>NC_080066.1:144035393-144379738 GCF_949987535.1 Balaenoptera acutorostrata
AAGGATCATCGGGGGTCATCTGAAAAGTCAGCCTGCCACACTGGCAGAAGAAACATATGAAAGTCTTGAGGCTGGAAGCAAAGCTCCTTCAAGTTGCTGAGATAAGGCTTTTGAGGCGGTAGAGAGGAAGGGTAGAAGGATGAGGTGTGGCTGGAGAATAAGCAAGAGCCCTATCATGGAGGGTTCTATAAGTCTATTATGGATACACTTAAGATCAATGCGGGTTGTTGCAGTGTGATTGTGCAGTTTTTGTCTTGCACAAAGCCACCAGCGAAGGAAGTGGATGGGGAATGAGATCCAAATGCATATCTTCACCTCATTCTGGATCTTTCCAGGTGGAGTCCCTTTTTGTAATTCACAAAGCAGCAGTCTTGAATGGGTACCCTTTAATGGGTTTTAAGCAGGTGCATTGTTAAACCTTACCAAGAGGGGTTTTTTAATTCAAAATATTCAAGTAAGAGAACAAAAAGACAAACTACAGGCTGGGGGAAAATATTTGCAAAACACGTATCTGATAGAGGACTTGTATGCAAAATATACAAAGAACTCTTAAAAACAACAAGAAAACAAACACTCCAGTCAAAAAATGGGCAAAAGGTATGAACAGACACCTTATCAAAAAAAATATACTCAGGACAAACAAGCATATGAAGAGATGCTCTACGTTATTTGTCATTAGGGAATGGAAGTTAAAAAAGCGATGAGATACCACTACACAGTTATTAGAATGGCTAAACTGACAATACCAAATGCTGATGAGGATTCAGAACAACAGGAACTCTTATTCATTGCAGAGTCAAAATGATGCAGCCACTTTAGAAGACAGTTTGAAGTTTCTTACTTTAATTTTCTTACAGTTAATATGAAAATGTAATAGATAGCCAACACAGTCTTGGAAAGAAAAACAGTTGGAGGGCTAATACATTCTGATTTCAAACTTATTACAGAGCTACAGAAATCAAGGCTGTTTAGTACTGGTATAAGAATAGACATTTCGATAAATGGAATAGAATTGAGTCCAGAAATAAAACCATGCATTTATGGCCAACTGATTTTCAACAAGTGTGCCAGGACAATTCAATGGGGAAAGAATAGTCTTCTCAACGAACAGTGCTGGGACAACTGGATATTCCCATGCAAAAGAATGAAGTTGGATTCCTACCTTACACTGTATATAAGCTTTAACTCAAATGGGCCATAAACCTAAATGTGAGGAGTAAAACTAGAAAACTCTTAAAATGTAGGTGTAACCTTCATGATCTTGGGTTAGGCAATGGTTTCTTAAATATGAATGACACCAAAAACATAAGCAACCAAAGAAAAAAATTGATAGATTGGACTTCATCAAAATTAGTAACTTTTATGCTTCAAAGAAAACTATCAAGAAAATGAGGGTGATGATTGTATAGCAACTCTGTGAATATACTAAAAAAAATGGAATTGTACACTTTAATGATGAATTTATGGCATGTGAATTATATATCAATAAAGCTGTTATAAAGAAAAAAGTGAAACACAATTCACAGAATGGGAGGAAATATTTGCAAATCCTATACATAATAAAGGTCTTGTATTCAGAATACATAATGAACTCTTACAGTTTGACAATAAAAACTAAATAATCCAATTTAAAAATCAGCAGAAGCTTTGAATAGACATTACTCCAAAGAAGATATACAAATGGCTAATAAGCACATGAAAAAACACTCAACTTTATTAGTCATTAGGGAAATGCAAATCAAACCCACAGTGAAATCCTACTTCACACCCACTAGGATGGCTATGAGCAAAAAGTTAGAGAAGAACAAGTGTTGATGAGAATGTGGAGAAATCAGAACCTTCACAACATTCCTGATGAGAATGTAAAATGATGCAGCCACTTTAGAAAACTGCTTGTCAGTTCCTCAAAAAGTTAAGCATATACCATATGACCTAGCAATTCCATTCTTAGATATATACCCAAGAGAATTGAAAACATATGTTTACACAAAAACTTGTACACAAATGTTCAAAGAAGCATCATTCATAATAGCCAAAAAAGTGTAACAAACCAAATGACCAACAATTGATGAATGACTAAACAAAAATGTGGTATATCCATGCAATGGAATATTACACAACCATAAAAAGGAATGATGTACTAATTCATGCTACAAGGTGAATGAAGCCTGAAAACATCATGCTAAGTGAAAGAAGCCAGACACAAAAGCAACATATTCTACGATTACAATGATATGAAATGTCCAGAATAGGGAAATCCATAAAGACAAGGTAGATTAGTGGTTGCCAGACACTAAGGGGAGGAGGGAATGGGGGGTGACTCTAACAAGATTTCTTTTTGGGGTGATGAAAATGTCCTGGAATTAGATAGTGCTAATGGTTACACAACCTTGTCAATAGACTATCACTGAATTGTACACTTTAAGAGAGTGAATTTTATGATATGTGAATTATATCTCAATTAAAAACAAAACAAAACAAGGAAAGTCTGAAAAATTGCCACCTGATGTCTAAATCTAATCTAGTATTCTGGATAGGATCCTGAAACAAAAAAAAGGATATTATGTAGAAACTAAGGAAATCCTAATAAAGCATGGATTATAGTTAATAATAATGTATCAATATTGGTTCCTTAATGTACCATACTAATATAAGATGTTAATAATCAGAAACTGGATGTGGGGATACAGGAATTCTCTATCATATCTTTGCAATTTTCTTTAAAACTGTTCTAAAGTAAAAAGTTGATTTTAAAAAATATTCAGCAAATACTTATGTCGCACCTGATATGTGGGCATAGAGCTGGACCACATATGCTCTTTGTTCAGGTTGCCCTCTGCGCAGAAGCAGAAGAATAAGATAAACACATGCACAAAAAGGAGGCTAGAAGTCAGAAATCAAGAAACACTATGCAGGGCTTCCCTGGTGGCGCAGTGGTTGGGAATCTGCCTGCCAATGCAGGGGACACGGGTTCGAGCCCTGGTCTGGGAAGATCCCACAAGCCGCGGAGCAACTGGGCCCGTGAGCCACAACTGCTGAGCCTGAGCGTCTGGAGCCTCTGCTCCGCAACAAGAGAGGCCGCGATAGTGACAGGCCCGCGCACCGTGATGAGGAGTGGCCCCCACTCGCCGCAACTGGAGAAAGCCCTCGCACAGAAACGAGGACCCAACACAGCCAAGAATAAACATAATAAATAAATAATAAATAAAAATTAAAAAAAAAAAAGAAACACTATGCAGTAGGGCTTAAAGGAGAGAGCCTCTCAGGTCAAGGGACTGGGAGATGGCCATAGAGACGGCTCTGGAAGATGTGAGGGGTCTGGATAGGCAGAGATGGGGTGGGGGTATCTGGGGATGCTTCCTGGGGTTCTCACAGGGTTCAGACCTGAAAATCGGGTGGTGATGGGGCCTTCTGCAGCTGAGCTGGGCTGTGGGGTTGGCTAGGGGAGCAATGAGGACTTCTTCATGTGGGAAAGATGGTATCTTATTTCTTAACCTTTTCCAGGGGCTGCAAAACCCTTTGTATTCCGCCTTTGTTCAGACTGCAGGGTCCTATAACATTTGAATCATCATCCTTTTCTAGGATTCAGCCTGTCCAACCATGTCAGCGTTTCCATCTTTACCTCTGTTTTGAGCCTCAGTTCCATCATAGATACAAATCATCCTACTTAGAATTTGGCATATGGCATTTTGATCTCTAGCTAATTTTTTTTTTTTTTTTAGCTGCACTGAGTGGCTTGTGGGATCTCAGTTCTCTGACCAAGGATTGAACCTGGGCCACGGCAGTGAAAGCCTGGAATCCTAACCACTAGGCCACCAGGGAACTCTAGCTAATTTTCATACCAAGAAAGAAAAATAAATGTACCTCCTCCAAGCCCATTTCCATTGAGCTCTCCTCCCTCTGAACAAGTTTCAGTTTGCAGAAAGCAAGCAGTTTCAGGGGACTGAGAGCATAGGGTGAACTGTGCCCTTGTTTTTGCAGGACGTCTCCAGAGCAGTCTGTGTCTGGCAGCGGGTTCATAAAGTTGTTCTCTGCCTCTGAGTTTCTTTCTGTGGGGTGGTGCCCAAGGTGGTCTAGGCAAGCCATGCTAAGGGGCTTGGTGTCCTGCACCACTTGCTTTGCACCTTGGCCTCCCTTGTCCTCCTTATGCAGAATGATTTGTTCTCATTTCCTTTACTTCTCCTGCGTCTAACCCAGAGGCCTAAGCAGAGCAAAAAGGGGAATGCGCTGGGGCCAAAGAGCTCAGGTCACACTGAATCCTGGCACAAAAATGGCCACCCACGCCTAGGACCTTTGTGGGGGACACTTGTCCCCCAGCAACTGGCCAGTGTCAGAACATTGGAGCTATTTAGAATCAAAGTCTTAAGTCTATTGGTTGTTCCCCCATATCAACCTGTATTTCTTTTTTTTTTTTTTTTTCCACACACACACACCGTATTTTATTTTTACAAGAGATAAATAGACTGACACCAAGCATTGTACATGGATGACCACAACAAAAGCAACAATGATTGCAATTACCAAACATGAAACACACTCATAGTATGTCATAATATTGACATTCAGTCCAGTAATCCTCCACTGTAACAGCTCCTTTACTTTGCAGTGAAAATTGATTTGTATATTCTTTGCCTCTGAGTCCTTGTGGGATTTTTTTTTTTTAATTCGGACAGAAAGTCACAAAAATTATACTCATCCTCATCAGTTCACTCAGTCCCATGTAATTAATTTTTTTTTTCATCTTGATCTTTTGTTAGCACTTTTATGAGTTCATCAGTTTTTCATTAGAGTTCTGAAAATGCTTATTCATTCAGTTCAGCAGTACAGTCAGTTACTGTATTTCTTCTAGAAATAATTTTTAATGATATCATCTGCCTAATTTACCTAAGTAATCCTTGTTCAGTGTAAAAAGAAACCTTAGAAAACACAAAGAAAAAAATAAATGCGCATAATCTCATCACTCAGGATAACTCATTGTTAATAATGAGGTGAATCTCCTTTCAGTCATTTGTGTGCATTTACGTACAAACAAAAATGAGGTTGTGCAGTGTACCCTTGTCTGCAACCTCACTCCTTCAGAGAGAAATACATCGTGAACTCAGCCAGTACCCATCTAAAACATGATTTTAATTGCCCTGTGGTATTCTGTGGTATGAATATGTCACAATGTCCTTGCCCAGTCCCCTATTTTCTTGTATACATACCTTGTCTCTCAAACTACTGCTCTTTTCCTTAGGATAAAGCCCTGTGAATGACATTGCTGCATCAAAGAGCACACTCCTTCTCAAGACCTTATGATTGCTGAATTCCCTCCCCAAGGCTAGCCCCAAAGCAAGGCTACCTCCATCTGTGTATGAGAATGCTCACCCCTCACCTGGGCATTACCATTCCTTTGAATCCTTGCCAATTCTATGGTAGTGAAAAATGGAATTGTATGTTCATTCTAATTTATACTTTCTATTAACAGTAAGGATGCATACCTCTTCATATTGGTCATTTGTGCTTCCCCTTTTCTGATTTATCACAGAAATAATATAATGTGAAATGCATTGAGTTTCTTTGAGTAAACGCATCACCCAACTCAAGGAACTATATTATAGTAGCACAGATAATAAAAATAACAGTACCTTGTCATAAATTCTAGATCAAGGCAGATGGTGTCCGGGTATTCGTTCTTAGTTGATGAAATTTTTTTGTCCATCTTTTAGCTCAGAATCTCAAAATGCTTTCCAGATCCCAGTTAAACTTGTTAAAACACTTTTTAGGTACTTATGATAGGAGTTCCATCTGCCTTAGCCACTCCTGACCCACCAACCTCACCTCCAGCCTGGTGGGAGAAAAACAATCTGAACTTAAGTACCTGATCATTACCTATTCATATCCTTTGCTTATTTTTCTATTAATGGACTCTATACTTGTCTTTCTCTTATTGATTTGGCATTCTGATCTCGGGTGGCCTCGGCCTGAAGCAGCCTGAAGCAGGGTTTCGGTTCCCGGCCAGAGATTGAGGTCGGGTCGCGGCAGTGAGAGCACCAAATCCTAGCCACTAGACCAGTGGTCACTGACAAGGCCCTGGCCCTTCGGCTTTGCAGAAAAGAATTCCCACAAAGATGAAAAGTAGTGAAACAAGTGAAGTGTTTATTAGAAAAAAAGAGTACAGTATGTGTGGATAGACACACAGGTGGACTCAGAGAGAGAGTTGCGCCCTCGTGGTAGTTTGAATCACTTTTATGGGGCATTTCTTCTTGGTTTCCTTTGGCCAATCATTTTGATTTGCCTGGTTCAGAGTCCATATTCGGTATATCTCAGGATCCTCCCATGTGTGCGTGCGCATCTCTTAGCCAAGATGGATTCTAGCGAAGAGGCCTATGGATAGTTGACATCACTTACTATGGGGTGGCGGCCCCTCCCTTTTTGACCTCCAAGGAGCTTTCTAGTCGGGAAGGTTTCCTTGACTTCGAGAATGAAAAATATGTGGTCTCTTATCTTCTATCTGGGCAGGGTGCAGCCTCCTCTCTCAATTGTCCTGCTAGGGACAATTGGAATATCAGTCCACAGGGAACAAATCTCCAACTGCTTACCCTGGTCAGGGAGACCCATCTACCTCCTGCCTCAATTCTTGGAAGAAATTGCAAAAGTTCCTATGAGGAACACAGGTTACAGGAAAGCTGAAGATAGTAAGATCCCATGTGTGTAAAAAACACATATCATTATATGTGTAGAAAGTCTGGAAGGAAATAACTAAATTATTAAAAGCGATTCTCTCTGAAAAGTAGGATTATGCATGATTTTTCTTGAAACATTTCTTTGCTTACATGTATTTTCTATTTTTACTTTTTATTTTTTATTTTTTTTAAGAAGAAAGACTTTCTTTTTATTTATTTATTTATTTATTTATTTTTGGCTGTGTTGGGTCTTCGTTTCTGTGCGAGGGCTTTCTCTAGTTGCGGCGAGTGGGGGCCACTCTTCATCGCGGTGCGCGGGCCTCTCACTGTCACGGCCTCTCTTGTTGCGGAGCACAGGCTCCAGACGCGCAGGCTCAGTAGTTGTGGCTCACGGGCCTAGTTGCTCCGTGGCATGCGGGATCCTCCCAGACCAGGGCTCGAACCCGTGTCCCCTGCATTGGCAGGCAGACTCTCAACCACTGCGCCACCAGGGAAGCCCTCTATTTTTATTTTTACAACAGATATTTTTTCAAAAGCATCCCTGATTTCTTGCAGAGTGGTGACATCTAGCACCCACCCCATCCAGCAGTGCACAAGGGACCACAGCGCCTAGAGCAAAAGAATAGGTAATTAGCCACAAAAGGAGAAACACAAATGACCAGGATGAAGGGTTATTCATTCTCACTACTGATTAGAAGTATAAATTAGAACATATGATTCCATTTTCACCTATATAATTGGCAAAGATTCCGAGAAGTGATCATGTTTAATCTTGGCAAGTGGGTGGGGAAGTAGGCATTCTCATACACTGATGGGAGAGTATACTCTGGTATGAGCCTTCAGGAAGGCAATTTGGCAGTAATATATTACCTTTTGAATATATTTGTGTATTTTGTGTATTCATTTAGGGCTGGTTCAGATATCTGGCTCCTACACGTCCATCTGTGGTGGTGTTGTCCATCATTGATTTAAAACTTATTGAAGGGTGGAACTGTGTCATTCCACGCAGCCCTGTGACCAGATAGACACTTCAGAAGTGCTTTTTTTTTTTTTTTATAAATTTATTTATTTATTTATATTTATTTTTGGCTGTGTTGGGTCTTCGTTTCTGTGCGAAGGCTTTCTCTAGTTGCGGCAAGTGGGGGCCCCTCTTCATCGCGGTGCGTGGGCCATTCACTGTCGTGGCCTCTCTTGTTGCGGGGCACAGGCTCCAGAAGCGCAGGCTCAGTAGTTGTGGCTCACGGGCCTAGTTGCTCCGCGGCATGTGGGATCTTCCCAGACCAGGGCTCGAACCCGTGTTCCCTGCATTGGCAGGCAGATTCTCAACCACTGCGCCACTAGGGAAGCCCCAGACGTGCTTTTGAGGACAATTATGGTAATGATAAAATAAATGACTTATCTTCTTGGATTTACAAATGGTCATCAGTCATTTGTTGATAGCCTAAGCAGGTCTCAGTGCCTTGTGAGGTCTATCAGGGACTCAAGCATAAGGTAAGGTTCCTGTCCTCAGGGCTGACCTACAGAGTCAGGACAAAGCTCAGTAACAGCATGGGGGAGCATGCAGGTAAGGCTAAATTGTGAAGTGGAGACTACCACAGGCTGAGCAATGAGCCAGCTCGGAATCATCTGTGCAGAAATAATGAGGACCTCGGAGAGGAGGGGCTCACATCTCGTTTCCACTGGTCACTCCATCCTCCTTCTGCACTGACGCTCTGATGAACACTCTTACCAAGCAGCACAGCTGGTGCATTTGAATTTGCCTCTTTTTCCTGGCAGGCAGTGATTTCTTTCAAAGTGTATCTCAGGGCAACCCAAATGGTTGATGAGGGAAAACTTCTCTGTATAGAAATATTCCAGGTCAGAAATGTAGAAGGAATGATAGAGTTAGAATCTTACCATCTTGCAAAAACCTTAATGGAATAACAGGTGTAGGCAATGATTATCAGCTGTACTTAACATCACGAGAGACATCTAGTCCTCAGGTGCCTGGATGGGAATAAACACCACCACTTATGAAGTGTGCCTGCCAAAAAACAAAACCCAAAGCAGATTGAGCCTCTAAATCTAACATTTGATTTATAGGAAATTCAGGGGAGTAGGAATATGCTAAATAATACTACAGAGATTCCATCAGAAAAATTTTAAATGGAGGGAACTCTATAGAAACAATGCCCTATTCTTCAGTAAATGACAAGGGGGAAGAAAGGAGGAAAAGAGAAACTTTAGGTTTAAAAAAGAGACTTAAAAGACATCAGTCAAAAAAAAAAAAAAAAAGACATCAGTCAAATGTAATGCGGGGCCCTTGCTTGGATCCTGATTTGAACAAGCCAAGTATTTTAAGATATATATACTACATATAATGTATACGTATATTCATATGTCTATGACATAATCAGGGGATATTTGGTATTGAGGAATTTTTGGTAAATTTGGTAAATTTGTTTTGATATTGTTGTTTTGTAACACTCCCTCACCCTTTTCTAGAGGCACAGATTTAAACATTTACAGAAGGAAAAAAAAAAAAAAGGCAGGCAATGGAAAGGAAAATGAGAAAAAATGAGTAGGTGTCAACTCTCCATAAACTACGGGAAGTGATTGCAGGTTGACTGGTGATTTTTACGTCCTCTTCTCCAGTCCTTTTACTTTACAAGTGCAGACCAAACCATGTGTGAGAATGTTAAACAAACAAACAAAACACACCCTCCAGGAAAAGAAAACAATAACAAAAAGCAGAGAATCAGTGACACGCTCGGACAGCTGGGGATCAACTTGAGACTGTGCCAGTAGCAGGGCAGTCAGGCCTCGTGTGGATCCGGCCATGGGTTTAGAGCACACTTTCTCCTTCAGGGACGTGTGTTCTTTCACGTGACTTCTCTGAGCCCACTGACTCTGGATGAACGTGCTGCTTCCTCCCCAAACGCTGTTGCTTTACTTGGGAGTAATGATCTCCTCCTCCACGCTCAGCTTTTTCCCTTCATACACATGCCTTACCGTGGCCGATAATCACACGCTGATGCAGACCTAAAGAGCACAAATGGAGCGTTTGCTTGAAGACTGAAGAGTCTTGTGTCACTGCACACAAAGACTAAAGCGAGGAGGACCCCTAAATGTCATCACACGCTGCACACTGTAACATGTACCCGTTAGAGAACAATTGGGTGGATTTTTAGAGCTGGAAAATTTTTTTCCATTAGGTCTCACAGCAAACCAGGAAGAATGGTGGTTACACTGCTGGCTTTTCAAGCCAGGACCCTGAGGTACAGAGCTGTTGTTACCAGTCTAGAACTGTCAGTTTGTCTTACTAAACCACTGCTTCATTGTTTCACAAATATTTATTGTGTACCTGCTGCACTAGGCCCGGAGGATATCCCCACGACAAGGCAAACATGGCCTGTGCCCTTCGACGCCGCTGCAGTCCCCTCTGGCAGAGGGTGATTGAGAGGGAGTTAGCGGGGACCAGACGGTATGTGCTCTGTAGGTTGTGGCCAGATGTTGGGATTTTATCTAATTGGGATGGGAATCAGATGGAGGACCTTAGGCAAAGGAGTAATATGATCCAATTTAGTTTGAAAGGATTGCTCTGGCCACTGTGTGGAAAATGGGCTGGGAGTGGGGGATGGAGAATGGAGGCTGGGAGGCCCGTTAGAGGCTACAGCGGTGACCCAGGAGAGGGAAGATGGTGACTTGGACTAGGGATGGATTCTGGATAAGGTAGAGTTGACAGGATTTGCTGATGGATTGGATGTTGGGGATGAGAAAAGAGAAGGTGAGGAAACCTCTAAACTTTTTGGCCTGAGCCATTGGGTGTTTGGTGTTTCCACAGGGGAGACTGGATGAGGAACAGGTTGAGGGAGAAAACCTTGAGTTCTATTTGGGAATGTTAAATTTGACATGTCAACTAGTCATCCATGTAGAGATGAGTTGGCCTTAGGATATAGAGATCAGGAATTCTGGGGAGAGACCAGAGCTGGAAATACAGATTTTGGAAGTAACTGGTTGTGGGCCTGGATAAGATTACCTAAGGAGAGTGAAGCTAGAGAAGACAAAGGATCAGTTTAGGTCACTCTACAGCTTAGAGGGGACAGAGGAGGAACAAGCAACATGCAGGAAACCCCTTACGTGCTCCAACAACTCAACTTCAGAATGTGCAACCAGCCAGTGAGGTAAGAGGAAAAGTGGAAGACCAGAGAAAAAAGTGTGACATGAAGTAGGGAGTGAGCAGCTGGGTAGAAATGCTGCAGAGAGAACTAGTAAGATGACAACAGAGAGGTGACCATCAGATTTAGGGACGTGGAGGTCAACTGTACAGAGGTATGGAGGTGTGGATGTATGGAGACCCCTTGAAATGGGCTGAGTAGAGAAAGGCAGGTGAGAAAGTGGACCAAGACTGTGGACAATGCAAGGTTTGCTGTGAAGGGGAGGAAAGAAATGGGGCAGGATATAGGGGGAGATGTAGGGTCAAGGGGCTATAGTTTTATTGTTGGGTTGTCTTGGATTTTGGCTTTTTAGAGACAGGAGATACTAGAACGTGTCTGTATGCTGATACAGATGATCTAGTAGAGGTAGGGGATATTTGTAGGGGCTGAGACCTTGAGGGCTCGGATGGGAAGCACAGGTTGGGGGTTGCCCTTAATGGGAAAAGGCATCTGCAGTCACAGGAGGAAAAGCAGAGGGTGTGACACTCTTTCCCCAAGTTCTTTTGATTATCTTAGATGCCCGGAGGCCCCTTCCGTGTGCATTACTTTAGCAAGGCCCAGTCTCTGAATTTTCAGAAGAATTACAGATAGCAAAAATTCTTAGCCAAAGTAGTGCATTCTGAATGCTGGACTTTCAGACACTGCATAGGAAATACATAGCTGGGCTGGGAAGTGTCTTTTTGGTTTCCCTGAAGCCACACTTTTTGGGTGATCATCTACTCCACTTATGTGTAAGACCAGTTGGGAAAGTTGTATCATTTTTTTCCCCCTAGGATCCCTTAACCAAGTCATGGATCATCAAGCATTAAAATTAACAGCACCTGAGCTCTGAGTCGGCTTCAATGCTGTAGATCTTACTTTGTGCCCTGTGGGTTCTATTTTAAGTTCATTTCTCTTCTAGAATTGACTGCCAGGGGAAAAACTTTTCTGTGATTACTTTCATCACAGAACAAGAATATATGACTTATCTTGGTTTCCTCTTTATCTTTTGCTTCAAGGAAGCACAGAAATAAATTTACTGCTTAATCATAAGAACTTAGAGCTTTGGTCTCTCAGATTTTTATTTTCTATCTTCACAACTTTGTGTTGCTTATCCCTTTTCTTTTGTTTCTTTTCCAAATTAATTTTTTTATTTTGAAATAATGGCATATTTACATGAAGTTGTAAGATATAATACAGAGGGATCCTGCGAACCCTTTACCCAGTTTTCTCAATGGTAACATCTTGCACAGTTACAGAACAATTTCACAACCAGGATATTGATATTGATCCAGTCAAGATACAAAACATTCCATTGCTATGAGGATCCCTCACGTTACACTTATAGTCACACACTTCTTTCTTGTCCCCACCCTCTCCTTAACCCCTGGCAACCACTAATCTCTCCTCCATTTCTATAATTTTGTCATTTCAAGAATGCTATATACATGTAATCATACATGTACCTAACTTTACAGTACCTAACTTTTTGGCATTGGTTTTTTTTCACTCGATATAACTTTCTGGGAATTCATCCAGGATGTTACATGTATCAATAGTTTGTTCTTTGCAGCACTATTTACAATAGCCAAGACATGGACAGATGAATGGATAAAGAAAATGTTGTACCTATATACAATGGAACATTACTCAGTCATAAAAAAGAATGAAATAATGCCATTTGCAGCAACATGAATGGACCTAGAGATTATCATACTAAATGAAGTAAGTCAGACAGAGAAAGACAAATATTATATGATATCACTTATATGTGGAATCTAAAAAAATGATACAAATGAACTTATTTACAAAACAGAAACAGACTCACAGACTTAGAAAACAAATTTATGGTTACCAAAGGGGAAAGGTGGGGGGAGGGATAAATTAGGAGGTTGGGATTAACATATATACACTAGTATATATAAAATAAATAATCAACAAGGAGGGCAATTCCCTGGTGGTCCAGTGGTTAGGGCTCTGCGCTTCCACTGCAGGGGGCACGGGTTCTATCCCTGGTCAGGGAACTAAGATCCCGCATGCTGTGCGGCACGGCCAAAAAAAAAAAAAACCACAAGGACCTACTGTATAGCACAGGAACTCTACTCAAGACTGTAATAACCTATATGGAAAAAGAATCTGAAAAAGAATAGATATATGTGTATGTATAACTGAATCACTTTGCTGTATACCTGAAACTAACACAACATTGTAAATCAGCTATATTCCAATATAAAATAAAAATTAAAAACAAATAGTTTGTTCCTTTTTATTGCTGAGTTGTATTCTGTGATGTGGATGTACCGAAGCTTGTTTAATTCGTTCTTCAAAGGACATATGGATTGTTTCCAGTTTGGGCTATTACAAATAAAGCTGCGATAAATATTCATGTACAAGTTTTTGTGTGAACATAAGTTTTCATTTCTCTGAGCTTATACTTTTCTTTTTTAATTAATTTATTTATTTTTGGCTGTGTTGGGTCTTCGTTTCTGTGCGAGGGCTTTCTCCAGTCGCGGCAAGCGAGGGCCACTCTTCATCGCGGCACGCAGGCCTCTCACCGTCGCGGCCTCTCTTGTTGCGGAGCACAAGCTCCAGACGCGCAGGCTCAGCAGTTGTGGCTCACGGGCCCAGTCGCTCCGCGGCATGTGGGATCCTCCCAGACCAGGGCTCGAACCCATGTGCCCTGCATCGGCAGGCAGACTCCCAACCACTGCGCCACCAGGGAAGCCCCTGAGCTTATACATTTTATAGTTAATTGTACCAGGTCTTTTTCTGTGAGTGGCTAGTATATAATCATAAATAAAGACCACCGACTATTTTTGTATTGTGATTGTTATTAGCATGTTATTATCTTTCATCTTCCAACTCCTCTCATGGCCTGGAAAAAAGCAGATGAAACTTGGAAGAGCTACATAGTGTGTTCACAGGTCCAGTGGAGACTGAATTCTGATATATGTTCTCAACTCCCGGCTTTTATGTGGCTATTATGGAAACCACTGC
Source organism: Balaenoptera acutorostrata (assembly GCF_949987535.1). Taxonomy (NCBI): domain Eukaryota; kingdom Metazoa; phylum Chordata; class Mammalia; order Artiodactyla; family Balaenopteridae; genus Balaenoptera; species Balaenoptera acutorostrata. The sequence continues at coordinate 144,049,231 of NC_080066.1, forward strand.
AGCTCTTAAGACAGAGTTTATTTTTGCTTCTTCTCTCTGGAATCCTGGTCGATATGAAACAAGCTTGATTTCTAGTCGCTTGCTTAGGAATGGCTCAGAGGTGTGGTTGGATATTCTTTCAATGTGTGTGGGCAATTAAAACAAAAGTTCTAAAACAGATGCAAGTACAGCTGTCCCCTAGATTCACTTCATCTTGATCTCACATTTGAAATTAAGATAATCACTTCATGGCACCGTGGTTTTATACAAATCTCTGCTAAAAAGAATGTTCAATTTAGAGAAAGATACAGAATGAATCCACCATGAAACCCAAGCCATGTGTTTTTATTGAAACCACAGCTGACCAACCATAATGGAGAAATGGAGGGTGAGAAAGCGTGTGTAGCTGTTCGTTTTTGAGGTTCTAAAGTGACACGGCCAGATACAGCTGTCACTCTCTCTGCCTATATTAGTCTAATATCTGGCAATTAAATTCTATTGGCTCATTTGTTTCATTCAGCATTCTGCTCACTCTGTGCCGGGGACTGGGGTGGGGTCTGGAAACTGGGAGATTGATGAGATGCTGTTCCTATGCTCAAGGGGCTCACAGTCCAGTGAGGGGTAAGGTGATGTCTAAACAGTCACAAGATGATGCACTAAGAGCTTCCAAAGTGTATTCCAAAGTCTGCAAGTTGTGCCAGCGGCAGCCTCCGGTCACCAGGCGTGGAGGCAGCAGGGGGCTACTGGACTGGTTTGGCAGTGTGGTCTTGTCTGTGGTTATAGCTTGTTATCCACTCTCCTTTAATTCTTGTATGTTTTCCAAGCCTTCCTGGTGATTCTACCCAATGTACTCCCAGTAAATTCTCTTTCTTCTTAAATCAGCCAATGTTGATTGATAGACTGCTAGTTTCAGGTTATTAGGCATCCCTCCAGGATTGATTTATGAATGTAAATGCAGGACTAAGTCTCACCCAGTTGTGAAAATGATGAAATACTTCCATGTCAGTTGGTAAATAAACACTGCTCCCAGCCCCCTAAGGCCCCAGGCTCCCTGGTCCCTCCCCTGGGACCCTCTCTCTTCTTTACAATCCATCATCTCAAGGTGTTACACTGGGCACAGGTGCTCTGGTACTACAGGTGGCATTCTTTCTGATTGACAGGTGCCTCTGGTGATGCATCTAAATGTACACGGTATACATATATGTTATGTATGTAAGTATATATACATATCAAAAATTCAGGATGAATTCGTGTCAAATGGGAACTTACTGCACATTCTGTGTGGCTAATGTGAGACCTTTCCATATAAGCACATGTAGATTTGTTTCCTTTTCAAATGGCTGCTTGGTGTTTCATTACAGGGATTTAACTACAAATGATTTAACCAATTTGGGGAGGTTTTAAAAAATAGAGATATCCTTCCTCCACATCTCAGTACCACCTACAAGGGTGTGGCCAAGACAGCAGAGTAGGAAGACCCTGAGCTCAACTCTTCGCTCAGGCACACCAAAATGACAGCTATTTATAGAGTAGCTATCAATGAGAACAACCTGAAGACTAGCGGAGACATCTTCGACAACTAAAAATATAAAGAAGGAACCACAACGAGATGGGTAGGAGGGGTAGAGTCACAATATAGTCAAGACCCACACCTGCAGGTAGGGGACCCACAAACAGGAGGATGAGCACCATTGCAGAGGTTCTCCCCAAGGAGTGAGCGGTCCAAACCCCACACTGGGCTCTCCAGCCAGGAGGTCCTGCATTGGGAGGACGAGACCTCAGAAGTTTGGCTTTGAATACCAGCGGGGCTTAATTTTAGGCGACCCAGAGGGCTGTGGTAAAGAGACTCCCCTCTTAAAGGACACATCCAAACTCTCACACACTCTGGGACCCAGGGCAGAAGTAGTCATTTGAAAGGAGCCTGGGTCAAATCCACCTGCTGACCTTGGAGAGCCTCCCAGAGAGGCAGGAGATAACTGGGACTCACCCTGGGGACGTAAGACACTGGCGGCAGTCATTTTGGGGAGCTCATTCTATCACAAGGACACTGGTGGTGGCAAGTGCCATTTTAGAATCCTCCCTCTAGCTTATGAGCCCCAGGACCCAGACTTGCCCAGTATCAGTCCTGGGATGCCCCTAGCCAAGCAGCTAGCTGGGCTGGGACACAGCCCCACCCATCAGCAGGTCAGCTGCCCTAGGCTCCTCTAAGCCCCCGGCTACCCTGGGACCCAGCCCTGCCCACCAGTGGGCTGGTACTAGCACTGGTTTGCAACCTCACCCATTAGTGGGGTGGGGGAGGGCACCAGCCCTAGGAGCCCCTAAGTCTCAGCCCTGCCCACCAGTGGCCCAACATCAGCTCTGGGACTCCCAAGGCCCTGCAGCCAGAGATCCTGGGACCCAGTTCCATCCACTAGTGGGCCAGCACTAGCCCCGGGCCCCCTGGTCCTGCAGCCAACTGTCAAGATCCAGTCCCCACCTGCCAGCAGGCCAACATCAGCTCTAGGACCTCGAGCCTTACCACCAGAGAACCCGAGACTTTGTATGGTGACAGATGGTAACTAGACTTATCATGGTGATTATTTTGAAATGTATAGAAATATCAAATCACTATGTTGTACACCAGGAAGTAACATAGTGTTATAGGTCAATTATTCTTCAAAAGTAAAGAAACAAACCCATAGAAAAAGAGACCAGATTTGTGGTTACCAAAGGCGGAATGTGGGGATAGGTGGGGGTGGGCAGAGGGGGAGTGGGGTGAAGGTGGTCAAAAGTTACAAACTTCCAGTTATAAGATACATAAGTGCTAGGGATGTCATGTACGACGTGATAATATACTACTGTATTATGTTATATGTGAAATTTGTTGAGAGTAAATTCTAGGCATTCTCATCACAAGGAAAAAAATATTTTTTTTCTATTTCTTGAATTTTGTATCTATATGAGATGATGGATGTTCACTAAACCGTGGTAATGATTTCATGATGAATGTTAGTCACATCATTATGCTGCTCACCTTAAACTTGTGCAGTGCTTGTACTGTACTTGTGCTGTGCAATTACATACTGCAATTGTACAGTATGTCAATTATATCTCAATAAAACTGGAAGAAAAAAAAAAAACACCTGCAAGATGGAGATTCAGGAAGTCTAGGGAGAGGCTGACCATGTGAATTTTCCAAACTCTCCAGGTGGTTCTCCAGATCTGGGATTTATTGGCATGAGCAGTGCATCAGCTGGCGCTGCAAACATGGAAGCAAAGAAAAAGCCATGAAACTTCCTTTATAAAAGAAGGCCTGTCTTCTCCTTTCTAGGACACAAGATATAAAATAAACAATATAAAAACTTGTGTTTAAAGACTTCCAATCCTTAAGTTTATAGTTGCCCTGGCTTGCTACCAGATTGTAATTTTTCTCTGTTTAGCAATAACTAAAAGGAATGCCAGTCTAGAAACAAGATGAGGGGCAGAGCCCTCTCAATAAGTTCCGTATATACAGGCCAAGCTTTTGTTTCCAAAGAACATTGCTGTCTCTCTTGTATTTAGAAAAAATTCAACTTTGGTTGTCTTCCAGGAACTGAGCAGTGGCCAAACATCAGTATTTCTTCAGATTTGAAAGTGAATCTTGATTTTTTTTTTTCATAAGTCGGCATAAAGCTCAGATAATCAACTACAGTTCTTGGAAAGGATTAAACTGTAATTCAGTTCAGCACTTCCAGGCAATCTGGAAGCTAGAAAAGTATATTTATGGGAAAAGAGGTTTATATAAATACTTTATTCAGTGACCCACATGATAGAGTTGAGAATAAGCATCTTGTGTTGGTGGATGATACCAAATTAGGTGGAGTTGCTAACATCCCATATAGTGAGAACTAAACTCACTGTGACCCTTTTAGATTGGCCTTGACACACTTTTAAAAAATGACACATACCACAAATACAAGATGAAAAATGGCTCACAAGAGCTATAGTGAAAAAAAATATGAGATTTTCAAAGTTAACAACTATGTCACAAGTACAGAATTAGTCAGCAATAGAGAAACTATTGAGAAAACAAACAAAAAAACATGATACTGGAATGTTAATGAGGAAAAGATATCAAAACTCCTGAATACTTTTCCCACATATGGCCTGGGTCAGGCCTTAACTGGAAAATACTCCTATCCAGTTTGGGACTTCATAATTTGGAAGTCTATCTAAAAAAATAAAATGTGCCTGAAAAATGTGGGTGACTTATGAGATAGGGGGAGAAAAATCTCTGAGAGAAAAATTAAGCTAATTGGAATTATTTGAACTGCAGAAAGAAAACTCAGAAACAGCTTTAGAACTGTCTTCAAATATTCATGGTATGATTATGGAGTGCTGAATATCTTTTTCTCTTTTCTACAAAAGACACAACTGGAAGTCAAGAGGTAAACACGCAGTAATTTGGATTAACTTTGATCTGAGGACATGTGTTCTTGAAGTAGATTAGTGTACTGGGTAGCTATGTATAATACCTAGAATGTACAGACCATGGACTCGGGAGCCAGAATGCTTGAGTTCAGATCCCAGCTCAGCTGCTTAATATCTATGAGCCTGACTTACCCACAACCTGTCTCAGTTTGCCCATCTAAGAAGTGGGAGGTCAATACTCTCTGCCTCATAAGGTTGTGGGGAAGATAGTATGAGATGATGTAGGCAAGTCCCGAAGGGATGCGATTACTTGCTGATCACTAAGGATGGTAAAACTTCTAGAATGGACTCCTGGAGGGGATCCTTGAATCTTTTCCTAGATTGTCTCAAACTTACGGTTAGATTTATAGTTCTAATTTGAGACAAGTTTGTGAACAACACATAGCATCTGCGCGAAACATCTCACACAATATTTTAGCCATCATTTCAAAATTGCCTCACTCTATCACATTCTTATAACACAAAATTATAAATCTTGTGCACCCAGCTGAGACTGCCTTGCACACAGTATGCATATGCGATCAGGTGGATTGCAAACCTGGACATGGCTCATGAGAATATTTGCTCCTTGGTCTTTTGATATTGCAGAGATATTATCAAATAATCTTCATATCATATACCTTGGAATATATTCATGTCTGAAATTTGTGTTAATGAGCCAGTTTAACTCAATTCAAATAAATTCCATTTAGTTCAACTAAGCATTATCGAGGACATGTGCTAGGCCCTTGGAACAACAAATGACTCTTGTTCTCTGCCTTTAAAGACCTCACAGTCTTACAAGAAGAAGAAGCAAAAATAGTTCTTTTTTTTTTTTTTTAAATAGTTCATTTTAATATCATGTGACAGAAGACAAATTTCAGGGGCAAATTGCCATGGAAGCATAGAACCTGAATGATGATTTTTTCTTTTTTAATTTTATAACTACTTTATTTATTTATTTTTGGCTGTGTTGGGTCTTCGGTTCGTGCGAGGGCTTTCTCTAGTTACGGCAAGTGGGGGCCACTCTTCATCGCGGTGCGCGGCCCTTTCACTATCGCGGCCCCTCCCGTTGCGGGGCACAGGCTCCAGACGCGCAGGCTCAGTAGTTGTGGCTCACGGGCCCAGCTGCTCCGTGGCATGTGGGATCTTCCCAGACCAGGGCTCGAACCCATGTCCCCTGCGTTGGCAGGCAGATTCTCAACCACTGCGCCACCAGGGAAACCCCTGAATGATGATTTTTGTCTGGGAATCACCAAAGGCTCACAGAAGTCCAGACACTTAAATGAACTTTGAAGAAAGAGGGGAGCGGAGAGAATTTCTCAGGTGAAGCTGAAAGGAGGTCTAGAGAGTGACAGCTTCTATTGGGTCCAGGGGCTGGATTTTTGTTATTGTTACCATTATTATTGTCATTATACATTACCATTATTACTTTGCCTAAGTCATGTTGGCATAAATCTGTGACATTTCTAGATGAACATGAACATGAAGCAGTATTTGAGGCAACAAGAACTCAAAAGGTCATGGGTTTAAGTTGTACCTCGGCTTTGCAGAAAGATTTCAAAAGCACCACTAACAACTCAGAGTAAGAATCCTGGTGTGTGTGTGCATGTGTGTGTATCCATCTATGTATTTATTTTTTGCCATTCTTACACATTTGGACCAAGACAACTTCTAAATAGTAAAATAATAAATGCCAGAGCAAGATGTCCTGCCTGTGATAAATGGAAGAGAAGGCACTCTTTCTAGATCCTCGTTTGGAAGGGTTCTGGTCATATCTGCCCAATCACAGGGGTGTATGAGATGTAAGCACTCTTCCCCGTTTATCTCTGCGGTCCAAATTGGTGAAAGCATACAACATTCTGCATGTAATGTGGGAAACTTCAAGAAATTTCAACCCCCTGCCTGCTGTTACTGACGCCGAAAACTTGGCCTCTGTGCACCGGTGCCGAATTGAATCTTGGAGACAGAGTTTTGGGTGAAGTAGAAAAGAATAGCTTTATTGCTTTGCCAGGCAAAGGGGGACACATCAGGCTCAGGCCTCAAAAACTGTGTGTCCTAACCTGGGGGGATTTGGTGAGGAGTTTTATAACAATGGTTCAAGGGCGGGGTTGCTGATAACGATCAGGGTGTGTGCAGGGCCTGTACTCCCTTAATCTGGCCTCAGGGGCTCTCCTGATCTTCTTTGAAGAAGGCTTCATCAAGAAGTTAGCATCTTCCAATTGTTGGGGGTTTTTGTTCTGCAGAAGAGCTTATCGTTATATGTATCCCTTGACCTACCAACAAGAAATGGAGGACATGGAAAGCTTTCCGTGCTCAGGAGCCCCCACAGGGTCCTGCTCGGTTTCATTCCGAAGGTTTTTAAGACAGGAATAGTAGGAGAAATGGTAAGAAGAGAGAAAGGAAAGCTCAGAGGAGGACACAGGTGTCCTGCCGAGTCAGGCTGAGTGGTGGTCCCAGAGGTCTCTCCTAATCTCCCTCCAGGCAATGAGGTTGTTCTCCTGCTGATGTTTTCCTCAATAACAAGAAACGAACCCTGTCATAAGTCAGGCCCTCCTGCGGTTACAAGGAGGGCAGCCCTGGCGCCACTGACCAGGCTGATCCCCACCCAACAGGCTCAGGATCCTGGGGGACAAAGCGGCATGTCTGTCCCTGGACACCAGCAAGTCTCTGGAATGGCGAACGGCCCCGGCAACATTGACAGGAAGGCTTTATTTTCAGGGCTGGGGGTGGAGAAGCAGCTGAACGAGGACTGTGCGGTGCTTTGCTGTGGTGCAAGGTCAAGGCTTTTTTTTCAAAGCAAATGACAGATTGTTCTTTGTCCATCTGTAGCTAAGTGACACCCGAGGCCCCAGGAGGAATAGTTGGTGTCCATCACGGGACGCCACGCCCTCATCACATGCTTGTGTCAGGCTCTAAAAGGAGTCTGATGAGCTGGCCTGCGGCCCTGCCCCTGACCTCTGGCCAACAACTCTACTTTCTCCCCCTTCGCTTCTCTGGTGTCTGGTTTCACAGATGCCAAGTAAAAACCTCATTGATTCAGCATTTGAAATCACTGGAGCTGAACTAACTAAAGTTTTCCCTTGCAATACCTTAGCAAAGGGCTTAATAAATAAACAGAGATAAAAAATTGTTAGAGGAAGAGGGGATTTAACCCAATTAAAATTATGAATGTATTGAAAATATTTTAAGTAGGGTTGATGTGCTAATCCTCTGATGGTTGATAGGTTTTATATTTTGGCCCATCTCCAATTGATTGGCACAATGTTGAGAAAGATTATGCATTTTAAAAAAAGGAGAGAAGGAAAAGAAAGAAAGATTATATTTATTTATAATATAATCTTTTATTATATATATTTAAAACAGCACTGTGATTGATTAGCAATGTCTGCGCTGGGCTCAAAGGAAGATACAGGAGTGGTAGTAAATAGGCCAGGTATTTGCTTCCTTAATAGTGCTCAAATCTCTTTTAGAAACAGAGCTGCGTAGAAAACAAACAAACGAAATGAAAGCAAAGAACATTAATTAAGCATTTATTGTGTTCTAGGCCTATGCTAGATACTGTAATTAATTTTTCATTTGATTCTCTTTGTACTCTGAAAAGTAGTAATGATCGTCCCATTTTACAAATGGGGAAATTGAATCCTATAGAGATTAAGGTGACAAAGGCCAGATGGCCAGTTGGCAGCAGAGTCAGATTTCAAACTCAGGTTTGGTTGATTCCAAAGTCCACTGTTCTTTCAATTAAAATAAAAAGGACTTCTAGTTGACAATGCATTAAATGAATCTGTATGTTAAAAGGCTTTGGCATGTATGGGAACACTTTCAATTAAAATAGTTTAAGTGGAGGTAAAATGGAATAATTAAAAAATAGTAATTCAAAAGAAGAAAAAGAGAGAAAAGGAACGAAGACAAGATGTGACAAATGGAAAACAATTAGCAAGATGGTAGACTTAAATCCAACATAGCAATAATTAGATACATAAATAGTCTAAGCCACCCCTAGTAAAAGGCAGAGATGATCAGATTGAATGAAAAAGCTAGATTCAACTATATGCTGCCTATAAGAAACACACTTTAAATATAAAGACGCAAATAGTTTAAAAGTAAAAGGATAGAGAAGGATAAATCAAAAGAATGCTGAGGTAGATTCAAAAATAAGAAATATTGCCAGGGATAAGGAGGTACATTACATAATGGTAAGAAATAATTTTATTGAGAAGACATAACAATTCTAAATGTGTAGTACCCAATAACGGAGCTTCAACACATCTAAAATAAAAACTGATAGAAGAAATAGAGAAATCTATAATTATAATTGGAGGTTTCAAGACTCTTCTCTCAGTAGCAAGATAGAATAAGCAGACAAAGCAGACAGAAAAATAGTGAAGATAGAGAAGACCAAAACAAAACTATTAACCAGCTTCACCTAATTGACCTTTATAGGATATTCCACCCAACAGTGGATACCTATTCTCTTCAAGTGCACGTGAAATATGCCCCACTATAATCTGGACCATAAAGTAAACCTTAGCAAACAAAAAAGAATTGAAAGCAAAGTATGTTTTCTAACCACAGTGAAATTAAACTAGAAATCAATAAAAGAAAGATTTCTGGAAATATCCGGTGGGTCAAAGAAGAGATCACAAGGGAAATTAGAAAATATTTTGAATTGAATGAAATAGTCGGAAATGCTGACATTTTACAAAGTCCACCTGGTCTGAATTAGTGTGATTCGCTTGCAGGTTTTCAGGCAATGTGCCATTGGGGCAATTTTATTAAAATACAGGAGCAAGGATACCATGCCATCCTCAGTCTTTCAATGAAGAGCAGATGGGTAAGGTCTGTACAGCGCCCTCCCCTCCTGCTCCCACTCTTCCCGCAGCCCTGGCTCCTCCCTGGTTTCAGATCACAAAGGAACACATACACAATGGAACTGCACTCCAGACACCATCCTAGCGTTGAGTATTTCTGAGAGAGCACCTTGCCCATGATACAATCACTGCGCAGTGAACCAAGAGCTGGGAAACTCTCACCTCAGGGAGCAGTTGTCAACTGTCTTCCTGGCTCTGGGTTTAAACACTTTCAGATAACAACACCAAGTATGTCTTGCCCTGTTGCAAATCTCTGAAGAGAATCAGAAGCCTGTGTGAAATTCATGCCATCATCACGGGTGAGGCAGGCAGAACGGGGCTTACACAACAGGAAAAACCAACCCAAGTATGGGGATGTATAGATTACGTGTTATTAATAGTAATCATAACATGTATGTACTACTTACTCTGTCCCAGGAATTATCTCTTTGAACCTTACAGTAACCCTATGAGGTAGGTGCATTCTGCAGAGGAGAGACTGAGGCACAGCAAGTTAGATAAATTACTTAGAGTTCCACAACCAGCAAGTGGACAGACCTTGGATTCCATTCAAGCAGTTTGCTCTGGCAGCTGAATGGCTCAAGAGGCTTCATATTGAAATACATAGTCTCAACTAGTCCCCACAAGGACCCCTGAGGGAGGCCTTGTGATTAAATGGGGAAATGATGCTGGAGGAACTGACAGAGACCCAGAGAGGTTAAATCACTTACCTGTGGTCGTTAGGCTGTTATGGTAGATCTGGAGATAGGACTCAGCCCTTCTAATCCCCAGGCCAGTGCCCTTTGCATCATACAATGCTGCCTCCCTCACCTGGGAGCCCTGGGAGAATCACTAATATTTCTTACATCCTGGTGTATTTACTTTCCCAAGCACCAGTGTGACCAGCTGTAGATGCACGTATGAATATGATGAACAGAGCAGAGGCGGTATTACTGGGCCGCAGTTCAGAGAGCTGCCAAGTATGGGGGAGAGGGAAAGGACTGGGGATTATGGGGCTATGTGGGTCCATCTAATATGGATCTGGTCAGAGAGTCTCAGGTCACACACATGAGCTGTGTGACCTCAAGAAAGTTACTTAACTTCTCTGAGCCTCTATTTCCTTGTCTTAAAAAATGAGGTAAAAATACTAACGGCTTCATGGGGTCACTGTGAATATTAAAGTGGTCAAAGCACATAAAGCACCTAATCCATTGCCTGGCACACAGGAAGTACAAAGGCGACACTGGCACATTTTCTAAGTGTTGCTTCTAAGAAGTGATTGCTTGCGTGTACACTCCTATAACTATAACCTCTGGATGAAAACAAACAAACAAATAAACAAGTTTTTCTCTTCCCTTCTTCCCCTCTTGAGAGTGGTGGTTTCTACCCTTGTGACTTCCCCAGGTGCTCACCAGCCTGGGGGCTATGAGACATTTGCCTGTCAGGGCCTGTTCCCACAGTCCAGCTCAGAGCCTCTCTCTGCTTTTAGTACACACCCACCATTTAGGAAATTCCTCCCTGGGTCCAGACAGGGTGTGTCTAGCCAGTACACTTTTTGTTTGTTTATTTGTTTTATCTTTTTTTTTTAATTAAAAAATTTTTTTATTTTTATTTTTTATTTTATATTGGAGCAGTACATTCATTGCAAAGTTCAGAAATGGGAGAATTCCATCAGAATGCTTCATAGAATATGCATATATATTCTATGGGGACAAGAGTGCCTGTAAAAAGAAGCTTGTTTTTTGCTTCCTAGTTCTGTACATTCCGCTTCTTCTGGAGAGGGTTAAGGCTCCATTTGAGATTTTTAGAGACAACGTCTCTAGAGTCTGCCCAGAGATTTGTAGGGGATTGCCCTTAAGGTAGGGGATTATCCTTAAGGTTCAGACCCCTTCCACTGAGAACATCCAAAGCTGTCCATTGGATAGATGAAATGCTAGAATCCCTTTTCCTTGCACCAAAATGCTAGAAATGAGCTCTTGGCAATATGTATCAAGAGCTCTAAAAAAGTTCATTCTCTACTATGATCCTTTTTAATTTTCTAAAATGGACATAGCTTTAAAGAAAATTGACCTTATTTTGAGATGCAGTTTAGCGCAGTGAACAAAAAAATGGACTCTGAAAAATGTAGATGGCTAGCTGGTTAGCTACTTGGTGGGAAGACTATACCCCAAATTGTTGAAGATGGTTTTCTCACAGTGGTAAAATTTTAGATGATTTTTTTCTTTTTGCTTCTGTGTTTTTCTACCATAAGAAAGAATTACTTGAGTAATTTATCCTAAGGAAATAACCACTTACTCTGCCAAAGATGTTTTAACAGCATTATTTATGGAGAAGACAACACATAAGCTAAATATTCACCAATAGGGAATTACTTATCTGAAGTATAGTTCACCCATATAATGATATATAATGCATCCACACAAAATGGTGTTTCCAAAGAATATTTAATATCATGGAGAATACTCATGATATAATGTTAAATAAAAAACACTGTATATAATAACACACTCAATAGAATGACTAGAATTAAAAATACTGACCGGGCTTCCCTGGTGGCGCAGTGGTTGAGAATCTGCCTGCCAATGCAGGGGACACGGGTTTGAGCCCTGGTCTGGGAAGATCCCACATGCCGCAGAGCGACTAGGCCCGTGAGCCACAATTGCTGAGCCTGCGCGTCTGGAGTCTGTGCTCCGCAACAAGAGAGGCCGCGATAGTGAGAGGCCTGCGCACCGCGATGAAGAGTGGCCCCCGCTCGCCGCAACTGGAGAAAGCCCTCGCACAGAAACGAAGACCCAACACAGCCATAAATAAATAAATAAATAAATAAATAATTAAAAAAAAAAAAATACTGACCATACCAAGTGTTAGTGAGGATGGGAAGGAACTGGAACACTCGTACACAACTGGTGGGACTGTAAAATGGTACAAATACTTAGGAAGACACTTTGACTTTTGAAAAATATACAAATTTAAACATATACCTACCTTATAATCCAGCAAGTCTATCCTAAATGTCTACTCAAGAAGCATATGTCCACACAAAGACCTGTGCATAGCAGCTTTATTCATAATAGCCCCAAACTGGAAACAATCCAAATGTCTATCAACAGGTGAATAGATAAACTGTAGTGTATCCATACAATGGAATACTACTCAGTAATCAAGAGGAATGAATTACTTGTACCTGCAACAATGTGGATGAACCTCAAAAACACTATGCTGAATGAAAGAAGCCAGACACAAAAGAATACATACTGTGTGTTTCCATTTATATGAAACACTAAAAAACCAAATCTAATCTATGGTGACAGATAGTCCCTCGGTGGTTGCCTGGAGCTGGGGATTGAGAGAATGACCAAGAGAGGGCACAGAGAACTTTTTGGGGTAATGGAAATATTCTTTATCTTGCTTGTGGTAGTGGTTTTAGGAGTGTATGAAGAAATATGTGTTGCCATTAATTACAACGTGACTAAATAAAAGTCATTATATAAATACATACACACACACACACACACACACCCACAATAGGATCTCAGTTTTAAAAATAAAAGAGGAGGCAGAGAAAGAATACTGGAAACATTCTTCTATAAGCATTCATACCTTATAGAAAAGTAGCCACAACATTGTAAATCAACTGTACTTCAATAAAAAAAATATAAATATATAAAAAAGAGAAAAATAGCAGTGACTAACTCTAGTCTATGCAGTTACAAGAGATTAAAAATTATTTGAATAATTTTCTGGTTTTCTTCTAGATTTGCTCCCATAAACAAATATTAATATAAATGTTACCAAATGCAATCTTTTTTTTTTTTTTTTGGCCGTGTTGTGCAGCATGTGGGATCTTAGTTCCCCACCAGGGGTTGAACCCGTGCCCCCTGCAGTGGGAGCGTGGAGTCCTTTTTTTAAAAAATAAATTTATTTATTTATTTATGTATTTATTTATTTTTGGCTGCATTGGGTCTTTGTTGCTGCGTGCGGGCTATCTCTAGTTGCAGCGAGCGGGGGCTACTCTTTGTTGTGGTGTGCGGGCTTCTCACTGTGGTGGCTTCTCTTGTTGCAGAGCATGGGCTCTAGGCGCGCGGGATTCAGTAGTTGTGGCTCATGGGCTTTCTTAGAGCATAGCCTCAGTAGTTGTGGCGCACGAGCTTAGTTGCTCCGCGGCATGTGGGATCTTCCCAGACCAGGGCTCGAACCCGTGTCCCCTGCACTGGCAGGCGGATTCTTAACCACTGCACCACCAGGGAAGTCCCAGCAAATGCAATCTTAAGTTAATAGTTTAAATTATTCAAGTTAAACCATTAAAAATTTTTTGCATCTTAAAAAAAATTCAAGCAGTTATATCTCAATAAAGCCGGGAAAAAAGATAAGGACTTTTCTGGTGGCACATGTCCATAGTGGGGTAAAAAAAGAGACAGCAGCACACTGTTCTCCTGCTCACTGGCTATCTCTCTTCACCAAGGCAGTAAACTGCATGCCAACCACAGCATGAAAGAATATAACTCCCATAACGCTGAGTAACACACGTCAGTAGTGGGTGCCTCCTAAAAATGTAGACGGTTTACATGAGGTAAGCAGATTTGCACTCATTGCCTACTGAGATCATTGAGCACTCGCTATGGGCAAGGCCCTATCCTCGAACCTTCAGGGGGCAGAGCTAACAGGACTTCCGGGTCGGTCTTTTCGTGACCCTGACCTCAAAGAAGCTCTGTGGGTGGTCCTCACCCCAGGAGCTGTGCCCCCCAGTCACATGGGCATAAGGGGACAGACACCCTGGAGTGTTGCTCCATGGGGGTGCATAACATTGGGAAGGACTCCTTTTTGGAGGGACCCTCCCAGCGCTGGCATCCCCAGTGGCCATCTCCTTCCTTGAGCTCCAAAATGGTGGGGACCACAAGTTATTTTTCTTGGGTACCTCCCACTCCCATAGCTCCTGTATGTGAAGGTACCCAATGACTATTTTTGCCAAATTAGGTCACTTTTATTTAGTTGATTTGGTGGGACAAAGGGAAATGAGCCATATCCCTTAACAGAGTGTGCCAATGCTAAGGCCAAGGGAGAGAGCAGGGACCGTGACCTTAAACCTGTCACAGGATTCAAAAATCCCTGGAGGGACTTCCTTGGTGGTCCAGTGGGTAAGACTCTGCACTCCCAATGCAGGGGGCCAGGGTTCAATACCTGGCTGGGGAACTAGATCCCGCATGCATGCCGCAACTAAAAGTTTGCATGCCGAAACTAAAGATCCCGCATGCCTCCACTAAGACCTGGTGCAGCCTAAATAAATAATAAATAAATATTAAAACAAAACAAAACAAACAAACAAACAAAATCCCTGGATACTTCCACGCAGTCCTTGGGAAAGACAATGAAGTTGGCCAAACCCTTCACTAGTCCAGATCAGAGAAGGTGCTTCCTCACTCTCTTCCTGCCTTTGGTACCTCTTCATCCAGGAGATCCACTTCCCCCCAGACTGGTTTTTCCACCAGAACGTGTTCCATGGCTTTGCTTCTGTTCATAAAGAAATAGCCGTTCTGGAATTTCCCTGGTGGCACAGTGGTAAAGAATCCGCCTGCCAAGGCAGGGAACACGGGTTCGAGCCCCGGTCTGGGAAGATCCCACATGCCGCAGAGCAACTAAGCCCGTGCAGCACAACTACTGAGCCTGCGCTCTAGAGCCCGCGAGCCACAACTGCTGAAGCCCACACGCCTAGAGCCAGTGCTCTGCAACAAAGACAAGCCACCGCAATGAGAAGCCCACACACTGCAACAAAGAGTAGCCCCCATTCTCCGCAATGAGAGAAAGCCCGTGCGCAGCAATGAACACCTAACACAGCCAAAAATAAATAAATAAATAAATTTATTAAAAAAAAAAGAACTAGCCGTTCTGGTTGAAACCTGGCCCATCTTGTTCAACCCATCTTCACAGTGGCTCGCTGTGTGCTTCCAGACCATGCTCTTCGGCTGTGTTCTAACTTCCCCACACTGAGAAGGGAGCTGAGAAAACTTGGCACCACCGTGTCTTGTAGACCTGCCACCCACCACAGGAAATGGATGTGGCATTGAGAAACCAGGCTGGCTCTGCCCACAGCACGTAATCACCGGGTTTCGTGTTTGGATGGTCCAAGCCAGTGCCAGGTCTCTTGTACTTGTAGGAGCCAGGACATAAAACCCCGAACTTTCTTCCAAAACAAACCTAGGGAGGCTTTATTCTCTGTGTTGATTTCCTTTGATGAGGTTTTCCAGGGCCTGATGGATGACTCTGTCCCCTCACCTTGGCCTCTAATTACTGCCCACACTTGCTCCCATCTGTTGTGGTTTCTGAGCTAGGAATGGAAGTGTACTTGGATGTTTTAGCATTGCTTTGGAACACGAGCCTAGAAAAGCACAACGTTCCCTGTAATTTCCACTCCTTTGGGTTCCTATTGAGCCTCATTTTTTTGCTGGTACAGCATATGATGCAAAGAATAATCAAGGTCTGGGCTCCTCCCCAAAGTGCCAGCTACCTCCCTGTCTTACCAGGAGTGAAATCAAATGACGAAGCAAGTTTCCATCTTTAATCAGCCATCAATCAGCAAGGAAGTCCGTACCTACTGCTACTATCAAGATGCCAAGGGGCGAGAGCAGTTCGCAGAGGTCGCGGCATGGCTTCTGTCCCCAAGGAGTTTGCCACGTAGACTCTGCAATCAGACGTACTCTCCACAGAGACCCGTGTGGCCAGTAACCAACGGGGCCACTTCTCAACCCAGGAGAAGACACACAGCAGCAGTGATTGTATTTGTTGCATATGCAGTGACGGCTCTACAAACTCAGAGCAACTTGAGGTCGCTGTGGACTGGGGGGCTCTGAGACTGTGACCTAGA
This sequence comes from Balaenoptera acutorostrata, assembly GCF_949987535.1. Taxonomy (NCBI): domain Eukaryota; kingdom Metazoa; phylum Chordata; class Mammalia; order Artiodactyla; family Balaenopteridae; genus Balaenoptera; species Balaenoptera acutorostrata. The sequence continues at coordinate 144,065,350 of NC_080066.1, forward strand.
AGAGGAGCCGTTGGAACTGAATCTTAAAAACCAAGGAAGGGGGCTTCCCTGGTGGCGCAGTGGTTGAGAGTCTGCCTGCCAATGCAGGGGACATGGGTTCGAGCCCTGGTCTGGGAAGATCCCACATGCCGCGGAGCAACTGGGCCCGTGAGCCACAATTACTGAGCCTGCGCGTCTGGAGCCTGTGCTCCGCAACAAGAGAGGCCGCGATAGTGAGGGACCCGCGCACCGCGATGAAGAGTGGCCCCCGCTCTCCGCAACTAGAGAAAGCCCTCGCACAGAAACGAAGACCCAACACAGCCAAAAATAAATAAATAAGTAAATAAATAAAAAAGGAAAAAGCAAAAACCAAGGAAAGGTTATTTGGGCAGAAAGGGAGGGAAGAAATTAAGGGCGCTCCACTCTGCATAAAAGTGAGGGTGAACCCGGCACTCCCAGGGACCCCAGCTGTGGCCTCCTCCTTTGCTTTGAAGTCCTTCCAGACTCTCTCCTTCAACTGCTTTAACTGAGTAGGAGAAGGCCAATTCAATCATGAGATGACCCAGACCGCCGAAGGTGAAGCAGCCCCTAAATCCCAGCTCTCCCATGCCAGTCCCAAGGAACCCAGTGCACGCATAGTCACTGAAGTAAAAGCAGCTAATTACAGAAGGTAGGCAGAGGGTGGGCGGAGGGGAAGGCTGAGGGAAATAGCATTGGGTGCCCAGGCCAGGTGGGGTGGAAGATGAGAGGGTTGGGGAGACCCCAGAGATGCTGCGGAAGAAGGCTGAAGGTCGGTGCTGAGACTCTGCCGTGTCATGGGAGGTCAGGTGGCCAGACAGCTCTGTTTGTCTTGTAGGTGTGGGCAGAGGCAACTAGAAAAAAGAGTCAACGGCTGATTGGCCCCAGCCTCTGGGTTCTGTGTGGAGCCTTGATAACCCAGTAAAAAGATTTTGTTTGAGGTAACAGACTGTATCTTCCCTCTCTTGCACTGCTACAAAGGATTTTACAGTCAAAAATTTGTTCCTGGGTTGGGCTTCCCTGGTGGCGCAGTGGTTGAGAATCTGCCTGCTAATGCAGGGGACACGGGTTCGAGCCCTGGCCTGGGAAGATCCCACATGCCGCGGAGCGGCTGGGCCCGTGAGCCACAACTGCTGAGCCTGCGCGTCTGGAGCCTGTGCTCCGCAACGAGAGAGGCCGCGACGGTGAGAGGCCCGCGCATCGCGATGAAGAGTGGCCCCCGCTTGCCACAACTGGAGAAAGCCCTCGCACAGAAACGAAGACCCAACACAGCCAAAATCAATCAATCAATCAATCAATCAAAACATACGCATCTGATTCAAGATCCTCATTAAAAAAAAAAAAAAAATTATTAAAAAAAAAAAAAAAAAATTTGTTCCTGGAGAGAAAATACCAGGAAGGAGGTGTGTGGTGAGCTCTGTGACCTTGGGTCCCTGGTCCGTCTCAGAGCCTCTGCAGTATCTCCCTGCACTTGACCTGGGGTGTCCCAGTCGATGCCAACCCAGAGTCAGCCTCTCCTGCCTCACCCTGCACGCCCTGGCAGTACTTTCTCTCCTTGACTCCCCTGCTAACAACAGCCCAGGCAGGACAGGGGTGTCCCAAGCCTGCTCAGGCTCTTCCCCAGGGTCAGGACCAGGGAGGCGGAGAGGGAAGGGGAGAAGCTGCCCAGCGCATGGGAACGCTGAGCCCAGAGGAGGCCAGGAGGGCTCCTGTGCCTGAGACAGGGACTCTGGGGCTGTCAGCCCGCCTGGGAGCTGCGAGTATTTCGGTTTGAGTGTGGGAGTAGCTTTTATTGATAGCCATGGATTTATTCAGCAGGACTGTAAATCTAGAAGGTCTTGTCTGTGCCCTTCACCACTATCTTCCCAGCAAGAGGCATCAGAACGGCACTGCCAGGGGGAGGTCCCCACGAAAGTTTCATCAATGAAAAGAGAATATCAACTCCATGAGTTCAAGAGGCTTTGCTGTTTTGTTTACTGCTTTATCCTCGGTGCTTGTCACAAGGTAAGCACGAAATAAATATTTGTTTACTGAGTGGATGATGAGTGAATGGATGAATTGGGTATTTAAAAATCACCCGATCAAGGCAGGAAGCCTTTTTAGAAGGTTGTAATTGGGGTAGAAATTAGGCAAAGCCTGAATTCAAGATCCATTCATTCTCTTATTGAGCACTACTGTATGCCAGGTACAATGACAGATGTTTGAGGGACAGAAATGAATCATACATGACCTCTGTCTTCAAGAGGGTCACAAGAGACTCACAGGCCCAAAATGCCACTGGAATTTAACCTCACAACAAGCCAATGAGGTCAGTACTATTATTTGACCCATTTTATAATTGAGAAAACAGGGGCATAGAGAGGTTAAGTAATTTGCCTGAGATCACACAGCTAGGAAATGGTCAAGGTAGGCTTCAAACCCAGGCATTCTGGTCCAGAGTTGGAGTTCTTAGCTACCACTCTATGTTAGAGACATAAGGAAGGGTAGAGAATTGCCATCTTTACTGTTTATAAAAACCCCAGAAGTTTGCTTCGTCAGGAGAAGCAGAGACCTGCAGACAGCAAAACCTTTTCAGTTCCAGGGTCCTGAAGACTTTGAAAATCTGAAGACTGTCTGGACACTCTTTCTAGAAAAACACACAGTTGCAAATGTAGTCCTGGGGTTTTGTGGGTACCCAGAAACCTATCCATAGACCCATCAGGCCTGTGAACTTCAGATTAATGGGTCGAAGTTTCTCAATTTGGCCTGGAGGTGGGGATGGGGATGGGAGGTGGGTTTGAAGAATGGGATCAAGGTTTTTGTTCTGAGGTCGGGGCCAGACTCAGCTGAGCAGGGCGACAGGCTGCTCAGGCCACCATGACTGCCTGCTGCCTTGCTCAGTGCTCCAGGGATGAAAGCACCCGCTTCAAACTCTGAGTCATCTGGTGCTATTTCTTTGCATATTTTTACAAGAAAAGAGACTTTATTTGGAATGATTTGCCAATGTATTATAAATCAAGAGACAAACAAAACAGACTTCAAGGCACTACAGAAACTTAGTTTCAGGAGCTATAAAAATAAACTACTTCCAATGTCCTCATAGGACATATAAATTCAACTCCAGAGAAAAGAACAGATGAAATCAATTCACTTTTCAAGATGTTATAAATCTAGCTAATACAATGCATAGTTATTTTCTTCTTTAAAAAATTACATCAAGGTAATACATGACCAGGATTAAAAAGTAAAACCGGGACTTCCCAGGTGGTGCAGTGGTTAAAAATCTGCCTGCCAATGCAGGGGACACGAGTTCGAGCCCTGGGAGGGGAGGATCCCACATGCCGCGGAGCAACTAAGCCTGTGCGCTGCAACTACTGAGCCTGCGTGCCACAACTACTGAAGCCCGCACACCTAGAGCCCGTGCTCCACAACAAGAGGAGCCACCGTACTGAGAAGCCCGTGAACCGCAACAAAGAGTGGCCCTTGCTCGCTACAACTTGACAAAGCCTGTGCGCAGCAACGAAGACCCAGCGCAGCCAAAAAATAAAAATAAATAAATAAATAAAAAGCAAAACCTTTGGAAAATCTGGCAATGAAAAGCTACAGCTACATCTCTCCCCATCATGAATCCCAAACCCTAAAGGTGAGTACTTTTACCTGTTATGTTTTTACTGCCTCTGGGGGCTACCTCTTGATCTCTAAATAATATGCTTGACGTCTGATGTTCTGCTGTCATAGCAAGGATTTAGATTATGTCACCACTTCTATGACACCCCTCCCATGTCTTTAGAGTTAAATTACTATTTTCCCCTGTATTGCATTGGTTAACATTGTAACTTTGACAAATACATACTTAAATCTCTACCTCTTGCTCATTCAAATTCTGACATCTCCCTTGTTCCCCTGTTTTACAGATGAGAAAATGGAGGCTTGGACAAAAACAGAAATATAGATCAGTGGAGCAGGATAGAAAGCCCAGAGATAAACCCTGCACATATGGTCACCTTATTTTTGATAAAGAGGCAAGAATATACAATGGAGAAAAGACAGCCTCTTCAACAAGTGGTGCTGGGAAAACTGGACAGCTACATGTAAAAGAATGAAATTAGAACACTCCCTAACACCATACACAAAAGTAAACTCAAAATGGATTAAAGACCTAAATGTAAGGCCAAACACTTTAAAACTCTTAGAGGAAACCATGGGCAGAACACCCTATGACATAAATCACAGCAAGATCCTTTTTGACCCAGCTCCTAGAGAAATGGAAATAAAAACAAAAATAAACAAATGGGAACTAATGAAACTTAAAAGCTTTTGCACAGCAAAGGAAACCATAAGCAAGACGAAAAGACAACCCTCAGAATGGGAGAAAATATTTGCAAACGAAGCAACTGACAAAAGATTAATCTCCAAAATATACAAGCAGCTCATGCAGCTCAATATCAAAAAAACAAACAACCCAATCCAAAAATGGGCAGAAGACCTAAATAGACATTTCTCCAAAGAAGATATACAGATTGCCAACAAACACATGAAAGAATGCTCAACATCACTAATCATTAGAGAAATGCAAATCAAAACTACAATGAGATATCACCTCACACCCCTCAGAATGGCCATCATCAAAAAAATCTACAAACAATAAATGTTGGAGAAGGTGTGGAGAAAAGGGAACCCTCTTGCACTGTTGGTGGGAATGTAAATTGATACAGCCACTATGGAGAACAGTATGGAGGTTCCTTAAAGAACTAAAAATAGAACTACCATACGACACAGCAATCCCACTACTGGGCATATACTCTGAGAAAACCATAATTCAAAAAGAGACATGTACCACAATGTTCATTGCAGCACTATTTACAATCGCCAGGACATGGAAGCAACCTAAGTGTCCAACAACAGATGAATGGATAAAGATGTGGTACATATATACAATGGAATGTTACTCAGCCATAAAAAGAAACGAAATTGAGTTATTTGTAGTGAGGTGGATGGACCTAGAGTCTGTCATACAGAGTGAAGTAAGTCAGAAAGAGAAAAACAAATACCGTATGCTAACACATATATATGGAATCTAAAAAAAAAAAAAAAAAAAAGGTTCTGATGAACCTAGGAGCAGGGCAGGAATGAAGATGCAGACGTAGAGAATGGACTTGAGGACACAGGGAGGGGGAAGGGTAAGCTGAGACGAAGTGAGAGAGTGGCAAGGACATATATACACTACCAAATGTAAAATAGATAGCTAGTGGGAAGCAGCTGCATAGCACAGGGAGATCAGCTCGGTGCTTTGTGACCACCTAGAGGGGTGGGATAGGGAGGGAGGGAGGGAGGGTGGGAGGGAGATGCAAGAGGGAGGGGATATGGGGATATATGTATACGTATAGCTGATTCACTTTGTTATACAGCAGAAACTAACACAACATTGTAAAGCAATTATACTCCAATAAAGATGTTAAAAAAAGAAAAAGAAAATGGAGGCTTGAGAGGATCATCACTTGCCCAAGGCCACACAGTTTGTAAGCAGAGGAGCTAAGTACAAGCCCAGGTCAGCCCCCATGCCTGGCTATGGTACTGTGGTCCTAGAAACACTTTTGCCTGGCACCTGTCACTGAAGTGGGGTCACCTGCTATTTTTACACCTATTACTATGCAAAGAGAGCTGAATCCCCAAGGACTCAGCTCGCTGGCTAGTTAAAATACAGTATTAGCTAGTGGAGGAGAGGTGTTTATAGAGAAGATTGCAGAGTCCAGTGATTCAGTCCTGGAGATATGGGGCCCTTTGAGTTCCCTTGTTCTCTTGCTTCAGGGAAGCAGGATTAGACGAGTTAGTCCTGATATTTTACAGTGATAGGGATGGTTAGGTAGAAGCCAGCTCAGAGGTTCCCAGTTCAGCAGTGTTCTTCAACAGGTATTGAGGTCAGTAGCTATTTGTTTAGTGCCCCACCCAAAATCTGGGAACACACAGGTGGTCTCAATGGGGTCACACTTATTTGAGTGTCTCTCTCTGTTGCACTGTGGAAGGCTGGATTTGTTCTCCTTGCTCCTGGATAGTTTAAAGCACAAAGTAGATCTGGGCACACCTGATAATAGTTATTGCTTCAGGTATCTCAGTTGATGCACTACTTTATCAGAACAAAGAGCCCGAGGCCCACGCCAGCATCTACGCAATGGTGTGTGCGCTGGTAAACGCCTAACAACTGTCTCTCCTGGGGTTGGGGGGGGGGGCACTGATATGTAGCCAATTTCTGTGGTGTAAACACTCCCACCATAGTTGATTTCAATGTGATTTCACTGAACATGGAGCTGGAAAGAGATGCACAGTAGCAATTCAAAGTATTTCCTTAGAGACGTAATAGATACAAGTAACCTCAGAAGCATACATAATAGTAAAATATAATAAAATATTAGGAAGTGAGGATTTTTGAGTATTACTTTTGAAAACATATAATCGACTTGATTGTAAGTTTTTAAATCTAATTTTTAATAATGGCTATGTTTAATGACTGGCTCACAAAATTCCTGAAAATTCAACAGCCGGCTCTTGTGAGCTGGTACAAACCAGCTCCAGCACGACACTGCTCCTCACACAGCTTAGGGGTCTGCTCCCTGCACTAAAGCAAGGAGTGAGGAGGCTGGGACCTATTATAAGACTATGATATCATACGTGACCAGCTTGGAAACCATAAAATACCTGGGAGGTGGGCTCTGGTCACACGCAGAGAGAGGCCAGGGTAGGCTGAAATCTCAGAGATTTGAGACTAGTTGGGCTGATATTCAGTACACTCCGATGTGCAAAAAAAGCCAGGCTTCTATGTCTGTGACTACGCTTATCTTCCTCGAAGGCCCCTGTTTTCTCTGCTGCGGGCAGAGGACTTCCACTGGTCCATGAAACGTAATTCAAGGGAACTCACATTCTTTTAGTTTAGAACAGTCTCTTCCAGGTTCTCCCAGCCCCTCTTGAATTTAAGGTCTAGTCTTTCAGATTTCTCCCCATCTACCTTGCATCTTTAGCAAAGATGGTATTAGTTTGCTAGTGCTGCTGTAACAAAATACCACAGACTGGGTGGCGTAAACAGCAGAAATTTCTTGTCTCATAGTTCTGGAGGCTAGAAGTACCAGGTCAGGTGTCAGCAAAGTTGGTTCCTTTCAAGGGCCGGGAGGGAATGATCTGTTCCAGGCCCCTCTCCTTGACTAGTAAAAGGCCACGTTTTCCCTGTGTCTCTTCACATGGTGTTCTCCCTGTGTGCATCTGTCTCCAAATGTCCCCTTTCTATAAGGATCCAAGTCATATGGGCTAGTGGCTCACTCTCCCCCAGTATGACCTCATCCTAACTAATTATATCTGCAACCACCCTGTTTCCAAATAAGGTCACATTCTGAGGTCCTAGGGGTTAGGAATTCAATGTATGAATGGGGGGGGGGCGGGGGTGGGAAGACAATTCAACCCATAACAAATTGTGTTTGGCTGTAGAAGCATCTGAGTGGAAGGGGAGATGCACATGACCTCATGGGGGTGGAGGGGCTGGGAGCAGTCCTCCATGTCCTTCTTGGTCTTCACTGCAGAGTGGCTGGTTGGGTGTGGTTTCTGAACATCCAGTGTCTCCCAAGTGCTCATTCAGGAGAAGCTGGTCTCACTGGGTTCTTTTGCCTCCTGTGTCTATAGTCTCTCTAGTCACTTGGTTCTCACATTTTGTGGCCTCTCGTTGTCCCTCAACGTTCTGTAATCCAATGGCCTGTGTCCTTACTCAACCCTTGGCTGCCTCTGTAGTCCCACTGCAAGGCTCAGGGCTCTGTGAGACCACCTTGCAGCCCACCTACCTCACCACCATCTTCAGCCTGGGAGGCCCATGTTGGACGTGGACCTTTCCTAAGGTGCCTGAGGAAAGGAGGCGTAGCCCCATTGCCCTGGGAGCCTCCTAGATCTACCCAACAGGGTTTCAGGCCTGAAACCTAAGTGGGGAGTGGGACATGTCCCCACACACACCCTATTTGCCTTTCTTCCTCCTCTTACTACCACTTTCCCACACTGAAGGTGCTATCTACTTTTCCCCTAGATGAGTTGGTACTTAAGTATTCTTTTCTTACATTTTGTAGTAAAAGTCAATGTAGAGAACTCCAAGCACTACTTTTGATAGTTAAAGGCAGCTCTTAAAATTTAGTGGAAAAATGATCTCCTAAAACAAACTCTTTCAAAATCAGTGGCCTCAGTTTTTTTTTAAATTAATTAATTAATTAATCTATTGGCTGAGTTGGGTCTTTGTTGCTGCACACGGGCTTTTCTCTAGTTGCAGCGAGCAGGGGCTACTCTTTGTTGCAGTGTGCAGTCTTCTTATTGCAGTGACTTCTCTTGTTGCGGAGCATGGGCTCTAGGCGCATGGGCTTCAGTAGTTGTGGCGCATGGGCTCAGTAGCTGTGGCATGCAGGCTCTAGAGCATAGGCTCAGTAATTGTGGCTCACGGGCTTAGTTGCTCCACGGCATGTGGAATCTTCCCGGACCAGGGCTGGAACCCGTGTCCCCTGCATTGGCAGGCGGATTCTTAACCACTGCACCACCAGGGAAGCCCGAAGCAGGCAGATTCTTAACCGCTGTGCCACCAGGGAAGTCCTGGCCTCAGTTTTTTGATCATGCATTCCCCCCCATAGCAATAAAAAAACCCCGAATATGTACATATATATATATATATATATATATATATATATATATATGTTTGGTATATATGTGTGTCATATGTGTATGTCTTAAAATTATATACACTTAATACTGTACTAATTAATACATTACATGCTTTATAAAGCATCCATCCAAAAACAGACATTTTAAAAGATAAGATAAAAATGAAAATAGAAGTAAGCACTAATATTCTTTCTGCAACGTGGCCACACCCCACTTTGGAAGCCACTGTTGCCTTGCAAGGGATTAAAAAGCAAACAAACAAGAATTTGGCGGCCAAAGCTGAGCAATGACCTGGTTGTCTTCACTGGCATCTCTTTCCCTGAAGCATGGAAACCCGTTGATTAAATGGGTGGAGAGCCACAGAACATCATGATTTAAGTGGAAAGAAAAACATACCAGTTTAATATATATTCAGAAGTATCATTCCCATTACATGGAACCATGGACTGGCACTGATCACCAAGGCCTGAGAGCCAAACAAACTGCCTCTTTGTTGCATACAACATTCCCTTTGTCATCACTCGAAGACCGACGAGTTAACGTCTCCTACCCTCCCTGGAGCCACTGGACAGCCAAGTGCTTGTCAGCAAACGTGTGGGCACCCAAACCTGTATATGCATGTTGGGGGATGGGAGCTGCCAGGAGTGCTAAATTGCATGTGCTGAGAACAAAAAAAGGGCGTGGAATCTGAATCAGAGCTTAGTGATGACTATGCGTCCCAGAGGCTGGCCAAATCACCCTTTTGAATAATGTATTGCATTACGTGGAAGTCTCCAAGTCAGAATACTAGTCCTGATTGTAGGGACAGAAACATACAATCCTTCCAAGTATAGCATTTCTCACGGGGACCGTTTGACAACTCAGGAAGTCAGGGGAATGGATTAAAATAATGGTGTCCTTGCACTTCAATAAAAACCTGAGACAAATATTATGGGTACTTTTGGAGATTTCTAGTCACTGGTCACTTCTCCACGGTTTGCGATGTTGGGTTACGCTGGCATAACTGCAGTGGGGTCAGGTAGGAAGGGCAGAAAGGTCTTGAATTTGGGCTTGAATTCTAGTTTGAATCCTGGCTAGTGTTTATAAGTTTGGTGACCTTGGACAAGTTAACTTTGTGAAGCCTATCCATAAAATGGTCCAATACTAAACAAAATGATGTATACAAAGTGTCTATTATACCACATGGCATACAGTAGGCATTTAACAATCTAGATAACAGTTAGCTGATAATAGGTAAAGGCTAGACATTAAAAGTTTTCCCCCCAAATTTCCTAGCATCTTCTGCCTGGCTGATGCCTGTCCCTCCAACCAAAACTCTGAGGTTTTCTTTCTTCCCTCCTCCCTCCCTCCTTCCTTTCTCTCTTTCTTTCTTTCTTTCCTTCATTCCTTCTTTCTTTCTTTCCTAACAACTTCAACTTTTAATAATGGAAACAACTTGCTGTTTCAGAAACAATTTTAGGGAAGAAAAATCTTCCCCATAAAAATAAACTTAAATTCATCATAATTATAAATATTATAATTTTTTACTTCTGCAATTTAAAATGCTCCCCTGCAATACTACACCTTCATTTAACCTCATTCTTTAACCATCATATATTGAAGAGAAGACAGTATTATAGCAAAGCTTAGATAGTTTAACATAAGAATTTGTACAATGATTTTTTTTAAAAAACTTTGGCCTCTGAAGCATCATTTAAAGTGGCCTGTTATTTAAAAACAAAATTTCTCGGGCTGTTTAGCTTTCTAATTAACTTTAAAATTAATTCAGCTTTTGCATATAAAAATGTTCTACATTGTCATTAGGAAAATTACCAAAGAGTTTCTTGCCATATTTATCTACACTCTTGTCAATTACCAATTCCCATGAGGCAGCCCCTCTCCACTGCCATAGCATTTATACCCCAGTTTGATGCCCTCCCTGCTACATTTACATTTTTAATAGGAAGCTCTTGAAAACCAGACCATTGTCAAAATCAAAAGTATGTCTCCAGTACTGAGACTTCAGGCTGTGTGACAGATGGTAGAAAGAAATATTTATATGGAGGCTGTGGGCAGGAGAGGAGACACTTCCCATTGTTGATTGTAGTTGGACTTGCGGTAGCTGCCAGTGGGCCATGCAGGCACGGACCTGGCAAAGTCTCCATCAGTCCTGACGGGTCTTCCTTACAGCCAACAGCTGTGGCCATTAGTTACTCCTTTGGGTCCCAGGATTTTTCTCAGACAGCTTGGTCTCCCTCACAGCCTCCCCCAGGAAGTGTGCTTGGTTCTCCCCGGAGACTCACAGCTAAGAAGGACAGTGCTGAATGGTGGGAGCTGGCTTTCAAGGAAGTGGGGCAGCAAACTGGCAGTAGATGCTGGGGTGGCAGGATAGGAGGAGGAAGTTGAGGATTTGAAATAATCTTCCTGGGTGTTTCTAGAAGGACAGCTCCACTGGGAACATCACAGTGAGGGGCTTAGACAGCCAAGGGCATCTGGTGACATGAGAAAGGAGGCACCTGCTCTTAATTCTGCCATCTTCACGAAAGCCTACCTTGCTTATTTTTACTAAAATGTTTCAAAAGTAAAATGTAGAAAAAGACAAATTAAAAAAAAAAAAAAATCCGGGCAGGTGGTATGGTCTGCCCCTACAAATTTGTCTTCAGGTCTCTTCCTGAGCTCTCAGAGTAGACCCCGGTCGGCTCTGCTGGTGTGGGAAACACTGCCACCTGCTGGACCGTTTGAGAATGTCAGTGGGCCTTGCCCTTCGAACTCAGTCCCAAACTTTACTGGTGCCGGAACTTGGGCACCTCAGCAGGGGCACCCAGGACCCAAGACCTGTGGCTGCCTTTTCGAGGGGCTCCAGGGAGGAATTACTCAACTGGCCAGAATATAGAGATAATTAGTTAGACCTTGTTTTTAACCTTTAAGAGGACTGTATTAAATTAAATTCCAATACTTGCCTCCTGAAAAAATCCCTGCAATTATGTTACCTCCATGGAAATGATAACAATCAAATAACATTGGAGTAGATGAACAAAACTGTCCTTTTCCCTAGCTTCACCCTTAACCGGCTATGACACATGGGTGAAAGCCTCAATTCAATAGTAATATCTACCCTACCCCATAAGGTTGTTATAAGGATGAAAAAATCCTGGCATGTAGTAAATGCTCAATAAATGGTGACTCTTACTATTCTTAATTTGGTTCCAAAATTCTATGAAATCTAGAAAAGTGGTAACATATTTATTAACCCATTATTAGCCCAATGCTTTTGTCAGAGCATGTGTTTTAGATAAGCCACTTTGCTCCCTTCAGCTGGGTCCAGCCCTAAGTGAGACAAGGATCATGGGAGTATTCTGTCCTAGTCCTACCCTCTCTGTTATTCCAAGGTTACCCTGCCCCACCATCCTGGTTTTCCTGAAAAACAAAACAAAACAAACACTCCCCAACACACATGCACACCAAGAATTCTGACCAGAATGTGCCCAGAAGAACTTCAGTTGACACAGCGGAGGAGGAGAAAGGCTACAAGGATTTTTGGGGGGAGGTGGGTGTCTTTGGAGGCTACTTTGTCTTCAGCACTTCCATCCCCTATTTCTGGCCTTAGAATTTTAATTTAAGCCACTGATTAAAGCTCAGATGTGATTCAGCAACACATGGGGAGGAAACACCTTTTAAACATATTGAAGCAAAACAAAACGAAGAATAGGAAGGCCATCTAAGGGAAAAGCCCTCTGTCTTGGGGGCGCGAGTGGGGAGTAGAGCAAGGAGTATGAGAAGTGAGAAGACCTTCTGTAGGAAACTCTTAGCTAAGCACCTGCTATGACAGTGGGAGTGAGGAACAGAGGAGAGGAGAGAGAAGGAAGAAGAGAGAAAGTGAGAATAAAGTTCCGTAGGGCTTGTTAATGACCCCTGAGCCCGTTTTTCCTTCCACAAACACTTCCTACCCCCCAACTCTGAGCTAGACTTGAGGTTGGGGTCGTGAGGCATAGCCAGACGCGGCTCCTCTGGAAGGGACACCCAGGGCCTGTGACTGCTCCTTGGAGGTCCAAAGCTTTGCAGGATTGCTTCTGAGCCTCAGACCTTGATGGTAGACTTCATCAAACACCCTCCTGGCCTCGGTGAGAATGGGCAATGCTCCATTCACACTCAGGTTTCTCCTTTGTTGACACCAGCACGATCTACACAGAACATGTGACAGAATTGTTCATGTGTTTCCAGCTGCTGTCGGGGGTGGGGGGGGACATTTTGTTTTGGAGCATCCCAGCCTTAGAATCGATTGACCTAAACATTGTCAGATGTGTACTCAGAACAAATAAAATTGTATTCTGTGTAAATATAAGAGCACAACTGATCACTACAGAATCCATTAACCGTATCTTGTATTCATGGTTGATAGACTAAAGACCACCCTCAGATTCAACCAATCAAGACTCAGCAATGCCCAACACAGGTCGTCAGAGCTCAGTGACTGAGTCGTGGGCTTAGCGGCTGTGCCATTTTATAACCAAATAAGATTAATTGAGCAAGTCAATCATTTGTATCTGGTAACAGCAGTTAAAACGTGAGATCACAACCTTATGAGAGCAAAAATTGAACCAAGTCATTCAAAAGATAAAGCAATTTGCTTATGTGTAATTTCTTCCTTGGGTAGTTATACTAAAAGTGAGCGGTGGGGTAGGGAGTATGGTCTGCAGGTTCATTAGGTGTGTGACATGTGCTTTATTTCTATGCCAATCTAGAACCATAGAAACATAAGCATAAATTGGATGATCTTTATGTCCACTGTGGAGCAGGATCCTGCCATGTGATTTTAAGGCAATTTTTTGTATGCTGTTTATGATCACCTTGGGGCCACACAATTATCCAAAGTAATAGAGTGTAACTAGTAAAGCAGTCTTTTTCCAAGTAGAGCATTCTGAAGGACTCTGCAAGTTATAAATTAGCCAAAACACTGTCTTCAGACTTGGAGAGCTTTAGAGTTCCTTGTAGCATAATGACAGAATAAACCCATGGATGTCAAAATCTCAATGTAGAGTATGGAAGAATCTGCTGTGTTCCCTAAAATTCCTTTTCCTGGCCTCCATTGTATTTAGGTGTGGCCATGTGACTGGATTCTGGTCAATGAACTGTGTGAGTGGGAGAGACCAAAGTAGTTAAGAAATGGGTCAATATCACTGGATACAAGGTCAGTATACAAAAGTCACTTGTAGTATAACTGATTCACTTTGTTATAAAGCAGAAACTGACACACCATTGTAAAGCAATTATACTCTAATAAAGATGTTAAAGAAAAAAAGTCACTTGTATTTCTTTATACTAGCACCAAAAAATTTGAAAGCAAAATTTCAAAAAAACAATTCCATTATCAATAACACAAAAAACATCACCTAGGAATAAACATAACAAAAGATGTGCAAGACCTCTACACACAAAACTATAAAACATTACCAAGATAAATTGAAGAAGGAAGAAAGAGGAGTTATATACCATGTTCATAGATTGGAAGAATATTGTAAAGTTGTTAACTCTTCCCAGTTTTACCTGTAGATTCAATTCAATCCCAAGCAAAATCCCCACAGATTTATATGTGTGTGTGAAAACTGGCAAGCAAATTGTGAAATGCAAAGTACCAAGAACAGCAAAGACAATCTTGAGTAAGAACAAAGTTAGAGGATGTAAATTACTGATTTGTAAACTATCACATCATAATTAAAACTATGTGTGATGAATTGGGTGATTGGGATTGACATGTATACACTGATGTGTATAAAATTGATGACTAGTAAGAACCTGCTGTATAAAAAAATAAAATAAAATTCAAAAATTAAAAAAAATAAAACTATGTGGTATCAGTAAAAGGATACACAAAGGGACTAAAATAATAAAATAGAGTCCCCCAAATTGACCCACACTTGTGTAATTAACTGATTTGCAACAAAGATACACTGTAATACAGCAGGGGAATGATGGTCTTTTCAGTAAATAGTGCTGACCCCCTGGGTATTCAAATGAGAAAAACCTTGACTCCTATATCATACCAAACACAGAAATAAATTACAGCTAAATTATAGACATAAATGTGAAAAGTAAAACAATAAAGTTTCCAAAAGATAACAAAGGAAACATGGAAGAATATCTTTGTGACCCTGGGATAGGCAATGATTTCTTTTTTTTTTTTTTTTTTTTTTATTTTATAAATTTATTTATTTATTTATTTATTTTGGGGTGTGTTGGGTCCTCGTTGCTGTGCGTGGGCTTTCTCTAGTTGCGGCGAGCGGGGGCCACTCTTCATCGCGGTGCGCGGGCCTCTCACTGTCGCGGCCTCTCTTGTTGCGGAGCACAGGCTCCAGACGCGCAGGCTCAGTAGTTGTGGCTCACGGGCCTAGTTGCTCCGCGGCATGTGGGATCTTCCCAGACCAGGGCTCGAACCCGTGTCCCCTGCATTGGCAGGCAGATTCTCAACCACTGCGCCACCAGGGAAGCCCGGCAATGATTTCTTTAACAGGACACAAAAAGTCCCGCCCATTAAAGAAAAGATTGTACTCCATATTTCATTACAATTTTTTTATTAAAAAAAAACAAATACCGTATGTTAACACATATATATGGAATCTAAATTTAAAAAAAAATGGTTCTGATGAAACTAGGGACAGGACAGGAATAAAGACGCAGATGAAGAGAATGGACTTGAGGACACAGGGAGGGGGAAGGGTAAGCTGGGACAAAGTGAGAGAGTGGCATGGACATATATACACTACCAAATGTAAAATAGATGGCTAGTGGGAAGTAGCTGCATAGCACAGGGAGATCAGCTCTGTGCTTTGTGACCACCTAGAGGGGTGGGATAGGGAGGGTGGGAGGGAGATGCAAGAGGGTGGGGATATGGGGGTATATGTATATGTATAGCTGATTCACTTTGTTATAAAGCAGAAACTAACACACCATTGTAAAGCAATTATATTCCAATAAAGATGTTAAAAAAAAAACCATGAAGCGAGTGAAAAGGCAAGCCACAGAGTGTGAGAATATAATTGCAATCCATATAACTGACAAAGAATTCATATCCAGAATAAGAAAAAGACAGAATACCCAAAAGAGAAGTTGACCAAAGACTTGAACAGGAAGTTCTCAAAAGAGAATACTGAAGAGGCCAATGAGCCTTTAAAAGGTGTTCAATACCATTAGTTTTTAGGAAAATGCAAATTAAAACCACAATGAGATACCGCTGCACTCACACCAGAATGGCTAAATGAGAAAGACAAGACAGTACCAAGTGGTGACGGGTATATGGAGCAGCTGGAAGTCTCATGAAATGCTGATGGGCGTGTAAATTTGTATAACCACTTTGGAAAACTGGCAATACCTCGTGAAGTTTAATGTGTGCATGCTTTCTGACCCAGCAATTTTACTGCTAGGTATATACCCAACAGAAACGTATAGATAGGGACTTCCCTGGTGGTCCAGTAGCTAAGACTCCACACTCCCAATGTGGGGGACCTGGGTTTGATCCCTGGTCAGGGAACTAGATCCCACATGCATGCTGCAACTAAGAGTTTGCACGTTTCAATGAAGATCCCGCATGCCACAACTAAGACCCGGCACAGCCAAATAAATAAATAAATATTTTTTAAAAAGAAATGTATAGATATGTACACCAAAAGACACTTCATAATAGCTTGTTGATAATAGTCCAAAACTGAAAACAATCCAAATGCCCATCAGCAGTAGAATGTATAAATTGTGGTATATTCGTGAATGGAATATTATACAGTAACAAAAGAGAATGAACTACTGCTTCAAGCCACAATGTGGATGAATCTCACAGACATGATATTGTATAAAAGAAGTAAGTGGAACTTCCCTATGCTCTCTTTCCTCATCTGCCAAGTAAACAGCAAAGACTCCAAGGACCAGAAGAGGGTGGAGCCACAGAATAGAGGGGGCTTGGGGAACCCTGAATGATCATGTGAAAGCTTACCTGGTCAGGAACACCCACTTAACACCTACTTTTTGTGTTAAGTCACTGAGAATTTGGGGTTCATCCAGTTCAGCAGCCAGCATTACTTCTCCTCGGTGGTACACAGAGCAATACAATTAAGTGATAACAGGTGGTACCATCAGAATGTACTGGAGAAGCTCATTAGGAGAGGCCACCAGGAGCTGGTGCTGTTGGGAAAGACCTTTTCCCAACTACAAGAGCTGCAAGTGGAGGGTGGGGCTTGGGTAAATCAAGGGAGAAATCATTCTGGGTAGGGGCAGAGGCTCAGGGGCTGATACTGACGGAGGACAGATGGAGAGCATTCTGTTCCTGCAGGTGGAAGATAGGGCCAGCTTTTGCAGGTGCCCCTGTCATCCGCTGAAGGATCTGGGAACAAAAGGGTCAAGGGCTCCTCTTTCCTCAGTAGATCGTCAGCCCCTGATTTGAAATGACGTTATGTGCTCAGCCTACACATTCAAAGCAGTTACAAGTGAGATGTATGTAATTCCTTTCCTCTGACAACATGCTTCACTGTGTTCTGTCTGTTTCATAATTATCTACTTTTAAAAGAATTTATGGAGGCTGAGGAATAGCTGAACACTTCTTTCTTTGAACTCCCAGATGTTCTGACCAGATTCCACCCTCCGGTCCATGTTCCCAGCCATTCACCAGATCTGTCTGGTAATTTTCTAATCCTCCCCGGGACATTCCTATTTCCTTCTGAGAAATAAGAAAACAACAATGCTTCCCTAAGGGTGATGTGCTTCGGCCCGGAGGCCTGGAATCTCCATTTTAGGAAAAATGTTTACAAGGGTATAAAAGCTCTGAAAGGAAACGGCCTGTGGTTCTCCTGGGAAAGAATATGAGACCCCATCATGAGGATTTGCCATAGAATTCCGCTGCATTCCTCATCAGGACGGGGCTGTCTAGGAAGTTCATTTTGATTAAAAAATACATCAGAGCGGAAGCATGTGTGTGCATGGGCGTGTGAAACAGATCTGAGAAAAAGACAGGCAAAAATAAAGTGGAGGAGATAAGTAGAGAGGTCAAAGGCAAACACTTCTCTTTCCTTCCAAAAAGATCTCTTCAGGGTGCTTGAATTTTTTATTATGGAAATATTCAAAATAGAGAAAATAGAGAAAATAGTGTAATGAACCACCATGTACTCTTCATCCAACTTCAACAATTATCAACATTTTGTTAATCTTTTTCACTTATCTGCTCCTCTCCTTTCCTTGCATTAGAGCTGGGATTGGCGAAAACCATGGGCCAAATCCAACTTGCCTCCTCTTTTTGTAAAAAAAGTTTTATTGGAACACAGCCATGCCCATTCGTTTCTGTATTGTCTATACCTGCTTTTGCATCACACCAGCAAGGGTGAGTAGTTGTGACAGAAATCATGTGGGCCACATGCTTAAAATATTTGCTATCTGGCCTTTCACAGAAAAAATTTGCTGACCCCACGGTAAAGCATTTTAAAGCAAATACTAGTCAGCATATCATTTCATCTGTAAATGCTTCAATATGAACCTCTAACAGATAAGAGCTTTATTAAAGCCATATCTATAATAGAATTATCATATCTAACAAAATTAATAACTCTTTAATTTCACCTAATACCCAATCTGTGTTTAAAATTCCTCTGTTATCTTAAAAAAAAGGCTTTTTACAGTTGGATTTTTCACATCATAATCTAAATAAGTTCACACACTGCATTTGGTTAATATGTCTCTTAAGTATCTTTTAATCCATTGTCAGTTTTCCCTTACACCCCTCCCTTGTCTTCTTCACATTTATTTGTTGAAGAAACCAGACCACTTGTCCTATAAAATCCCCACTTTCCGGATATGGCTGGTTAAATCCTCAATGCATCATTTAACATGAACACAGTGCAGTTTTTTAAATAGGGAAGACCTTTTTAAAAACAAAAATTGAAGAAGAAGAAAAAAAAAATGAAAAAAAAAAACAAAAATTGAAGTATAGTTGAGTTACAATGTTGTGTTAGTTTCAGGTATACAGCTAAGTGATTCAGTTATATATATCTCTATCTCTATATTTCTTTTTTCACATTTTTTTCCATTGCAGGTTATTACAAAATATTGAATATAGTTCCCTGTGCTATACAGTAGGTCCTTGTTGTTTATCTATTTTATATATAGTAGTATGTATCTGTTAATCCCTAACTCCTAATTTATGCCTCCCTACACTTTCCCCTTCAGTAATCATAAGTTTGTTTTCCATGCCTGTGAATCTGTTTCTGTTTTTTTTTTTTTAATTAATTAATTAATTAATTATTTTTGGCTGTGTTGGGTCTTCGTTGCTGCTCGCGGGCTTTCTCTATTTGCGGCGAGTGGGGGCTACTCTTTGTTGCGGTGCACAGGCTTCTCATTGCGGTGGCTTCTGTTGATGCTGAGCAGCGGCTCTAGGCACACGGGCTTCAGTAGTTGTGGCACATGGGCTCAGTAGTCGTGGCTCGTGGGCTCTAGTACGCAGGCTCAGTAGTTGTGGCGCATGGGCTTAGTTGCTCTGTGGCATGTGGGATCTTCCCAGACCAGGGCTCAAACCCATGTTCCCTGCACTGGCAGGCAGATTCTTAACCACTGCGCCACCAGGGAAGTCCCTCTGTTTCTGTTTTGTAAATAAGTTCATTTGTATCATTTTTTTTTAGATTCCCCATAGAAGTGATATCATATGATATTTGTCTTTTTCTGTGTGACTTACTTCACTTAGTATGATAATCCCTAGGTCCATCCATGTTGCTGCAAATGGCATTATTTCATTCTTTTTCATGGCTGAGTAGTACGACCACAGTGCATTTTTGTGTCAGGCTACATGAGGTAGTCGAGCTTTTGGCCGTCCTCTGGTTTCCAGACCTGGCTAGGCATCCCGGTCTGACCTCCAGCAGTGGAACCACTGCTTTGAGGGTAAGAGTGTGCCTCCTTCCTTCCGCAAGCTCCACGTGTTCCTGGTGAAGCTGCTGTTTTAGTCCATTTGGGCTGCTGTATGTATATGTATAGCTGATTCACTTTGTTATACGGCAGAAACTAACACACCATTGTAAAGCAATCATACTCCAGTAAAGATGTTAAGACAAGAAAATATTAACACCATCATCAGATGGTGCTGGTTGGTTAAAAAAAAAAAAAAAAAAAACCCACAGACTAGGTGGATTATAAACAACAGAAATGTATTTCTCATACTTCTGGAGGCTGGAAGTCCAGGATCAGGGTGCCAGCACGGTCGTGTTTGGGTGCGAGCCCTCTTCCTTGTTCGTATCTGATGCCTTCTTGCTGTGTCCTCACAGGGTGGAAGCAGGCAAGGGATCTCTGTGGGATAGCTTTTATAAGGCACTAATCCCATTTATGAGGGCTCCTTATTCATGACTTAAACACCTCCCAAAGGCCCCACTTCCTAATACCATCATCTTGGGGGGTCAGGATGGGAACGTATGAACTTTGAGGAGACACAAACATTCAGACCCTGGCAGCTGCCTGTCACAGCTCCCTGGCTTCCCCCTCACTACAGCCCAAGAGGTGGTCATGAGACCCCGCCCAGCCAACTAGAGCCCTTTCCTGGGAAGTTCTTTTCTTCCTTAGCATTGCCAAACTGGCATGATCTCAGCCTAGAGCTACCCGTAGCCATGCTGAGCTTGGCCTAGTAACAAAGTCTGAATCACTAAAGGATGGTGAGGCTCCTGATAACAGCAGTCACTTGATTCTGTCCCCATCCAACCCATGGATACATGTCTGAGACCTAAGGAGAGAGAGGGTTGGGAGTAAAAATAGAATTATTTTAGTAAAATCTCTGTAAAACTGTAGCTCAAGGGCAGCACAGTGAAGAGGAGAGAATTATCTTCCTGCCACTTCATCACAGAGCATCTCCCAGCTTTGGTCCAGTGAGTTCTTCAGAAGCAATACTTGGAAAGTAGAGGTGATGCCATGTGGGAGACTTTGGTGCTTGGCCAGGGGCACTGACCCCTGGTGACATAGTGGTACCTAGCAGGAGACATGGTATCTTAACATCCATAAGCAGTACCCAGTGAAAGACAGCCAAACAGCACATAGGGAAGTTCTTAAACGCACGCGAGAACTATCCCTCTTCTCCCAATTCACAAACATACTCTTTATTTTCCTATGGGAGAGGGAAACAGCTAATTTACAGAATTGCAAGTCCAGGTCTTTGGCAGAAGAGGCAAGAGAGCAGCGAAATCCAAGTATCCCTGTTGCTGTGTCCCCTTTTGTACTCATGGGCTGAGGTGGGAAACTCAGGTGTACTTGCGTAACCTCAATAAAGCTGGGCCACCTCACCCTCAGTGTTTTAGTTATCTATTGCTGCAAAACAAATTACCCCAGAACTTAGACATTTAAAATTAACAGTCAGGGCTTCCCTGGTGGCACAGTGGTTGAGAATCTGCCTGCCAATGCAGGGGACACGGGTTTGAGCCCTGGTCTGGGAAGATCCCACGTGCCGCGGAGCAGCTGGGCCCGTGAGCCACAATTACTGAGCCTGCGCGTCTGGAGCCTGTGCTCCACAAGGAGAGGCCGCGATAGTGAGAGGCCTGCGCACTGCGATGAAGAGTGGTCCCCGCTTGCCGCAACTAGAGAAAGCCCTCGCACAGAAACGAAGACCCAACACAGCCATAAATAAAAAAAAAAATAAAAAAATAACAGTCAATGTTTACTATCTCACACAGGTCAAGAATTTGGGAGTGGCTTAGCTGAGTGGTTCTGGCCTGGGGGTCTCTCATGAGGTTGCTGCAAACAGTCAGCCAAGGCTATAGGCTCCACTTCTTGGCTGTGGCTGGGGGATGCACTTCCAGGAAGTCTCACTCACGTGTTGGCTCTTGGTGGGGTGGGAGTGGGAGCTGGTTCTTGCCCACATGGACTTCCTCATAGGACTGCTTGAGTATCCTCACAACATGGCAGCTGACTTACCTGGGGTAAGTGACCCACAGAGTGAAGTAGAAGCTACAATGTCTTTTTTTTTTTTTTAAAGAGCTCCTGACTTATTTTATTTATTCTTTTGGCTGTGTTGGGTCTTCGTTTCTATGCGAGGGCTTTCTCTAGTTGTGGCAAGCGGGGACCACTCTTCATCGCGGTGCGCGGGCCCCTCACTGTCGCGGCCTCTCTCGTTGCGGGGCACAGGCTCCAGACGCGCAGGCTCAGTAGTTGTGGCTCACGGGCCCAGCTGCTCCGCGGCATGTGGGATCCTCCCAGACCAGGGCTCGAACCGTGTGCCCTGCATTGGCAGGCAGACTCTCAACCACTGCGCCACCGGGGAAGCCCCTACAATGTCTTTTAGGATACAACCTCATATGGTCCACTCTTTCCTTTCTACAATATCCTACTGTTACACAGTTTATCCCTATTCAGTGTGGGAGGGAACGATACAAGAGCTTGAATACCAGGAGACAAGGCTCACTGGGGACCTTCTCAGAAGCTGGCTAGTGCAGCCAGCCTTGGTATGGTACCATATTCAAAAGAAGTACCAGTTTCACATCCAAAAGCACTGAAAAGCAATTAGAGTCTTGACTGAAGTCTCTAGAAGAGGCAAGGAAAAAGGACTTACATTGCCCAGTGCCCAGCAAAAGTTCTAAAGTTCCTCTTCACTCATCTATTTCCCCAAAGTTATCACTCATCACACCAAAATCTCTCTTCTTCCAAACTCACTCAAATCCTCCCATCTCTCCTGTCACCCCCTCCCCACCTCAACTATGTAGCTTAAGTCAACTTCTCTCAAGTCTCAACTCTCCTCTTTGCCTTGAAGCCCCAGGAACCAGATAGGCAGCCGCAAAGACTCTCGAAGCCCCAGGAACCAGATAGGCAGCCGCAAAGACTCTCGAGTGGGGCCCAGAGGGTGGAGGAAGAGGGAAGGCTGGGAAGAATGGTGCGTTAACATTTTGTGTCTGTATCACATTTATACCCTAAGTGCCTAATACAGTGCCTAGAACATAGTAGATGCTCAATGTGCAGATGAATTAAAGGATGGTGGCATTTAAAAATTCTAAATGAAAATTATTTATTCAGTGGTATTCAAAGCTAATGCTATAGCAACACATTACCATATGGAACACAAAAATGACATAGTATTACCTTCTGTAAAAATGTTCATGATAGCGCTTCCTGGTGGTGCAGTGGTTAGGAATCCACCTGCCAATGCAGGGGACATGGGTTCGAGCCCTGGTCCGGGAAGATCCCGCATGCCGCAGAGCAACTAAGCCCGCGCGCCACAACTACTGAGCCTGTGCTCTAGAGCCTGCATGCCACAACTACTGAAGCCCGCACGCTTAGAGCCTGTGCTCTGCAATAAGAGAAGCCACCTCAATGAGAAGCCCGCACACCGCAATGAATAGTAGCCCCCACCTGCTGCAACTAGAGAAAGCCTGCGCACAGCAACAAAAACCCAAAGCAGCCAAAAATAAAAGTAAATAAATAAATTTTTAAAAATGTTCATGATAAGGGTATGAAATGTTGCTATTGATATTTTTCTATGTATGTATTTTTTTTGGTTCTCCTCTGAATAATCCTCTTGAAATCAGAATCTGTGTTTTATTCATCTTTATGTCCCCAAAACCTGGCAATGCCTGGCTTGGGGTTGTCAGGAGTTTTGTCAATAATTTGTTTAACACTTACAATGTATACCAGACATTTTTTCAGAACCAATACATGTATTAACTCAATTAATTCTCATAGTTACCTAATGAGGTAGGTTATATTATTATCATCCCCATTTTTCAGATGAGAAAAATGAGATACAAAGAGGTTAGGTAACTTGCTGGAGGGCAAAGACAAGAGCTGGGATGTGGACCAGAGCAGTCTCGTTCTAGAGTCTGGGACCACCCTCCCTACTACATCTACAGGGTTTGTGGAATTGAATTCAAGTTGAGTGAAGAGATCAGTTAGACCTCTTCCAGGAAAGCCTGTACATTTTCATCAGACACATCTAGAAAAACACTGGGGAAGTCCTGGAAACCACTAGTGTGCTTTAAGGTGACTTATGGATGGAAGAGAGGAAGTTGCAATGCCTCTGAGGGTGGTTGGTTTAGAGAAGGATGAACTATGTCCAAAAAAAAAAAACCAAAACAAAACAAAAAAAGCAATGAACACACAGAGGATTTTTTAGGGCCATGAAGATACTCTGCATGATACTATAATGATGGATACATGTTATTATACATTTGTCCAAACCCATAGGATGTGCAACACCAATGGACTTTGTGTAATTATGTTGTGTCAATGTGGGTTCATCACTTGTAACAAATACACCACTCTGGTGGGGGGGCTGTTGATAATGGGGGAGGCTATGCATTTGTGGAGGCAGGAGGTATATGGGAACTCTCTGTACCATCCTTCCAATTTGGCTGTGAACCTAAAACTGCCCTTAAAAATAAAATAAAATTTAAAAAACATGATCAGCAGAAAAAACTCAATGACTACGAATAAAACCAAGCAGCTGCGTTCATGTTAACCCCAAAACGGAAACCCAGGTGGATCTGGAGCCTTTTGATCTGTGGCCCTGGTCAGCTGTGATGGAGAGCTGGGCAAGTACTTGGTGGATGCAGGGTCCATCACAAGCTGTAATAGCTCTGGTCATCACAAACCTCTGGTTTTTTGAATTTGTGTTCGGTCTCATACGGATATTAATGTTTGAGCAAAATTTTAGAAATCACCACAGAAACCAGGAAGCAACACTCTTATTTGGGAAACCAGCTAATGGAAAGTTTTATAAAATAAGAAAGAAGCTTATGTTTCAGCAGTGGGATTTGTGGCATCTCTCCCATGTTACGCAGTTAATGTCTACCTCATTTGGTACCACATAATAATTTTAGCCTTCAGAATTGGAAACTGCAGAACTATTGGAGAAGTTTAAAAAGAATGGGAACATAATGATTTCCCAAATAAGTAAAGACTGCGCAGCTGAAGCAAAAGGAAGCCGACTTATGGAAATGAGAGGCGGTGTGACACCAGGGAGGGGCTAGGCTGGCATCAGGACACATGGGTTTGAATTTCAGTTCTGCTATTTACTCACTCAGTGTCTTTCCACGGGGCACTTAACCTCACTGAGTCCTACTTTCCTCATCTGGAAGTTGAGAGGGTTGCCCTAGATAATCCTTAAGGACCTGCCCAGCCAGAAGTCTGAATCCACAAGAAACATGGTGTGGTGAAGGTCGTGGCGTTAGTTTCCATGTGGTTCATATACATAGTGAAGCCCACACGAAGTGTTCAGTTTGGAGAGGCAGCTTGCACACTCGGCGACATGGAATCATCTGCAAAGGAAGTGGCCTTTTGATGTGCGCCACAGCATGCCGTTTCTGGGTATATATCCCAAAGAACTGCAGGCAGAGGCTCGAGCAGATATTTGCACACCCATGTTCACAGCAGCATTAGTCATAATGGCCAAAAGGTGGAAGCAACCCAAATATCCATCAACAGATGAATGGAGAAACAAAATGTGACTATATATATATATACACACACACATATATATATGTGATTCAGCCATAAAAAGGAATGAAATTTTGATATATGCTAAAACTCAGATGAGACGAAAGCATTACACCAGAAAAAATAATCCAGACACAAAAGGGCAAATATTGTATGATTCCACTTATATGAGGTACCGAAGACAGGCTAATTCATAGACAGAAAGTAGAATAGAGGTTACCAGGGGCTGGGGGTGGGGGGGGGAAGAAAAAAGTGGGATTTATTGTTTAATAGATACAGAGTTTTTGTTGGAGACAATGAAAAGTTGTAGGTATGGCCAGTCCTGATGTCTGAGTGATTCCCTGGGCCCAGCAAAGGGACCTAGTTTCTGGAGCCTTGAAGACAAAGGGTTACACCCCAAAATATGGTCTCGTTTTCCACTCTGTCTTCATCGGCCGAGCAGCTGCCAAGAACAAAGGCCGCATGTCCCGATACCTGGCAACGAAATGCGGTATTGCCTCACGAATTGGTGCCCACGAGTGTATTTGGGGAAGAGCTTCCAGAACAAGTGGAGGGAGAACAGTATGGAGGTTCCTTAAAAAACTACAAATAGAACTACCATACGACCCAGCAATCCCACTACTGGGCATATACCCTGAGAAAACCATCATTCAAAAAGAGTCGTGTACCACAATGTTCACTGCAGCTCTATTTACAATAGCCAGGACATGGAAGCAACCTAAGTGTCCATCATAGGATGAATGGATAAAGAAGATGTGGCACATGTATACAATGGAATATTACTCAGCCATAAAAAGAAACGAAATGGAGTTATTTGTAGTGAGGTGGATGGACCTAGAGTCTGTCATACAGAGTGAAGTAAGTCAGAAAGAGAAAAACAAATACAGTATGCTAATGCACATATATGGAATCTAAGGGAAAAAAACAAAGGTCATGAAGAACCTAGTGGCAAGACGGGAATAAAGACACAGACCTACTAGAGAATGGACTTGAGGATATGGGGAGGGGGAAGGGTAAGATGTGACAAAGTGAGAGAGTGGCATGGACATATATACACTACCAAACGTAAAATAGATAGCTAGTGGGAAGCAACCGCACAGCACAGGGAGATCAGCTCTGTGCTTTGTGACCACCTAGAGGGGTGGGATAGGGAGGGTGGGAGGGAGGGAGACGCAAGAGAGAAGAGATATGGGAACATATGTATATGTATAACTGATTCACTTTGTTATAAAGCAGAAACTAACACACCATTTAAAGCAATTATACTCCAATAAAGATGTTAAAAAAAAAAAAAAAAAAGAACAAGTGGAGGAGCAGCTGTCTTTCTATGAGACTGGAGAGAGTCCATGAGAGAATCTGGATACCGTGAAGGAGGCAATGGTTCAGGCAGAGGGAGCAGCTGCTAAGATTACTAGGAAGCTAGTCAGGAGAAGAAATGCTTGAAGAAGGAAGGGACGACTGGCCGCCATGGCCCTGGCATCTTCAGAAAACAGTAGTGGTATCCAGGGGGAGTGTGAGGGGACAAGTGAAAGACACAAAAAGAAGACAAAGCAAAAGCCCCAGAAGACTCCTCAGGAGGATGAGATGGAACATCCGTCTGTCTCTTTCTCCAAACCCAAGAAAAAGAAATGTTTTTTCAAGGAGGAAGTGCTCAGGAGTGATCTTGAAGAGACAGCTGGCAGTGGAAGTCTTCCCAAGAGGAAGAAATCTTTCCCCAAAAAGGAACCAGTTAGCGACCGACCCTGAAGGGTCAGGAAACAAGAGTGCCCCCAAGAAAAAGAAGACATTCTCTTCCAGGGAGGAGCCACTCAGCCGCTGAAGAGGCTGCTGGCAGCAAGGGCAGCAGCTCCAAGAAAAAGAAAACATTCCAAAAGCTATCCCAGGGAGATGAGGATGGACATTTCCCTGCTGGGGCATAACCCACAGAGGTATCTCCCAACCCATCCCCTATATCCCAATAAAAACAAATACACAAGAGTAAAAAAAGAAAAAGTTTTAGATATATATAGTGATGATGGTTACACAACCTTGGGAATGTATTTAATGCTACTGAATTGTATGCTTACAAATGTTTAAAGAGAGGGACTTCCCTGGTGGTCCAGTGGCTAAGACTCCATGCTCCCAATGCAGGGGGCCCGGGTTTGATCCCTGGTCAGGGAACTAGATCCCACATGCCACAACTAAGAGTTTGCATACCGCAACTAAGAGTTCACGTGTCGCAACTAAGACCCAGCTCAGCCAAACAAATAAAAAACAACAAAGAAACAAAAGCAAAACCAAAAAAAACCCCCCACAAATGTTTAAAAAGATAAATATTGTGTTATGTATTGGTTTGGCCAAAAAGTTCGTTCGGATTTTTCCATACGATGGTAGGGAAAACCCAGCGAACTTTTTGGCCAACCCAATATATTTTACCACAATAAAAATAAATGTTTTAAGTGAGTGCTCTGTGTGCTTCTGTTAAAAACATTTTTTTTGCATGTAAATTGGCTCTCTGTAAAGTGCAAGAGAAAGGTGAGAAAATGGAAAGGGTGGTAGCTGCTTAGTATCGTAATCCGACTGGAAAGCATGATGACTGAAATGTTTATGTGTGTGCCAGTGCTTGTGTGCGTTTGGGAAGGTGTGAGGAGGAACCAGATTTAAGAAAGGCATGGATTTAAGAGAAAGTCAGAAAGGCAAGAGGGAGCCAAAGACTGAATGCAGGGAGCAAATTTTCCCCCAACAGGATCGCTATCTCCAGACTCCCCAGATCACACAGAGGCCCAGTTTGCTCCTGACTCAGCAGCTGTGGCTGAGAAAAAGTTTGTCTGTAATCCTTCTCCAAGGGAAGCTTCACGACTATTCTTCCAGAGCTCTTCTGCTTTCATCAGCCAAGTCAGGTTTTCAGATGGGCACGTTTCCTTCCACAGGTAACAGAGTCTGAACAGAATTGGGAGGTGACCTCCCTTCTCTGCTTAGGGCCACCATTGCTCACCTGTGCTCTGTGACTTAGTTCCCACTCTGTAATACACAGCTCACACTCACTGTTACCTTCAAGAGCAGGAATTCCTTAACTGTGCATAGTGCTCGATAGTTTAGAGAACACTCTGGAAGCCTGCCCCCGAGAACGACAGCTTCTTGGAGGCACGCATTCTTTTCTGTTTTGTTCTCTGCTGCATTCCCAGCCCAAGAAACAGTGGGGCCACACAGCAGATGCACCATCAACAGTGCCTGAATATGTGACGAGGTGGGGGGGTCTCAGTGCAATGCTGGGAGGTATTTTCTCCAGATGAGAAAACTGAGAAACAGCAAGACTGAGTAAATGACCCAACGATCTGGGATTAACACAGGTTTTTTGGCTCCAAGTCTAGTGAATAAGAAGTACATCAAAAAAAAATGTATGTTTTTATTTATTTATTTTTAATTTTTTAAATTGAAGTATAGTTGATTTACAATGTTGTATTAGTTGCAGGTGTACAGCAAAGTGGCTCAGTTATACATTCATATATATATTTTTTTTTCAGATTCTTTTCGCTTACAGTTTATTACAAAATGCTGAGTATAGTACCCTGTGCTATACAGTAGGTCCTTGTTGGTTGTCTATTTTATATACAGTGGCATGTATATGTTAATCCCAAACTCCTAATTTATCCCTCCCCACCCCTTTCCCCTTTGGTAACCATAAGTTCGTTTTCTATGTCTGTGGGTCTATTTCTGTTTTGTATGTACATTTACTTGTATCATTTCTGGGGGTGGGGGAGGGCTGCGTTAGGTCTTCGTTGCTGTGCGCGGGCTTTCTCTAGTTGCAGCGAGCGGGGGCTACTCTTCGTTGCGGTGCGCGGGCTTCTAATTGTGGTGGCTTCTCTTTGTTGTGGAGCACAGGCTCTAGGCGCCCAGCTTCAGTAGTTGCGGCACACAGGCTTAGTTGCTCCGCGGCATGTGGGATCTTCCCGGACCAGGGCTCGAACCCGTGTCCCCTGCATTGGCAGGCGGATTCTTAACCACTGCGCCACCAGGGAAGTCCCTGTATCAATTTTTTTTTAGATTCCACATATAAGCAATATCATATGATATTTGTCTTTCTCTGGCTTACTTCACTTAGTATGATAATTTCTAAGTCCCTCCATGTTGCTGCAAATGGCATAATTTCATTCCTTTTTATGGCTGAGTAGTATCCTGTTTTATAAATATATATGTGTGTGGGTGTATATATATATATATATCTCACATCTTTATCCATTCATCTGTCAATGGACATTTAGGCTGCTTCTGTGTCTTGGCTATTGCAAATAGTTCTGCTATGAACATTGGAGTGCATGTATCTTTTTGAATTATGGTTTTCTCCTAAATATATGTTTTTAAATGCTCATGAAGGTGCATGAAGCAAATACTTTGAGCCCTTTGGATGATGCTGTTTTCTCCCATTATTCTCCTCCTTCCCATTTTTCCTTGCTTCCTGTTTTCCTTCCCCCTATTATATCAGCTTCATTCTTATTCTTACCCAGCATCCAGCTCTTGGCTCTTCCAACTGTGTGAGAATACCTCGTGGGGCCTTACCCTCCTCTCCAAATGGCTTGTTGGAGAATTCCTTCCAACCACTCACGTTCCTGCCCTAGGAGGAGTGGAGTCCTGGCCAACACAACCTGCTCTGTCCTAATAGCTTCCCAGCAATTCTGTTGCTCCCCTTAGAGACCAGGTCTGGCCTCTGCCCGGCTGGCCCGCTGGTCAGAGTAATTAAAGCATTCGTTGTGTGGGGCAGAATTCCAGGCTCTTGCAGTCTTTCTTCTCATATAGGACTCCAAGTCCTTAGTAAAAATCCCTGTGTGTTTACCAGTAACAGGACAAATCGATGTCATGTGCCTCCTAATATAATGCTCTGAAAAGAGCACGGCATCCTTTTTGTGGTATTCCTGCCTCAAATACATAAATCATGAGGAAGCATCAGACAAACCCAAATTGAGGGGCATGCCCTAATGAGACTGGCCTGTGCTCTTCAAAAATGTCAAGGTCATGAAAGACATGGAAAGCCTGAGGAGCTGCCCTAGACTGAAAGAGACTAAAGGGACATGGCAAGTGAATGCAACCATGATTCTAAATAGGGTCTGTGGAGTAGTTGGTATTCTTTTTTTAAAAAATAAATTTATTTATTTTATTTATTTTTTTATTTTTGGCTGCGCTGGGTCTTCATTGTTGCGCGTGGGCCCTCTCCAGTTGCAGGGAGCGGGGACCACTCCTCGCTGGGTATGTGGGCCTCTCATTGGGGTGGCCTCTCTCTCTGCGGTGCCCGGGCTCCAGGCACGCAGGCTTCAGCAGTTGTGGCTCACCAGCTCCAGAGTGCAGGCTCAACAGCTGTGGCGCACAGACCCAGCTGCTCCGCGGCATGTGGGGTCCTCCCGGACCAGGGCTCGAACCCGTGTCCCCTGCATTGGCAGGCGGACTCTCAACCACTGAACCACCAGGAAAGTCCTAGATTGTATTCTTGAATCAGTGTCAATTTCCTGATTGTCATGGTTGTACTGTGGTTATGTTGGAGTGTGTCCTTGAACTTGGGAAACACACACTCAAGTCGTTAAGTGGAGAACAGTCACTCTGCCTCTGAAAGCAGGATAACAGCAAAGTGGGTGGGAGGTTGGGTTTTAAAATCCAACATACCTGACCTCCATCGCAGGCCAAGTCTCAGTTTCTTCATTTGTAAAGTGGAACTAATACTATACTTACTTCAGAGGATATTTTAAGAATTCGATGAGATAATGTTGGTAAAGAGCTTACCTTGATACCTGGCACAAGGAAGCCCTCCATAACCTCTAGCTATCTTTATTGCCAGCACATGTTTCAAGGGGATGATGAACTGTCATTGCACTAAACACTGGCTGTCCAGCTTTGTGGCTGAGACTCTCTCGGGTTCCCTCCTGGCTGCTCTGCTTTGAGACCATGTCACCGTCATCATAGGCATTGTTGTCTTTGGGACCAGCCACTAGCTGGAATTATTTTCTTAGGCCTGAATTCAGATTCCCAAGCTAAAGTGTTGAAGTCTGAAGGAAAGCTCTGGCACAGAGCCCTTGCTTCACAATCAGGGTTTCCTGTTCCTTGTGGCAGCAGGCTGGGGCGAGCTTCTATCTCTTCCTGAACAGCCTGGGGCTTGATTGAATTTCCTCTCGGCCTCCAGAGGGCATGACTCTGGATCCGGAGGTGGCCCATCTAAATCTTCTCATTTCAGAAGTTCTGGAAAGCAGCCAGGTAATCCGGCCAGTGTCCCTTAAATGTAGGCAGGTGGGGATTGAAGGTGCATGTGGGTGGCCAGACCCTGAGGGTCAGGTGTGTAGCTGCTGGGAGGGGAAGTGGCTTCTCTCTAAGCCGGACATTGGAGGGTGTGGTTTGGGCCCTACTCTGCCTCATGGCTTAAAGCACCTGCTCAGGAAGTCACTGGGGGTGGGGGTGTCCGTCGATTAGGGAGGGTGTGCTCAGCTTTCACAGACTTGATAGCAAAGCCTTCCTTGCAATTTTAGTCTTCACCCTCTTTAGAGACCCTATCCATCTTGGTCTTTCAAGTATTGAATCGTTTAGATTAAAATTTTGAACTAAGTCTTGAAGCAAATATATTTATTTATTATCTCAAGATTTCTGATGGTTAGGAATTCAGACCAAACACAGGATGACTATTCTCTGCCCCATGATATCAGGGGCTTCAGATGGCAGATGTTGATGAAGGCTGGGGGTTGGAGTCATTCAAAGGCGCCTGCAGTCACATGTCTGATGATTGACACTGGTTGCCAGCTGGGAACCTCACTGAGGCCATTGGTGGGCTTCCTCACAACATGGTGGCTCCTTTCCAAAGGCAAGTACCCAGAGAAAAAGGGAGAGCAAGGTGAAAGCCGCATTGCCTTTTATGACCTGGTGTGTTAGTCAGAGTACTTGAGAGAAAAATAAAATAAAACAGTAGGAGAGATATATATACAATTGACCCCTGAACAACATGGGTTTGAACTGCAAGGGTCCAAGGATTTATACAAGGATTTTTTTCAAGAGTAAATACTACAGTACGACACCATCCTCAGTTGATTGAATCCTTGGATGCGGAACCGTGGATACAGAGGAACTGCAGATTTTCAACTATGTGGAAGATCAGCACCCCTAATCCGTGCATTGTTCAAGGGTCAACTGTATATATATATTTATTTTTAGGAACAGGTTCATGTGATTATGGAGGCTGCAAGTCCAAATCTGCAAAGTGGGCCAGTAGACTGGAGACCCAGAGAAGAGCCAATGCCACAGTTCAAGGCCAAAAGTCGTCTGCTGCAGAATTCCCCCTTGCTTGGAGGAGGTCCGTCTTTTGTTCCATTCAAGCCTTCAACTGATTGGATGAGGCCCACCCATGGAGGGCAATCTGCTTTACTCAAAGTCTACAGACTTAAATGTTAATCTCATCCCCCAAAAATCCTCACAGAAACATCCATAATAGTGTTTGACCAAATATCTGGGCACTGTTGCCCAGCCAATTTGACACATAGAATTAACCATTACACCTAATTTCAGAAGTCACATAGCATACTTCTACCACATTCTGTTGGTCAAGGCAGTTACAAAGGTCTAGCCAAATACAAGGGAAGGGAACACCAAACACCCCCCTCTGCCAACTCAATAGAGTAATATCAATGTCATGTTGTAAAAAGCATATGCATGTGGCATGTGGTATACACTGGTGTGGCATCTTTGGAAAATATGATGTAACAAATGCCCAACTGTGATGTAAGGGAAAAGGAAACCAATTTATAATAAAATATTATGTCTTTCAAAATGTAAATTCTCAGTTGTGGCTGCACTCAGAGTTATAGTAGAGAAGTCAGGTGTCCTGCACCTGTACACAGCATCACTTTGAATGTGAGCACCACAGTTACAGACTGCTACAGTTATGTCCCATGGGAAACTCAAAAAACATGAGTGGAGCTGCTGTGGGTGGTGTGATTTTCCAAAATGGTGAATGCTCTAAAATTCTACACAAGGCAAAATGCAATTTTCCCTCTGTTTACATGGTAGTTGTATTCCTGGGGCAGGGGGGTGGGTGGTGGGAAATTTAGGCATATAAAAGTTTGCAAAAATCCCATTGTGTTTATATGTAGAGTAGGGTTAGGTTTCAAGGCTCAAAACACTATAAATAGATTGTTTTGCCTATAGGAATGTGTCAGGGGACACTCAGACATCATGGGGAATATAAGACAATTCCTGTAGAACTTTCCAGCACATTGCAGGAGGACTTCTGGCCTCCCTGATCTTTCCCTACTAAAAGCCAATAGTGCCCTCTCCAGCACTGAGACCACCAAAAACAGCCACTGTGCCTTTTTAAAACTCCTCCTGGAGGGCAGTAGCAACCCTATTGAGAAGCAGTGCTATAAAGGAAGGGAACAGAGAAATTCCAAAGATTCCTGTGGAGAAAGTCTGGGGAGTATAGAAATGAATCAACCCGTGACAAAATGGAGGCTGGAAGGCAAAAAGCCTCATGCCACATCTGATAGGTAAGACCACCCTGTGTGTGTGTATGTGAGCGTAGGTGGGTGGAAGGATCCCAACCCGTCCCAGAGACCACAGTGGAGGCCCCACCCTGCTCCTCCAGGGATCCAGCACCAGCCAGGTTCAGCCAGAAGAGAGTCCTTTTCTACATGTCCACTGTCATCTGCATCAAGGGACCCTAAGCTTGTAGGACGTTTCCCACACTTGGAGTGAAGCAAGGGAAAAAGGAACTGAATGGCCAACAGTGTTCTCTTTTTGATCACTACACCCCAATAGTTGGGTCTCTCCTTGGTTAGGCATGAAAGAGAAACCTTAGACCTTGCTGGGACTATCTGATAAAAACAAGAAACTTCAAGGTGTCCTCATTTTTTTTTTTTTTAACAAACAAAGCATCATTCAGGAACCCCTATGTTATACCTAGTGTATCTTTTAAAGTCCTACCCCTGGGCCTTTGCACCTGTCAGGTGCCCGGTTGCAAAGTCATCTTCCCTTCTGGAAGCCCATGTAAAGCCTGTTTATCCTCAGTCTCACTTCCTTCATGAAGCCTGGGGTTCCCAACCCAACCCAAGGAGACCTCTTGTCCTCCCCCACATCACTCTGTCTCTTATGGACCCGTCAGACTCACGGGACTCACATGTGCTACATGCATGTTTCATTAGGCTCTTCTCTCTCACTGGATACTTTCTTAAGGACAGGACTGAGGCCGATGCCCCTGTTTCTTTGTATCTCCCCAGAGCACCTAACCCAGTGCCTTGATCAAAGTACAAATATTTTAGACTAATTCAACAGGAATGAAACTTTATAAATCCTGCCAC
The DNA here is from genome assembly GCF_949987535.1 of Balaenoptera acutorostrata. Taxonomy (NCBI): domain Eukaryota; kingdom Metazoa; phylum Chordata; class Mammalia; order Artiodactyla; family Balaenopteridae; genus Balaenoptera; species Balaenoptera acutorostrata. The sequence goes on from NC_080066.1 coordinate 144,099,705, forward strand.
TTGAAATATGGTGGCTTTAACCTCCTGAGGTCAAACTAAACTTTCACATCCCTGGGAATTAATTGCTGACATTTTCAGAGCTTCCCATCTTCCTGTGAGAGGCTGAACTTTAATGGCTACTTGAAACAATAGGGCATTGATTTTGTTTAAGTGGCTGTTGAGAAGGGCTGCAGGGAAGGGAAAGCTGCAAAGGTCTGAGTCGGGAAGGCAGGGGCAGCTGAGGAAGGGAGTAAATTGTCCTTGGCCTTTAAGAGGTGTGGCCCTGAATCCCTCTCAATGAGGGAAGGCAGCGTGAGAGTCTCTTCAATCATCATCCTCAAACTTTATGACCTGTTCTCTTGTCACACTTCATGTCTAAATAGTCCTGTAAGTCATTTCAGACACTCCCAGGGCCCCTGTATGGAGCTTCTCTGCCCCCAAACGGTGAGAATTTTCAGAAACCCACTGAATTACAAGAACTTCTTCATTTTAGTTTTCAGTTGATTGGGAGGTTTTTTGGTATCACAGGTTTTGGATTTGCTGTTTCTAGAGTGTCTGTGTTCTTGTCCTGCGACCTCATTCAATCCTCAGGTCAGGCCTCCCTGCATTACAGTCTCATAGCAGCCTGAACTTCCCCTTCTTAGCATTTGTACAAGTGTGCTAAAAACTCTGTTTTTAATGATCTGTTTAATGCCTCCTTCTCCTGCTGAGCTGCATGCCCTATGAGGGCAAGTGGCCAGGACTTTCAGGTCCACCACTGTGCTGTTGGTTCCTGGCACAGAGCATAGTGGGGCTCGGTTAGTATGCATTGAGTGGGGAAAGAATCTGGCAGTTCCTCAAAAAGTTAAACACAGAGTTGCCATACGATGCAGCAATTCCACTCCTAGGTATTAACCCAAGAGAATTGAAAACACGTGTCCACACAGAAACTTGTATACAAATGTTCATAAAGGCAATATTCATAATAGCCCCAAAGTGGAAATACCCAAATGTCCATCAACTCATGCACACATGAATAGAACGTGGTCCATCCATACCGTGGAATATCATTCAACCATAAAAAGCAATGAAGTACTATTACAACCTTGAAAACATTATGCTAAGTGAAATAAGCCAAACACACATAAGGCCAAAACACACAAGGCCAAGCCAAAAGGCCACATATTATATGAATTCACTTGTATGAAATGTCCAGAATAGGCAAATCCATAAAGACAGAAGGTAGATTAATGGCTGCTAGGGGCGGGGGGAGGAGGTAATGGGCAGAGACTTCGCATGAGGTTTCTTTTTGTCATGATGGAAATCCTTTGGAATTAGAGAGGGGTGATAGTTGCACAGTACAGGAAATATACTAAAAAACATTGAATTGTAAACTTTCAAGGGGTGAATTTCATGTTTTTTATGTTGTGTGAATTATATCCCAATTTTTAAAAATACCGCCTTAAAATAGACATATTTATTTATTTTGGCCGCACCTTGAAGGACCTTAGTTCCCCAACCAGGGATCGAACCCACGTCCCCTGCAATGGAAGCGCGGAGTCCTAACCATTGCACCGCCAGGGAAGTCCCAATATACATATGTATTGAGTGAACAATTCATCCCTGAAACAAACTCAAGGGGCTCTGGATCAACTGTACGCCTTTCTGGACTTTCCTGCTGGCTGTGGTTCCCAAGGAAAGTTGGTCTCTAAGGGGTGAGATATTGGCACTCTGTGTGAGAAAAGGGTGTGGCTGTGGTTTATCTGTGTGCATTGGCTGCCAGCACTCTTGTTGGATATTGTCCATCACTGACATTTTTATTAACTTCAAGAGAGGAAGTTGGAGAGGGAGGCTTCCACCCTTTTTTCTTGTAACTGATTTCCTAGGTGTGTCAGATGAACAAAAACATTCTCGATATCGAGGCCAAGTACATCAGCTTCATCGCAGGGGGGCAGGGGCAGGTGGCAAATACTCCAGTTAGACTTCGGATGCATTTTATTGCAGGCTGTGGAAGTTTACTTAAGAGGTGAGAGAAAACCAATTGGTGCCACGTGGGGTCATGGTTTAGAGCTGTCACGGATCCAGAGAAATGTGCTATGTCTGTAGTTCAAACCCTGGTGGAGTGGGCGTAAGGAGAGGGACAGACATTCCGCGTGTGAATATACTCAGGGGCCCTTCAGTTTGGATGAACAAGGGAAATTTTCAGGGTTTGTTCTTGCAGATGGATTTCCTCTGAATGAGAAGGGGGGACGGATCCTTTACCAGGTTATTCCTTCTTATCGAGAAGCAAAAACATCCTGAGAAAAATCAATGTGGAAAAGGGAAAAACCATTTTTGCAGGAGAGACACAGGAATTCTTTGCTCTCAACAGGCCCTGGCCGGGGCCTCTTAGAGGTCAAGACTGACCTGCAGTTATGTGCTTTTTTTAAGGTTCCTAGTATATTAAAATGTGAAGAAATGCCCCCCTCAAAAGGTTGCTGAGAACTGCGGTATATTTTAAATGTTTACATTTGACAGATTAATACTTTTACTGCAGAAAAATAGAATAAAAGTAATTATGCTTTTGCAAGATAATGCCAGGACATATTTTAAATATATGACATGAAGTGCTCTATAGGCAGTGATGGAACTCGGATTTAGAGTTTTACCCCGAACGTCAACTTCTCTCAACCCTGTCATCTAGAGATAACATCCAAAGCCAGAGTAGGGGGCCCTTTGTGAATCATGAGACCACAGCCCAGTGCCCTCTATACTCCACCCTCACCCCTAAATAGGCCCCATGGGCCCCAGCAGCTACTGTAGTTCACTTGGGTTGGAGTGAGATGGTACATACTCAAAAGCTGTGTTTGTGCTGAAGCCAGTTCTTATTAAGACCTTTCTCTTCAGTCAATAAGCAGTTTGCTCTTGAGACCTTAGTATTCTTTCTGGCCAATTCCATATGCTTGTTGGCTGCTGCCCTGCAGTGCCTGGGATTTTGTGGATTTTATTTTTGTTTAATTTGAGTCAAAAGCAGTAGCTTATTACAAGGGCAAAGGCAATAATTATTCATTTTCCAACTATAAACAACCAAGTGTCAAGCAGGGTCACACTTCAGCCCCCCTAGGTCTCACTTGTTGACCTGGCTCCTGTGAAGGACGTCTTTGAGGCCTCAGTCTGCTCTGGACCCCTCATGCACATCTTTTCCTGAAGCCTCAAACCCAGATGGCCACAGCCGCCAGTGACTTGGTAGTGACACTGTGAGCTCAAGGACCCACTGGGGACTCACCTGGAGAAATTTGGGAAAGAGAATTTGGCTTCATTAGAACATCTTTAAACAAGGTGGCTGGGTGGGGAGGGGGGTGGAATTCCCTGGTGATCCAGTGGTTAGGACTTGGCGCTTTCACTGCTGGGGCCCGGATTTGATCTCTGGTCAGGGAACTAAGATCCCGCAAGCCATGTGTTATGCTCACCACCCCCCCAAAAAAAGAGTGAGGGGACACATGGCATTTCGGATCATTGTAGAGAGCAAGCTCCCTGAAGGAGTCACTTGGATACTAAATCTCTGTGTGGGGTACCAGTTGTGAACTACCTTGCCATTCCCCAGTTGTGGCAGTCAGGGAACATTCCAGAACACCTATCACGTACCAGGTATGAATCAAACACTTGTCATGGCATCATCTCTTTTCATCTTCACCATAATCCAATGATATCAGTACTACTCTCATGCCCATTTTACAGATGAGGAAACGAAGGGTAGATTGGCTAAGCAACTTGCCCCAAATCACACAGCTAATGAGTAGCAGAGCTAGGGTGTGAAGACTGGTCCGTCTCACTCCAGAGGTCAGGCTCTCAGAAGCTCTATTTCTGGGTTTCTAGAGAACTTTCCTTTTCCAAGCCAACTTTATGTTCTCCAGGGCCTTTGTGTGAACAGAGAGCCAACTTTACACCCCACAGGGCAGTGAAAAGGAGAATCCTACAGCGTGACTGTGAATTCAAACAACAAGGACACACGAAGCTCTGAACCTTGGGAGGAGGGAGACCACAAGCCTCTCTGGGAAGAGTTGTGAGCAGGAAGAGGTGTCTGCGCCCTGTGGAGACCAGCCTCCTCAGCAGGTCACCCAAGGTTTCCTCTCAACAGAGACAGAAAGAGATTCAGGAGTCTTGCAGCAGGAAGGAAGCTTGATGAGTATTCACCCTCTCCTGTTCCTCAAAGGGAAACAGGTCTGGAAGATTAAGTAAGGCACACCCTTTCTGCAAGCACAACCTGGGTCTCCTGGCTCCCACACCATCTAGAAGATGGGCCACTTTCTACATTAGGAAGCCCAGGGCCTGAGAGGTGATGTAATTGACCATGACAGGGACCCAGCCTTGAGCCCCTTGAGGTCTGCCACCTGCTAAAGTAACAGTGGACTGTGGATGGGGGGAGGTCTTCAACCCTTTTTAGGATGAATGAATCATATGCATTTTTGTGAGAATAAGAATTATCTGGGGGCACATGTTAAAAATGACTCCAATCTGACTGCAGGTCTTGCCCTTGATATAGTGTTCTCACTGCTGATCCAGAAAGTTCCCAGTCTATTATCACCAACTTTTCATGGACTAAATGGTGTTCTTTTTAGATATGTTTCCTGCAGGTCCGGACCTGTCTGGATTTTGAGCACACTTTTACCCACTGCCTTCTTGCCTTTATTTTCTATGGTGTAGGCTGTGTCCTCTAGGGGGCAGAAATGAGCCACTTGTTCTTTGGGGCTGAGCCTAGAGATGTCTCAGAACTTTAAAAGTAAAAATACCCAAAGGTGTTTAGAAAGGAAGCAGATCGTACACATGCTTTTCTCACTAGATTGAAGTGTGATCTAGAGTCCTCTAGGAGACAGAATACTGGTAGGAACTCAGGCTCTGAATTCAAACAGACTCAAGTTCATGGATCTAACGTACTACACCATGACTACAATTCACAATACTGTACTGTGTATTTGAAATTTGCCAAGAGAGTAGATCTTAAATGTTCTCAACACACACACACACACACACACACACACACACACACACACGGGAACTATGTGAGGTGATGGATGCATTAACTAACCTTATTGTGGTAATTATTTCATGATATATATGAATATCAAATAACGCACCAAACACCTTAAATTTCCAGTGTTATTTGTCAATTATATCTCACTAAAACACAAAAAAAAGAGAAAAAACACAAAAAACAAAAAACCAGACCCAAGTTTACATCCAGTGGTCAGCCATCTACTGTCTTTGTAACCACAGCAGGCTATTTAAATTCATCAAGCCTCAGTTTCCTGTTTTGTAAAATAGGAATAATAATAATACCCTCTTAATAGGATTGCTGTGAGCTTTATATCACAACTGCTAAAAAAAGTTTGCTCTCATTATTACCTCAACTGTTACTGCTGCTTTCTTACCAGCATATGATTTTTAAGTCTGACGGGAAGGTGAAACCCACTTTCTTCAATAGTTGGCTAAAGCTCCCTAAGGAGGCATTCAGCCCATTCTTTTCCAGGTTCTGTCCTAGGATGACATTTTCACATCCTGGAAACCAATAATATGAACAACACAGAGGCCACACTGGACAGAAGGAAACATGTTGGCTTCCTCAATAAAATCAAACCAGCTTCCTCCAAGAGGGGACATGGACACTGTCTGCATAGGAAGGGTGGCTGGCTCTCTTGTTTCTATCCCCCAAGATTCACCTTCCCCCAGAGATTTCTCCGTAATCTCACTGGGCCCACCACAGGCAAGGAAAGCTGCACCCCTTCTCCACCCCCATGAGAATTTTGCCTCTACCGCCCACCTCAGTGGATCTGAGTTTGATTTTATTGAGGGTGTCAGTAAGTTCCTTTACCCTGAGACTTGGGGATTCTCTCCTTTTTAGCTTCATCCTGAGATTTCAGGATCCTTAGTGCCTAATTGGAAATAACAATGATAATGATCATAGCAGCTACCATTTTATGTGCCAAGTGCATATGGATTCTCTCATTCTGCTACAGCCCAGGGGGTTAGTTCCTGTGACCACCTCATTTTACAAATGGAGAACCTGAGGTACTGGGACATTAGGTAACTTCCTCAAATCCTCTTTTTTTCTTTTCTTTTTTAAAAATATTTATTTATGTACTTGGCTGTGCTGGGTCTTAGTTGCGGCACGCGAGATCTTCCTTACTGCATGCAAGATCTTCATTGCGGCATGCGGGATCTTTTAGTTGTGGCATGTGGGATCTTTTAGTTGCGGCATGCAGGATCTAGTTCCCTGACCAGGGATCGAACCCGGGCCCCCTGAATTGGGAATGCGGAGTCTTAACCACTGAACCACCAGGGAAGTCCCTTTTTTTTCTTTTTTTAATTGAAGTATAGTTGATTTACAATGTTGTGTTTGTTTCAGATGTACAGCAAAGTGATTCAGTTTTATGTATATATTATTTTTCAGATTCTTTTCCATTATAGGTTATTATAAAATATTGAATATAGTCCCCTGTGCTATACAGTAGGATCTTGTTGCTTATCTATTTTATATATAGTAGTGTATATCTGTTAATCTCAAACTCCTAATTTATCTCTCTCCCACTTCTTTCCCCTTTGATACCATAAGTTTATTTTCTATGTCTGTGAATCTATTTCTGTTTTGTAAATAAGTTCATTTGTATCATTTTTTTTAGATTCCACATATAAGTGATATCATATGATATTTGTCTTTCTCTGTCTGACTTACTTCACTTAGTATGATAATCTCTAGGTCCATCCATGTTGCTGCAAATGGCATCATTTCATTCTTTTTTTATGGCTGAGTAATATTCCATTGCATATATGTACCGCATCTTCTTTATCCATTCATCCATTGATGGACATTTAAGTTGCTTCCATGTCTTGGCTATTGTAAATAGTGCTGCTGTGAACATTGGGGTGCATGTATATTTTTGAATTAGAGTTTTCTCTGGATATATGCTGAGGAATGGGACTGCTGGATCACACGGTAACTCTGTTTTTAGTTTTTAAAGGAACATCTATACTATTTTCTATAGTGGCTGCACCAATTTATATTACTACCAACAGGGTAGGTGGGTTCCTTTTTCTCCACACCCTCTCCAGCATTTATTATTTGTAGACTTTTTGACGATGGCTATTCTGACCGGTGTGAGGTGATATCTCATTGCAGTTTTGATTTGCATTTCTCTAATAATTAGCAATGTTGAGCATCTTTTCATGTGCCTATTGGCCATCTGTATTTCTTCTCTGGAGAAATGTCTATTTAGGTCTTCTGCCCATCTCAAAGCCTCTTGGGTAGTCTGACTACAGAGCTGAATTCCAAGTCACTTGACCATGAAGGGAATTGAATAAACACAGAAACTGCGTCCCCACCCCTGATGACACCAGTTTCATCAGAAAGTTTGACTGCAGCCTGGGCTCCCTCTGGCTGGCCCCTGAGTCAGGTCAAAGTGTCAGTGACATCAAGGAAGAGTTGTCCTGAAGGGAGAGAGCCAGCATCGCACAGCCATACTCTCTTCTGGCACATACTCTCCCATATACTTCCCTCACCCACCCCCAACAGCAAGTTCCCTCCCTGCTTGAGACCCTGGGAGACATCCAGTTCCATGACACCTTGCAAAGGCTCGTAGAGGAGGAAGAAGGAGTGTGTAGCTCCCTTCACGTGCAGTCAGCTTGCAAATGTCTGACACAGGCGGGAAGAGGAACACCTCTGAGGTCCTCCCTTGTCAGGCAAACTGAGCCCTGGGCCTAAGCACAAATGCTGTTCCCTTCTGTCTTACCTTTTCACCTCCCTATTTTTTCACCACTGTGAAAGCAACACTCACCAGGGCATGTAAAGACACCGTCCCTGCCCTGGAGACTCAGAATCTGTCGCCATCGCTATGAGGTGAGAAGGAAATTGCAGTGTTGAGGTTTCTTGCTCCTTCCTCACTGAGAGAGAAGAACCCCAACTGTCAACAAACCCCAAACCAATCAACCAAATGATGCTGAGAGGTTGCTGGGCAGCAGGGCTGTGTCTGTGGCAAAAAAGATCACGAGATGGCCTGGTCAGAGAAACCAAGGTGACAAAGGACAGAGGATGAAAAGAAGAGGAGAAAGCTTGAGAAGGGGGATGCTTGCAACTCAAAGGGAGTGAGGCCAGGGTGTGTAGATTCCCCAGGTCCCCAGGCTACTAGGGCAGGCAGGGCCAGCCAGTGAGGAGGAAAGAAAAATGGTGGGTGGGGAGGGATCAGAAAAGAGGGCTTCTATGACCCAACAGGCAAAAAGGAGGACCTTGGAAAGAAAAGTAAAAGTTCCAGAGGACCAACAGGATTAGGACATTAAATATCCAGTCCCGCTGACAGAACTGTATGTATATAAATTGTGCCTCATAAACCTGACTTAAAAATAAGCTGAGGGGTGCTTCCCTGGTGGCGCAGTGGTTGAGAGTCTGCCTGCCAATGCAGGGGACATGGGTTCGAGCCCTGGTCTGGGAAGATCCCACATGCCGCGGAGCAACTGGGCCCGTGAGCCACAATTACTGAGCCTGCGCGTCTGGAGCCTGTGCTCCGCAACAAGAGAGGCCGCGATAGTGAGAGGCCCGCGCACCGCGATGAAGAGTGGTCCCTGCTTGCTGCAACTAGAGAAAGCCCTCGCGGAGAAACGAAGACCCAACACAGCCATAAATAAAATAAATAAATTTTTAATAAATAAATAAATAAAATGTACACATTAAAAAAAACCGCTGGGGAAGGTGTCAAAAATTATATACTACAACTCAGCCACATTAAAAAAAGAGAACAATTTAGGCTCTTTATTTCTTAGAACCAATATAAGCTTCTTCACAAACTCTTATTCCCATTAATATTAGGTGGGAGAATTTAAACTTGCCAGTTAAAGGAAAATGAGTCTCTTCCACTTTAAAATCATTTTATTAAATTTGTTCAGCCACTTTTGGATAAATATTCAGTCCAGTCCCTGCCTGGACTATTACACACTCTCCAGGTGTGCCCCCTCCTGCCCCTCCCCCATCTGTCCCCACTCTGTGTGTAACTCTCGGACAATGGAGAGGGTGACTGGTCTGGGTGCTGGACCCTGTGTTGTGCTCTGGTCCTCAGTGACCTCTACAGAGATGCCGTTCACCCACCAGGTCTGCTGACATCCATGGTTGAGGTCCTGGCTGGCAGGGCCTGCTGGTTCACCCGGCTCAAGGGTCCTGTCTCAGTTCTGCTGGTTCTGTGCATACAAACCTGCACCTGTTCGATGTCTCTGCATGTTTTCCATTTCCCAAGGCAGGTCCACAGGATCGCAACTCTCAAGGTCCTCTGCGTTCCCTAGCAGCCTTAGGAGCTTCCGGGTTTCTCCCACACTCAAGCTAAGGGGAATTGGGGTAAGGCAGGGCGGGGGGCAGGGGACATCTCAAGTCCCTCTCCCAGACTAAACATATCATGCAGTCGTCTCTGCTGCACTGGAGCTGCCCTAGGTGGACATAGGGCCACACCCTATGGGACGTGGGTGACTGCCCCAGGGCTCCAGTGGAGGAGCGGGGCATAAATCTTTTGTGTTTCTGGCCTGTTCTCAACCTCTGTGGAGGTTTTCTACCGTTGGCACCAAGGTTTGACAAGGGTGGAAGAGCACGGGCTTCTGGCCTCCCATCCCTCCTGTTCCCCCTCCAAGCACCAGAACGCTTTGTACTTCCTCTTTCTGTTTTTCAGGGACTTCCTTTTCGTTGTATCTTCCTTCTTCCCTGCCCTCTGGGTTTTGTTCTAGACGGTATCCACCTTTCTCCTTCCCTAGGACAGTAAGCCCCGTGGTGTAGTGAGAGAATTTTGCTCACTCATAAGGAAAGTGCCTTGGAAAATGTTTCAAAAACAGTACCTCCATTACTGTAGGATTTTAGGAACAAGGTAGTCATTTCCAAGGGAGGGTTTTTTTTTTTTGGCCGTGATGCACGTCTTTCGGGATCTTAGTTCCCTAACCAGGGATTGAACCTACGCCCTTCGCAATGAAAGAGCTGAGTCTTAACCACTGGACTGCCAGGGAATTCCCACCAAGGGAGTGTTTTTGCCGGCATGTTAAGGGACAGTGTTTTTTTTTTTAATTAATTAATCAATTAATATTTATTTATTTATTTGGCTGTGTTGGGTCTTAGTTGCGGCACTCAGGATCTTCACTGCAGCTCATGGGCTTCTCTCTAGTTGTGGCGCACATGCTCCAGAGCATGCAGGCTTAGTTGCCCCATGGCATGTGGGATCTTATTTCCCCCACCAGGGGTCGAACCCACGTCCCCTGCATTGGAAGGCGCATTCTTAACCACCGGACCACCAGGGAAGTCCCAAGGGATGGTGTTTTAAATGATACACGCTTTCTAAAAATGGGGGAATTCTCATCCACTCAGATAAACAACACACAGTTATCTTTCCCAAAGTCACCTCCTTCTGTTTTCCCCCAAGCCTGTTCCTCCTTCTATGTTTCTAATCTACCCAGACACCCAAGTCGGAGATTGAGAGACTCGTAGACCCTTTGTTTCACATCCAGTCTATCACTGTACCTTCTTCCTCCTTCAACTGGAAGAATGGCTGTTTCTGTCCTCTCTCCCATCCCCACCGCTACTGCTGACGTTCAGGCCCTTGTGTTTCTCACCTGGGTTGTTGGAAGGATTCTGATCAATCTTTCTATGCCCAGACTTGTTTACTTGCTTTCCTCTACCCATCCTTCTTGCCACTGGCATGAGCTTTCCCAGTACATATCAGACTGTGTCATGCCTCCACTTAAAACACTTCTGTGGTTCCCCATGCCTGTATCACATGGCCCCTGCCCATCTCTCAAGACTCATCTCCTTCTGCTAAGTACACAACCTCTGTTTCAGCCACACCAAACAGCTTGAAGTGGACTGGCTATGCCGTGCTGGTCAAAAGCTGTGTGACTTTGCACATGCTGTTCCCTCTGGCAGGAACGTCTCTTCCCACCTTCTTATCACGCAACATTCAGCTCAAAGATTTCCTTCTCCTTGAAGACTTTCTGGTTCCCCAAGCAAGAACTCTATGCTTTCAATCATCATGGTACCGACTTGCCTCTCTTAGGACACTTGCCACACAGAATTGTATCACAGCGCTAGGCTGTGAACTCCTTGGGGCCAGTGATGGGTTATAGTAATCTTTGTTTCTCCAGCATGTAGCACAGTGTCTGGCCCAAGCTAGTTGAATGAATGAATAACACTGAGCATCAGCCCTGGAGTGGGAAGAGACCTTGAAGGTCACTAGGTTCAATGTTTGCATTTTCCAGATGATTCTCAGAGAGGTTAAGTCACCAGGTTGACCTCACACAGCTCACTGATAACATAACCAGACCTGGTCCTTTGAATCCGAAAATTGAATTTTCTTACTATTTTGCAGGGCCTCTAGACACAGCAGGCTGTGGGTAGGGGCTGGTGAGAAGACAGCAGAAGCAAAAAATTAACTCAGGGCCTGGTATAACTTATTCTCGAGCAAGAAAAGGGGTCAATCCCACAAAGGGTTTTTGTAAAACCCTTGTTACTCTCACTTGTGCAATTGGAGCGACGTACACAATATCTGCATGAGCAGCTGGCACCTGAGGTTACAATAACAATGCTGTGGAAGAAATTTAAATAGAATCCTCACTTGTTCACTACTGATTTGTTTGAGGCCCAGACAATTTATCTAGCCTGATTACACTACCATCATCACAGGGATTTCTTTTTTTTTTTTTTTTTGCTTTATTTCTTTCAAAACAGAGTCTGAATTTTATGGTTAAAAAAACCCAGAAAAACAGCCATATAACCCTCACCTTGTTTCCTCCCAGAGACAGCGGGGGTGATAGAGTGTGGGCTTTTTGAGCCCAGGTTGAAGCTTGAATCTGGGGTTTATTTACGGCATGACTTAGGACAAGCCACTTAACTGCTCTGCGCCTCAGCTTTTATGTTTGTGAAAATAGAGGTCATGCTAGTTCTCCCCATGGTTGTCATGGGAATGGAAAAAAGGCACTAGGGCAGCAGCCAGCAGAGTGGGTGAAGCCTGGCCCTAGAGCCAGAGCACGTGGGTTGGAATTCTGGCTCCACCCTTGCAAGGTGTGCGACCTCTGACAGGTGACTGTCCTCTCTGTGACTCAGTTTCCTCTCTTTGTGAGTCGTTAGGACCCGTGTGGTGCTTGACAGTACCTGGCACATAGTAAGCACCAGGTAAGTGCAAGCTGGTGAAAGCGCTGGGCCCGGTGCCCGGCATTTAATACATGGGAGCAGCTCCTTCCTCCTCGCACACCCAGAGGGACCCCGGTCTGTGCATCCATCTGGGGGTGCACAGGACCTTGGCCCTGCTCTTCAGCCCACCCTGTATCAACTCATGATAAATCTGGAGGAACCAAGCCCTCCGTTTTCTCTGTTGAGCCAGTGACAAGTGACTCTTTCTCCTGGTCACTGGAGTCTCCACATGTGAACCCCCGGCCCAGATATAGGGAGTCTGCTCACCCCCATCCCCACCACAACAGGCGCAAGCCCAGTCTTGGGCCGAAGTCCCTGCTCCCAGGTCAGGACAGCATGGTCGCCTGCCCAGCTTGACACAGGGTGCTTTGTTCAGTTCTGCGGCCTGGGCCCCAGCTCCCGAAACCTCCCTGAGACCTGTTTGTACCTGTTGTCTCTTGGGTTTATTAGTCTCAGCTCACTTGCTAGACTCTCAGCTCTGCGTGCCAACCCACTCATCTCTCCCATGCGGACACACCCCTGGGCCCTGACAGGGAAGCTCAGCCCCAGGCCCCAGTCACAGCCCGGGAGCCAGTGGAGGGAGGCCGGTGGGACAGGGGCTAGAACCTGAATTCAGAAGAGAAGGAGCCTGAATCCTGCTGCTGCTGGGAAGTTGGAAACACAGACAGCAAAGGTCTGCAGGTCCGGCTTCTGTGTCTCTGAGAAATCCCTCCGCCCTGTGATAGTTCTAGGCCCAGCACCCCAGAAACGGAAGAGACCGTAGAACTCTTCTGGGCCCGCTCTTTTTTTTTTTTTTTTTTTAATTTATTATTTATTTATTTTTGGCTGTGTTGGGTTTTCGTTTCTGTGCGAGGGCTTTCTCCAGTTGCGGCGAGTGGGGGCCACTCTTCATCGCGGTGCGCGGGCCTCTCACTATTGCGGCCTCTCTTGTTGCGGAGCACAGGCTCCAGACGCGCAGGCTCAGTAATTGTGGCTCACGGGCCCAGCTGCTCCGCGGCATGTGGGATCTTCCCGGACCAGGGCTCGAACCCGCGTCCCCTGCATTGGCAGGCAGACTCTCAACCACTGCGCCACCAGGGAAGCCCCCTGGGCCCGCTCTTGACTTACCTGAAGCAGGAGCCCGCGCTATGGCACCCAGGCAGGTGGTCTTCCAGGCCCTGCGTGAACGTGCTCCGTGACAGAGCGCTCACTCCCTTTCCACCTGCACGTGCCATGGCTCAGCCCGCCGCTGGCTGGAAATGTGGCTTCTGGAATTTTGACCCAGGGCTCCTAGTCTCTCTTCTGTGTGATGGTTGGTTTGAGCAGTTATCCTACCCACTCCATCCCCCCAGCTTCTCCAGGCTCAACACCCTGATGGTTCCTCACATAACATGATTTCCAGACCCCTCCCCATCCTGCCTGTGATCACTGGACTTCTCTCATGCCCACAGAAAAGCATCGTAACAATAACAAGGAAGAGAGCAAATATTTCGGGCCCTATTGTGTGGCAGGTATGGTGCGGAGGTGGGGCGCACAGGTATCACATCTGGCTTCTGTCCTCAGGGAGCTGACCATAGAGGTGAGAAAGAGATAACCTACCCTCACGTTTGCAGGCCAGTGGAGGGCACCTGCCATATGCCTACATATGAAACATTTAACGGTTGGGGGAGGGGGGTGGGTACCTTAAAGATACAAAGTTTCTTTTTGAGGTAATGAAAATGTGTAAAAATGATTGTGGTGAAGGCTGCACACATCTGTGAAGCTACTAAAAACCATTGAATTGTACACTTTCAATGGGTGATTTGTATGGTATGGGAATTACCTCTCAATAAAGTTAAGATTTTAAAAGTTTAACAGTTAAATAAAATGTGTCCTATCTTTCTACCTGGAAAGGTATTCCTTCATAAGGACCAGACCCAGAAGGCCAGCTTTGAAGTTAGAGTTCCTGGCATCCTTGGATCCTGCGTGGGAATGTGACCGCACAGGGAGAGCCGGTCTGGCCCTCACGTCTCCCCCCACCCCTCCTTCCTACCTCAGCTCTTCCCGCACCTTGAGAGGCTTCATGAGCACGCAGGTGACTCTTCAGCTCACAAGTTCCAGCTCCATCCACAGTCCCCTGTCAGCCACCCTTGCAGCTAGGGGTGTGCACACTGGTGGTGGCATCTGCTCTAGGGAGGCCAGACCCAGGGAAGACGTCATCACACGCCCAAGTTGGCTGGTGGCCTTTTTTTTTTAATTTTTATTACAGAATAGTTGATTTACAATGTTGTGTTCGTTTCAGGTGCACAGCAAAGTGAATCAGCTATACATATACATATATCCACTCTTTTTTAGATTCTTTTCCCCTATAGGCCATTACAGAGTATTGAGTAGAGTTCCCTGTGCTATACAGTAGGTTCTTATTAGTTACTTATTTTATGTATAGTAGTGTGGACCTAGAGATTGTCATACTGAGTGAAGTATGTCAGACAGAGAAAGACAAATATCATATGATACCGCTTATATGTGGAATATAAAAAAATGGTACAAAGGACTTGTTTACAAAACAGAAATGGAGTTACAGATGTAGACAACAAACTTATGATTACCAGGGGGGCAAGAGGGGAGGGATAAATTGGGAGATTGGGGCTGGCGGCCTTTGGACCAGGGGATTCCAGAGCCTGGTCCAGAGCAGTGCTATACAATAGATCATTCTGTGAAGTTGGAAATGCTCTGTATCTGTACCGTCTGATATGGCAGTCACTAGCCTCGGGTGGCAGTTGAGCACTTGAAATGTGGCTAGTGCACCTGAGGAACGGAATTATTTATTTAAAAAAATTTTTTTTTAATTTATGTATTTATCTTTAAAAATTTATTTATTTTTGGCCGCTTTGGGTCTTTGTTGCTGTGCGCTGGCTTTCTCTCTAGTTGTGCTGAGCGGGGGCTAATCTTCGTTGTGGTGCGTGGGCTTCTCATTGTGGTGGCTTCTCTTGTTGTGGAGCACGGGTTCTAGGCGCGCGGGCTTCAGTAGTTGTGGCACGTGGGCTCAGTAGTTGTGGTTCACAGGCTCTAGAGCGCAGGCTCAGTAGTTGTGGCGCACGGGCTTAGTTGCTCCGCGGCATGTGGGATCTTCCCGGACCAGGGCTGGAACCTGTGTCCCCTGCATTGGCAGGTGGATTCTTAACCACTGCGCCACCAGGGACGTCCCAGGAATGGAATTTTCCAATTGAAAAATTGTCATTAAGTAACATTTAAATTGCCATACGTGCCTAACGGCTACCATAGGTCTAGAAAGTATGTGGAGGTGGGACTCTGAATGGACTTGTCCTGTTGTCTCCATCCCACAGGGAGGGGGCAGGCAGGAGGAGCATCAGAATCGGGCTCTCAGGTCTCAGGAAGATACTGGAGAAAGAGATGAGATTTGTTCTGAGAAGGAGGGGACTTCCCTGGTGGTCCAGTGGTTAAGAATCCGCCTTCCAATGCAGGGGACGGGGGTTCGATCCCTGGTCGGGGAACTAAGATCCCACAGGCCGTGGGGCAACTAAGCCTGTGTTCTCTAGAGCCTGCACGCCACAACTAGAGAGCCCCGCACACCGCAATGAAGATCCTGCGAGCCACAACTAAGACCCAACACAGCCAAATAAATAAATAAATAAATAAAAGAAACCGCCATATAAGGCCACTTATCCCTGGCCAGCGAGCTCTCCAGATCTCTGAGGAGAGAGGCAGATGGCTGTGGGCTGGGGGAAGGGGAGTGACTCAAGGGCACCCCCAGACAAGTCCTGAGATTTTTGCGGGGACCTGTTTCACATGAGAGGCCTGCTTTGGTAGTTCAGGCCTGCTAGGACTGTGGGTATTGGCAGACGGAGAAGACTCTGTTATTTTTTTCTTGCAAGGCCATGTGAACAGGGCAGGCCGTGTGCATAGTTTCCATGGCATAATGGGACTAGAAAGCCCTGTGTGTCTGTGGGGGAGGGGTGAGGAGGGGCCCTCAGCCGGGCCTCAGTCAGAACTGGGCACAAGCCCAGGAGGCACGTTCCCTCGAAATTCCTGCAGGGAGGGTCCTGAGACATGAGGCGGGGAGCACCACGCCTGGCTGCTGAGCCTTTGGAAGCTTGTTCGGTTGCTGATGGGGGTGAGAGTGTTGGCTCTTCCAGATGCCTGGACATGAGGTAGAGGAAAGATAATGGCCGAGAACTGGGCCAGGCGGAGGCTCAGGCAGAACACAGGAGCCGGATTCACTGGGAGGCAAAGCAGAGGCAGGCGAAGGAGGGCAGCCTGTCTGCACTTGGCTGCGGGGCTCCCACCTGCAGAACAGAAGCTGCCTGCAGGCTGGCTGGGGCCCAGCCCTGGGGAGGAAGTGAATAGGATCATTTGCCCAGAGCGATTCTAGGCAGGTTCCCTGAACACTTTCGCTGCTGGAGAAAGGATGTCTCTAAAGAAAAGAGGCCACCCTGCCAGCCCTCGAAAACTGGGGATGCAGAGAAGTCAGGGATGCAGAGCATGGGCTGGCATTAATTAAGCATCTCTGTACTAGGTACCAGGCTCTGTGCTAAGCGTTGTGCACTTCTGATCTCATTTGGAACAATATAGATTAATAATCATTGTGATAGCTGATATTTCTTGAGTGCTTACCAAGGGACCAGACATCAGTCCATTTAATCTTTACAACCCCTTGTCTCTGGAGTGAGGGAAGATATGCCTCATCTATAATTTTGCCCCAAGTCGCTCAGCCAGAAAATGTCCCAGTTGGAATTTGAACCCAGACACTGACCTCACACCCCTGCTCTTAAACCACTGACTTTCCTGACAGTTGTTCTGGATGTAATGTAGATTTGGGGATGCTCTATCCTGGGGCCTTTGAAATGATCCCTTAGCTCTGAATTATCCAGCTTGTCCCAAAGCTCCTGCTTCCTTCTCTCTCCTGGCTCTTTGGGGTCTCAAAGCCTGGAGTCTCAAAGGTTCCCTGTCCTTAGACAGTGGCTGTCCCTTCACTTGCTCTGGGTTTGTTGTGACGTGCAGGCCGGCTGCCCTGGGCCACGGAGGTTGCCCTAGACAATCCCGCCTTTCTGAGGGGCGAGCTGGCCTCGGGTCTCAGGCCGCAGCCGGCACACACAATGCCCTCTCTCTCCGCCAGGGCAGAAAGGCGTATTATTGCGGTCGGGTGACTTGGGCCCCGCTGGGGTGATGTTTATGGTCTGTACATCCCCCACCAGGCGCCTCCCCACGCCAGCCAGCTGGCCAGAAGCTCCAGGGAGGGGGCACGGGGCACTCAGGGCCTGGGGAGTCCCTTCCTCTTGAGGCTCCTGCCTTGCCTCCCAGATCAGACTTGTCCCTTGCCCTCCATCCCCTCCTGTAGATCCTTTCCCAGACTATGTCTCACACTCCCAAGTCTGTGATGCTCTAATTTCAGTTACTTCTGGGAAAGCACATAGCATCGTGCCTGGTACCACAGGCCCCCACAAATGTGACTTTCTTTTCTGTGTTCCTTTTCTGGCTTTTCACGTTTGCACTTTATGCAGGTTGGAGATCACTTTGTCATCAGGAATTTTGACAAAGACCCTGAAAACAAGTGTGTTCTTAATAGCAGTAGCAGCCACAGTTTACAAAGCCATCAACATGTGCCAGGCACGGGGCCAAACCCATATCCTCATGACAGCCCTGGGAGGCTGTGCTCTTTCCAGTCCCACGTGAAGTGTGAGAAGAGGAGGCTCAGGGGACTGGAGTGACTTGCCCAAGGTGGCAAAGCTAGTATGTGGTGCCCCTGGGAGTGAAGCTCAGCACTGAGTTCAAGCACGAGCAATTGACCATTGTTACAGCGCCTGGATTTGTTTCCCAGGGCTCCAAAAACTAGGTGGCCTAGAACAACAGACATTTATTGTCTCACCGTTGTGGAGGCTAGAAGTCGGAGATCAAGGCACCGATAGGGTTGGCTCCTTCTGAGGGCTGTGAGGGAGATTCTGCTCCCCTCCTCTCCCCCAGCTGCTGGTGGCTTGCTGGCAACCTCTGGTGCTCCTTGGCTTGGAGATGCATCAGCCCAATGTCTGCCTTCATCTTAACCTGGTGTCCTCCTCATGTGTGTGTCTGTCTCTGCATCCAAATTTTCTCTTATTGTTAGGACACCAGTTGTGTTAGATTAGGGCCCACCTTAAAGACATTTTTATTTGACCATATGCAAAGACCTTGTTTCCAGGGCTTCCCTGGTGGCGCAGTGGTTAAGAATCCGCCTGCAGGGGACACGGGTTCGAGCCCTGGTCCGGGAAGATCCCACATGCCGCGGAGCAACTAAGCCCGTGTGCCACAACTACTGAGCCTGCACTCTAGAGCCCGTGAGCCACAACTACTGAGCCCAAGTGCTGCAGCACTGAAGCCTGTGTGCCTAGAACCCATGCTCCACAGCAAGAGAAGCCACCGCAATGAGAAGCCCGCACACTGCAACGAAGAGTAGCCCCTGCTCACCACAACTAGAGAAAGCCCGTGCACAGCAACGAAGACGCAACGCAGCCAAAAATAAATAAATAACTAAATAATTAAAAAAAAAAAAAAGACCTTGTTTCCAGATGAAGTCACATTCACAGGTACAGGGGGTTAGGACTTCAATACCTTTTGGAAGGACACAATTCAACTCATAACAGTGTCTTTCCCTGCTCAGTACCTTGGTGGCTCAGACTTTCTTCAGAGGAGGTAATGCTTCCCTCAGCTCCATGGGCATGAGAAGCCTCTTTCTAGGACCACTTTCACTTGCTCACACGGTGTACACACACACACACACACACACACACACAGATGGCAATTGTCATGTCGACTAAAAAAAATGTACAACCTAGAAGTTGAGAATTGCATCTTTTCTTTTCAGCTGATAGAACAGTGGCTGGACTGCCACATTAATATCTGGATCCCATGGAGAGATGGGCACATCCAGCCAAGGCACGGCATGGAGGGCGCCAGGTGCCGCAGCAGGATGGACAGGAGACAGCCAGCAGTGCAGACACTCAGCTCTCTGAGTCCAGCAGATCTGTTCTGAAAACATCCCCCATTTCCCCAACAACCCCTCCCAGACTCATCCCCCTTCGCCTCCCTTTGCTTGGCCTCCAGTCTCCCTGTAGAACAGGGGCAGAGACAGGGGCCCATCTCTGAGCTCTAGCATTTGGCCCAGAAGCGATTATTTATGGAGCACCGAGGGCAGAGGGAGGCAGCTGGCCAGCTTGCGAGCTGTGATGTGAATTCTTCCATCTGTACCTCCATCTCCACCCAAGTTTTCCCACCTGGTTAGCTCCTACTCCTGCTGGGTCTCAGGTAATAAGCCCCCACTCATCAGGTATAGGTGGGGCAAGGGGAGGCCCCAGCTGGGGGTGGGATGGTGCTTCCTGGGCCCCTGGCGTGGGGAATACTGTCTCTGCAGACTTTTGGCCCCCGGGGGCTCTTCTAGTACCTGAGCCTTCTCTCCCAGCTCCTCCCCGGGCTCCACCCCGGCTTGCCCCAGCCTTCAACCCTCCTCCTCCTCCTCCCACTCCCCATGGAGGCTCCACTTTCTGTCTCCTCAGTGTCTCACCCACCTCCATGATCGATTTCCTCCTGTCAGGCCTCCCAGGCCACAGTGAACACACTCACACACGCTTTGCACAGTTGTACACGCACATGCTCACACCCACCCACATGCTCACACCCACCCACACAAGCTCACACAGTTCACACATACCCAGACACACTTACACACCCACATGTGCACACACACTCTCACACAGGCTTGCATACTCACACATGTGCACATCTTCACATATGCCCACACATTCACACACACCTATACTTTCCCTCACACACACTCACACACTCACATACACACACGGCCTCCTGCATTCTCCTAGAACCTCCCTGCTAAGGGCTCTGCTACGCCCTGAGCAGGGGCTTCCTTGAGTCTGCTCCTTAGTGGCTGCTTATAAATGGGTCCCCTGGGATAAAGCACCCATCGGTCTCACTGGAAGAAAGAAAACTGAGACAGAAAGAGAGGTTCAGCCTTCAGATCAAACCTAGAAGTCTGCTTGACTTTTGGGTTAAATCCCAGCTCCACCATTTCACGGCTGTGTGGACTGAGGTACTTATTTCTCTGAGTCTCAATTTTTTTATTTGGAAAATGGGGATAATGTTCTCCATTTCACAGAGTTGTGCTAAAACTAGAAAATGAATTAGAAAGATATAGCCTGGCATAAAAGAAGCATTTGTTATTATTTATTTCAAAATTCAGTTGTATTTACCTTTAAAAATAAGTATGTCACATGATTCAAAATTCAAAAGGCAGAAAAGGATATACATCAAAGTCCCCCTCTCATCCTATTTCCGAACCACTTAGCCTCCTTCCACACAACCACAGAATCATTGTTCTGTGCCTCACTTTTCTCACTTAACAATATATCTTGGAGAATGTTCCATATCAGTACATAAAGGGCTTCCCCATTGTTTTACGGCTGCATTGAATTACATTATGTGGAGGTACCATGATTTATTTAACCACTTCTCAATGGAGGAGACATTTAGGTTGTTTCCAATCTTTTCCTATTTCAAACAAACCTGCAGTGAAGAATCTTGTACAGACATCATTTCCCACAGGTGTGAGTGTATCCATTAATACAGCAAATATCGTCAAATTGACAATAAAAGCCACTTTTCCTGGCACGTGGGTCACTCCTCCTCTTTCACAGGCTCTCACTTCTATAACCAAAAAGTCTTTTTTTTTTTTTTAAATTAATTTATTTTCTTTATTTTTTTGGTTGCATAGGGTCTTAGTTGCGGCACATGGGGTCCCTTTGTTGAGGCATGCGGGATCTTTTGTTGTGGCGCATAGGAGTACAAGTGACATAAGTTGGGGGTGGAAGGGGACATATTGGTGGAAAGATAGGTAAGGGCCCTAGTAAACTCATTTTAAGGAGCTAGGAGACTATTGAAAATTGACCTGACCAGCAATCAAGTGAGCTTTAAGTACATTGTTTAAGGTTACAAAGATAACCGGTAGAATAACTGAAAATTGTCATGACTAAAAACAAGAGGATTGGGGAGAAGGGTGGCGGTTGGTTAGTGGGTTAAATCCTCATCTTTCTTAGGCAGTAGTCAGAGATATCTGAGGTTGAGAAATCAAAGTTGAGCAGCAAATTCCTTGGTGGTAGGGTGATGACCATCTAAAAGCAGAGAAGTGTAAAGCCAGCTGTCCTGGAAAGGAAGACCAGAGTAGGGCAGGGAAGTGTTGCTATTCCCTATAATCCCTATTATACCACATTAAAATGATGGGCAGGTTTTACTTTCACAAAACTTACAAGAAATTCTTTCTCAGTTTTCCACCTTTTCTGTAAAGGGCATGAATGATGACGATAATGAATGATAAGAGAATATAGGAAAAGCTTAATTAATTGATTAATTAATTGTAAATTTTTGGTTGTGGTAGAAACACATGACAAAACCTACCATCTTAACCATTTTTAAGTTTACAGCTCAATAGTGTTAATTATAGTCACATTGTTGTGCAATAGACCTCTAGAACACTTTCCTCTTGTGAAACTGAAACTCTATACCTCTTGTACAACAGCTGCTCATTTCCCCTCCCCCAACCCCCAGCAACCACCATTTTTTCTGTTTTTATGAATTTGACTACTTCAGATATCTCATATAAGTGAAATCATACAATATTTGTCTTATTTCACTTAGCATAATGTCCTCAAATTTCATCCATGCTGTAGTATGTGACGGGGTTTCCCTCATTTTTAAGGCTGAATAATATTCCATTGTATGTATGTATCACATTTTCTTTATCTATCATCTGTGGATGAACCCTTGAGTTGCTTCCACCTTTTAGATATTGCAGATAATGCTGCAATGAACATGGATGGATGTGTGAGCTTGATTTATTTCTAAAAAAGGATACCCCAACTAGATGCAGAAACTATGGTCAGAGAAGACCCATAAATTGTTTAAGTCCCTCTTGGACTAGAGCAAGCCCAGGGCATGCACTCTTGGGTTCCTGCCTTCACTCTCCTGACAGCTAAGGAGTTGGTCAAAGCTCGACTTCTTGAGATGGTCTGTAAGCTAGAGGAAGCATGAATGGCATGACAGGTACATGGAAAGGAGCCAAGTTGGCATCAGTCTGGCACATAGTCCTCTTTGCCACCCATCCACCTCTACGGTACTTCTCACTGTTGGTGTTCTCCCGGCCCCACCCATACCTACCCAGTGCCCTAATCTGGCTTCTGGTGCCTGTGAGCAGATGTGATCAGAGTTCATTTCAAAAGCATTTGATTAATTATCTTACTTTCCCACAAGCTCACTTTTTTTCTTTGAGTCTTAGGCCTGTGTCTTGATGTAAATTTGCAGGGCTGGTTGAGGGCTCTCCTGGGTTATCAGGACCCATTCACCTAGTCCCTTGACCGTCCTGGGAGAGCAGATCCCTTTCTGGGCTGGAGGCTGTGGGTGGAGCCGTGTCACTGGTGCTGGCTAGCTTGGATGGTTTCCCACTGTGTTAGGTGACAGATTGTTCTTGGACAGGAAATTATTTAAGTTCAGCTTTTCCTCTGATGACCTGGGAGGCACTCAGTCAACACATGTGGAACTGAAATCCCGCAGGGACCTGGCCATTAATGGAGATGTGAGCTGGGGTCCTCAGGCAGGGCATGAGATACTTCCTACAGTGGGAGAAGAGTGTGGGGTATGGGGTATGGGGTCTCCAAAATCATGGAGTGGAGGCAGGGAGTTCCCTATGGGGCTACTGGGAGGCGTGGAAGTAATTTCCTTCCTCACTGGACTGTGGTGTTGGGGCCACCTGGTAGCCTCAGATGACCTTTCGTGAGGTCCTTTTCCGAAACAGTGGCTCTCAGACGGGGAGGCTGGGTGACAGTTGCCAGAGTTCAGGCAGCTGATGTCTGTGCCTAGGAAAGAAGTTGACACCAGGGGCCTTCCCCATTTCCCATTCTACACCATCTGCCTTTCCTGACGTAGATCGTTGATTGGGATGTTCTGTTCCAATTTATCCTGCCTTTTCTCTTCCAAGCCCTGGAGGTGGGTGAAGGAAGGATGTTCTCTAAGGCTTCTGGTCTAACACGTAGCCTCTAGCCACATGTGGCTATTGAAATTCAAATTCATTTCAATTAAATAAAATTAAAAATTCAGTTCCTCAGTTGCATTAGCCACATTGCCAGTGGCTACCGTGATGGACACTCCAGACATAAAACATTTCCATCATCACAGAAAGCTCTGTTGACAGGCTGTACTAAGCCTCCTCTCTTTTCTCCTCTATGATTCTGATCTGGAGTGACTGGAAACTGCTGCTTCCTTAAGCTGGGGCCCCCAGAGAATGCTGCCTATTGAGAATTTAAAAGCAGAGAATTAGCAGCATGGAAATGCCCTCAGTCCCCCACTCAGTATTGAGTCCAAGGCAGCCTTGGGCTCTGAAATCTTGCTCTTCCTGAGTGTGGCACCTACAGTCCTGAAAGCTGCCACCCAAACCCTTTAAGTGAGTTCTGGCCTGCAGCAGGGATTCTGTTCTACTCGCCACCAAATCCTTTTCATGAATTTTCCAGGGTATGAGGCTGTTCCTGACTAACCTGGTCTTCTGATCCAGATCCCTTTCCTAAAACACCACACCTCCTTGGGTGTTTATCCAGTTACTAACCCTGCTGCAGTGTCCTCTGATAGATAGCTGTTGTCTGTAGGTGAGCTCTCCTGGCAATTAACCATTTGTTTCCCTGTGAAAAGAGTCTGGCCATTAGGGTTGGAAGGAAGTGGGGACATGTGTCTATCTGGGAAGTAATAGGGGATGAGGTTTTTCCACAATAATGCAACACAGCATTGCCTTCTTCCCCATATCTGTCCAAGGTTGTCCTTTTTGTCTTTCAAATCCACCCCTCAGTACCACGTATTCCCCACATGACAGCCAGGTTTGGGACTCCATCAGTGAACCTCTTTTACCTGCTTTGTCAGGGACCCTGACAAGAGGCCAAGAAGAGGCCTAGGAGGGATACTTCCTCTCTTTCCACTGGCGTTGATAAGCTCAGAGAATATGGATCTAGTGTTGCTAGCAGCCAGCTTTCCTGCCTCCCAACGAGAGCCAGCCTGTGAGGTGGATCCCAGTAGCGTAGAAAAGAGAGAGACAACAGAGTCCTGCAATATTATTAGAGCCAACTGTGCCTCATTATTTTGCAAACTAATGTACTTCCATACCTGGACTTTTCCAGTTATAAGAGACAATTAAAGCTGAAGACAATATAAAAGACAATTTTCTACTGGAGTTAGCTTGTGTTGAGTCTCTGTCACTTGCAACCAAAAAAAAAAAAAAAAAACCTAACTAATACAGAGTCATTAGGTCCAAATATTTGGGAGGAGGAAGCATCTGCTGGAAGACCAAGGTCAGGTCCTTGCCAAGATACCTGCGAGGAATGACCAGACTGAAATAACAAATGAACCAGAGGTGGGTCACACATACACCAGGGTCACACACAGACCAATCTTGACCATAGGCTTTCCTTCCCAGCACTGTCTTCTGCTCTTGATATTTCCTTTCCTCTTCAACTCCCCGCAGACCTCCTTATCTCCGAAGACCTTATGAAAGCCCACGTCTTCTAAGAAGCCTTCCCTGACCACCTCAGCCTCTACCCTCTGGCTTCTAGTATTAATTGTAATTATCAAAGAACTGTGAACCATCTTATACTAATGTCTGCTTTCATTGTCTAGAATGGTACTTTAAAGATTTTACTGTTATATATTTACAGTTGTCATTCTC
Source organism: Balaenoptera acutorostrata (assembly GCF_949987535.1). NCBI lineage: Eukaryota > Metazoa > Chordata > Mammalia > Artiodactyla > Balaenopteridae > Balaenoptera > Balaenoptera acutorostrata. The sequence goes on from NC_080066.1 coordinate 144,124,556, forward strand.
TCTCACCTGGTCAAAGTCAGAGATGGGTCTGATGCTTTTGTGTCCCTGACAGGATCCAGCATAAGGCCTGGCACATAATTGCACCTCAGTGAATATTTGTGGCTTAGAAACTTGTGGGTACAATTGTGAGAGCCACAAGAGTCCAGTCTGTATGCAGCTCTCCTCAGTGGGAAATAAACTCCACTTGTGTCCAGGATGACAGTAGGTTACATTCCTCTAGCAAAGCTAGAGTGAGTGGGGATAAAAGAGGAGGAGGGGCAGAGGAAGAGAATGGAGACGAGGTGAGAATGTAGATCTTTGCTGATGGCTGAGACCTTCCAGGGAACGTCTCCTAGGTCCCCTGGGAGAGTGGAGAAGAGAAATGTCCCTGTGCCTCAGATTCCTCTGAACTTCCTGGGGGAGGAGTGTAGACTAGAAGGGTGGGTGTGGGGTGGGAAAAGGCGCAGGTCAGAATCAGCTCCTCTTTGGAAATGTCTTCAGAGATGGGGCAGGAGCCACGTGGGAGAAACCAGTGTTCTCACTCCATAGTCATTCCTCATTCTGGATCTATTTTAATGCAGCTGGAGATTATATTTTCCACCAGGCCTATGTCCAAATGGCATTTGACTATATCCCAAACATCCTACCCCAACCTTTAAAGCCCAGGATTTTTCAACACTGAGGCTAATATAATAATTTAAAGGTCTTTTGAGTGATGAGAAGATCTTTAACATATGCATATATCCTCATTCTTTGAAAGCTAACACTATTTGAATATATGAATTCTGATTCATTCCTAAAAAGGGAGGGAATCTCTTTCCTCCCTTCAGGTGTGATAATAGTCACATCTGAGAGCATAGAAAATACTGCACAGTTAGGCCCTCAACTGTTCTCTAATTGTTTTCTGGCTCTTCTCCTTTTTGATTTGGTTATACATTTCCCTCCTGGGGCAATGCTATGTCTTATTCTAAGTGTACATCTCCCAGCAACCAGGACACCCAATAAGTGACTATTGGATGGATGGATAGATGAGTGGATACTGAGTAAATACCTATCTACACAAACAAATAAACAACAACAAAATCTGTATTAGTCAGGGTTCTCCACACAAACAGAACCAATAGGATGGAGATGGATACATACGTGAAAGGATTTAATATAAGGTGTTGGCTTATGAGATTATGGAGGCTGAGAAATCCCAAGATCTGCCATCTCCAAGCTGGAGACCCAGGAAAGCTGGTGGTGTGGTTGGAAGGCCTGAGAGCCAGAGCACCAATGGTGTCGGTTCCAGTCCAAGTCTGAAGGCCTAAGACCCAGGAGTGCCGAGGACAGGAGAAGATCAATGTCCTAGCTCAGCAGTCAGGCAGAGAGAGAATTCAAACTTCCTTCACCTTTTTGTTCTATGCAGGCCCCACATTGGGGAGGGCAATACACTTTACTCAGTCCACCAGTTCAAATGCTAATCTCTTTTGGAAACATCCTCACAGACAACCAAAAACAACATTTAACCAGATGTCTGGGCATCCTGTAATCCAGTCAAGTTGACACATAAAATTAACTCTCACGAACCCAAACATTTACCAAGCATTTATTATATCCCAGGCACATGCTAAGTACTTTACTGATATTATCTCATTCTTAGAGATATATATGTGCGAGAATTTCCTAGAGGAAAAAACACTTATGTTAGGTGACTTCTAGGATCTCTTCCAGTTATAAGATTCTTTGACATGATGTGGCATTAGGGAAAGTAGGATATTGAGGTGTGGGGCTTGGGAACCTAACACCTAGAAGCAGAAATAAAAATAACGTTAATAGTTACCCCTTTCTGTAGACTAGGAACTGTGCTAAGTACCTTACAGATATTTTCTCACTTATTCCTGAGTAACACCCTATGAGATAGGAACTACTACTCACTCTATTTTCAGATGAGGAAACTAAGGCACAGAGAGGTTAAATGGCTTGCCTAAGAAGCAGAGTTAGCGTTCAGGTCTGTTGACCCCAAAGTCAGTGCTCTTAACCATCCTGCTTCCAGAGGGACTGCAAAGCCCTCATTCTTGGTCTGGTTGTCTGAGAAGGTACCCTTCCCTGGGGCCACAGGGATGCAGGTGAGCCGGGGGAAGGAGAGCATTGTGGTAGGACCTGTGAGATTTAGTGAGGAGGGGTGGCATGCAGGACAGCTGGGACTGAGGAAGGTTCTGGAGTCAATTCTGCAGGAGTCACTGAGCCCAGCAGGAAGGAGACGAACTCTCCAGTCCCTTCAGCAGCACTTGGTAAAGCTCAGTTTTCCTCCCTCTGTCTCTCCCCGGGACAGACAGGACAGGATGTTCTGGAGTTTTAGCAGCGGGACCATTTCTTGGGAACAGGCAGCAGAGCTATGATTAGGGCTTAAAAGTCTGTGGTTGCCAGGCAAAGGCCCTGCCTCACCTTTTATAGCCGGCTAGCCTGAGACGTCACGTCACAAGTATTTAGAGACTTTTTGCTTCCCCCCCCCCATTTGCTTTATGACCCTGAACGCATTCCTCCTTTTCCTCCCGTCATTCAATTTTCCAGCCCCTGGAACAAGTCTGTAACTCACTTATGAGCCTAGAGGCTCTCTGGTGAATTGTAAGGCAATTCATACCGCTTTGGTTGGGCAAAACAGGGTGGGGGCATTTCTTTCTTTCTTTCTTTTTAATTTTATAAATTTATTTATTTATTTTTGTCTGTTTTCGGTGTTTGTTGCTGCACACGGGCTTTCTCTAGTTGCGGTGAGCAGGGGCTACTCTTCGTTGCAGTGCACGGGCTTCTCATTGCTGTGGCTTCTCCTGTTGCGGAAGACCGGCTCTAGGTGCGCGGGCTTCAGTAGTTGTGGCGCACGGGCTTAGTTGCTCCGCAGCATGTGAGGTCTTCCCAGACCAGGGCTCAAACCTGTGTCCCCTGCATTGGCAGGCGGATTCTTAACCACTGTGCCACCAGGGAAGTCTGCATATCTTATCTTGGGTTTAATTTGCTTAAGTTACTTCCACCTTCTCTGCTTGGGTCTAGTGACTCCTTGGGAGCTGGGGTGAGGTATTTGGTAGCCCGATGGTGGTTAAGAGCATGAGTTTAGGGCAGAGGGGCCTGGGAATATGTCCTAGGTCTGCCATTAAGGACCACATGACCTGGGACCTGGGACTTGACCTCTCTGAGCCTCAATGTTCTCATCTGTAAAATGGGGGAGAACTACTACCTGCCTCAAAGGGTTGTTGGGCAATCCTCAAAGGATGGCTGACTACTCCTAGCGTTATGTTATTCCCATAACAACCACAGGCTGAGGACACCCACAGGTCTGAGATAAGGGTATTTGGATCATAGAATCAGGAGTTATGAAGCCAGGTTTCTCTCCCTAGACAAGCTTGGAGGTGAAGGGAAAAGAGAGCTTGTTGTAGCTGAATGATCCAGTATGGTGTTCCTTAAGATTGTAGAATCCAAGATTTTCAGGATTGGAAGAAACCCTGGAAATCCTTTAAGACTGATAGGAAGGCAGTTATATAGCAGGAAAGTAGAAAAGAGAGCAGGCAAGGCTGACCTCCACAAAGCACTGCTTATGAAGGGATTTGAGATTCTGATGGGAGTGCCTGGCAGCCAATAATAGGATAGGACCAAGTGGGGTCTGGGAGCCTGGTCACTGCTCAGGTGGAGAAACAAAGTTATTCCATCCACCCTTGGGTCAATTCTTCATTGCCTCTGGAGGAGATACCGGTGGTTTAGGAAACTAGGTGGACCTGGTCCCATTTGTCCTAATCTGGTTATAACCCATGTTTCCTCTATGGTCTGGCACAGAAACCAGAGGAAGGGTATACAGATCTGGGCTCCACTGTTGCCTTGGCACAGCTGCTCTGTGCTCTTTGGATAAGACGGAGAAGCCAGGGAACCCATAAGGCCCTGTCTAGGAGGAAAACATCAATAACCAAAATTACAGTCAGGAAGAACTGCCTCCATCTGCAAGTAACTGGGCAATGACCTCCTAATTAAGCTCTTATTAATTTGCTTTCTGAAAGTTACAGTATAGTACTTGGTGGGTGCACCCCGCCCTGCTTGTCACCAAGGTGTTGAAGATTAAGCATTTCACGTGGAATCAAGGTGGAACTCTTTCATCTGATTAAATATAATAGCCTGATTTATTCCAACATCATGAAGTCTTAAAAGCCATACCCTTTTATCTTTGGAGCACTGGGAGGGATTGCAGGGTTTTTATCTTGAGTCCTGTGTCTCAGGGGAGGAAGAGGAAGCACCGGGAGGGGAAAAGACACAAAGCAGAATTCAGACCAATGTTTTTTTTTTTTTTTTTTTTTTTAAAGGATTTTCTTATTTATTTATTTATTTATTTATTTATTTTTGGCTGTGTTGGGTCTTCGGTTCGTGCGAGGGCTTTCTCCAGTTGCGGCAAGCGGGGGCCACTCTTCATCGCGGTGCGGGGACCGCTCTTCATCGCGGTGCGCGGGCCTTTCTCTATCGCGGCCCCTCCCGTCACGGGGCACAGGCTCCAGACGCGCAGGCTCAGCAATTGTGGCTCACGGGCCCAGCTGCTCCGTGGCATGTGGGATCTTCCCAGACCAGGGCTCGAACCCGTGTCCCCTGCATTAGCAGGCAGATTCTCAACCACTGCGCCACCAGGGAAGCCCCAGACCAATGTTTTTTAAAGTGTGGTCTATGGATCTCTCTTGCATCTGACTCACTTGCTTGTTAAAAAAAATGCAGATTCCTGGGGTCTGTTTCTGAGTCGGAAACTTTCCAGGTGATTTTTATGAACACCCAGGTCTGAAAAATCTCAGGTAGAAGTGGCAAGTCTTCTAGGACATTAACCACATGGATAAATGAAGTACTCAGACAACTTAAAACACCATCTCAGCTAATAGTTTCTTAACCCACCTCAGAAAATCTTTCACTTTAACATTAGACTGGGTAAAGCTTGACTGTTCCATGTTTACACTTCATTCACCTACAGGTAGTGATGTGATGCAAACAGAAAAACTTCTGGCCTTTGGGACAGAGAAGGAATAGCACGTTTGTGTATAAATCACCCCTAGTTCATCAAAGACTGATGTCTTAGTTCCAGCTCTCAGGTCTCAGGTGTTGTAAATGCTGACTTACAGCTCCTTTATCTACTGATAACAAAGGTGAACATAAGTGATCTCCAGAAATAGTTCACATGCACTCCCGGGTTCTTGAAACACCACAGGTGATTGGCAAATGTTTCTGTTGCAGACACAAACTCAAATAAACAGCTCATTCCCTTCAAGAGCTCCCCACAGCAGTGGCTACGAGCCTGAATGTAGTAAGGCGGGGACAAGCCTTCCTCTCCCTTGCCCCATACTTTCTTCCCCTTTCCGATGTCAGATTTTTCTGACACTTAAGGAGTCCAGACTGAGGGAAAGAAGTTATTGATAAAGAACTTCAGGAAGCAACTCCCATCCCCCCAACTGCCCCTTGCCCAGGCCACTGCCCTTTCAGAGTTAGTTACAGACTCTCCATTCTACTCATTTCAGGAAGCCTGGGGGCCACATGGCTTTGAATCACTGTCTTGTAAGGCACAGTGAACTTCATTCAGTGGGCTCTGGGGAAATGCAGAGTTGGGTCCTGCCCGCCAAAGATTCTGGTAGGATTCTGATAGGTTCTGATTATAGGTAGCCTGGGTAACTCTGGAACATGTATTAATGGCACACGTAAAAAAAAATTAACAAATTTAGTGAGATATATTTCATATACCACATAATTCACCCATTTAAAGTATACAATTCAATGATTCTTAGTATATTAGATATTTTTAGTATTTGGATCACTATTAAAAGAAGCCCCTGGGCTTCCCTGGTGGCACAGTGGTTGAGAATCTGCCTGCCAATGCAGGGGACACAGGTTCGAGCCCTGGTCTGGGAGGATCCCACATGCCGCGGAGCAACTGGGCCCATGAGCCGCGATTACTGAGCCTGCGCGGCCTGGAGCCTGTGCTCCGCAGCAAGAGAGGCCGTGATAGTGAGAGGCCCGCGCACCGCGATGAAGAGTGGCCCCCGCTTGCCACAACTAGAGAAAGCCCTCGCACAGAAACGAAGACCCAGCACAGCCATAAATAAATAAAAATAAATTTTAAAAAAATTATTAAAAAAAAAAAGCCCCTAACCTGTTCACAGTCACGCCCCGCCCCCCCCATTTCCTCCAACCTCCCTTTACCCCCAACTCCACCTCTAGGCAACCACTAATCTACTTTCTGTAGATTTGCCTATTCTGGACAGTTCATATAAATGGAATTACATATATGTGTCCTAGTGACTGGCTAATTTCACCTAGCATAATCTTTTCAAAATTCATCCATGTTGTTGCATGAATCAGTACTTCATTCATTTTTATGACTGAATAATATTCCATTGTATGGATATAAATTTTGTTTATCCATTCATCAGTTGATGGACATTTGGGTTGTTTCTACCTTTTGGCTATTATGAATAATGCTGCTATGAACATTTGTGCACAAGGTTTTGTGTGGACAGATGTTTTCCTTCCTCTTGGGTATATACCTAGGAGTAGAATTGTTAGGTCATATGGTAACTCCACGTGTATCCTTTCGAGGAACTGCCAGACTGTTTTCCAAAGTGGCTGCACCATTTTACATTCACAAACAGTGTATAAGAATTCTAATTTCACCACATCTTCCTTAACACTTATTATTATGTGTTTTTGATTTTAGCTATCCTAAAAAGTATGAAGTGATATTTCACTGTTTTTCTGATTTGCATTCCCATGATGGCTAATGACATTGAGTATCTTTTCATGTGCTTATTGGCCATTTGTATCTCTTCTTTGGAGAAATGTCTGTTTAGGTCCTTTGCCCATTTTACAATTGGGGTTATTTGCCTTCTTATTCTTGAGTTGTAGGAATTCTTTACATATTCTAGATACAGTCTTTTATCAGATGTTATGATTGCAAAATCTTTCTCCCATCCTTTGCATTTTTTCACTTTCTTAATGTCCTTTGAGGCATAACAGTTTTATGTTTTGATGATGTCCAATTTATCTGTTTTGTTGTTGTTGTGGCTTGTGACTCACACTTTGGGAAGTGTTGCTAAAATGCACCTTGAAACTCTGGAAGCTTTGAGACCTCTAAGTTTGGCGGTGGTTTACAGGTTGACTTTGAGGTCGCCTTTGACAGGGATTTCCTCCAAGTTTGGGATTTCATTCCCCACCCAGCCAGCTAGCTCTTGCTCCTTCTCTGGGCTGGAAGCACAGAGCCCCAGGGGACCTTCACCATGTTTACATCCCCTCCCTCTCCTGAGGTCTACCACAATAGAGCAGCTGAGATGACAGTTTGGAAATGTCCTTTATTGTGAAAACTCAATGGCCTTTGTCTCTGGGATTTGAAATTTTGATGCAAATGTTGGCAGCCAAGAGTTCGGAAGGAGGAGGGGAAGGGCTGGGAGAAGAAACCCTGCCATTGATTTCCATAGTGAGTCATTTCAACTCTGTGTTGTCTTGGTTTTCTCACCCATAAAATGGGGGAAAATATGTCCATCTCCCCAACTCAGTGGGGGTACTTTGAAGATGAGTTAGAATACTTTTGAGATCTTGGATTAAAGGCATTACTGAGGCACAAGGTGTTATTATAATAATAAATGACTTAATAGAAGAGAGGGTGAGGCCGCTAAAGCAAAGGGTGGAAGGAGAGGCTCTGCACTGTGGAGTGGCTTCGGTCTAGAGCTCCTGGGCCCAGACAGAGTTTTATTCTTAGGAGTGAGATTGTGTAATTTCTCACAAACTGTTTGGGTTATTTTATTTGAGTTCAGCATTGCTCTGCTGAGTACATCCTATATGACTTCTGCCACAAGGAAAGATTACACTCTTTTTAGGAAATAAGATATACGTTAAAACAAATAGAAACAGAGCAAGATATTATAATCAAGCCGTGAACTGAATAACAAGTGTCAAAAAGAAAGCAGAATAGATAATGGTGAAGAGAAGCATTCCCCTATTATGAATCTGAGATCTACCATACACTAGCTGTGTGACTTTGCCTCCTTTTCTTCTTCTGTGACAGCAATTGTTCATATAAAGGACTTGGAATAATGGCCAGCACATAGTAAGCCCTCAAATGTTGGACTTATCTGGGATCTTGTCAGGTTCGGCTTTTGCTGGTTATGTGATCTTGGCCAAGTGGCTAGATCCTTCTTATCCTCAGTTATCCCATCTGTAAAATGGGGATAAGGATACTTACTAGTGAAACGGAGCAAGACCCTGTGGGGCCCTCCTGGGTACAAACCCTTTCCGTGTTCCCCATTTCTTGTTTGCGGGAAATAGGCTTCATGCAGCGTCCTGGATCTTCCTTGAGGTCCAAAGGGCAGATTGAAAGAGCTGCTAATCAGGGAAGGGAGTGCAGAAACACAGGAGGAGCACTCAAGAAACAATAGTGCAGCCATGGGGCAGCGTCCGGGTTCCAACTCAAGGAACACACATAACAATATTTTTGAGTTCTTCTGCAGGAACTAAGGCCCCCATCCAGGTGGAGGATGGTAACTTCAGGCCGAGCACAAGATTCCTGGAACACTGCCCTGTTACCTCATCACCAACCAATCAGAAGAAAGTCTGCACACAGTGGAAGGTAAGAAAGAATCTGACCCCCTCCCCTGATGATTCTCCCTTTAAAAACTTTCCTGGGCGAGCAGAATCTCTAGAGTTGGTTTTTGGGCAGGAGCGTGCCATCTCCCCAGGTTGCCGGCCTCTTGAATAAAGCAACGTTTCCTTTCCAACCAACACTAGTCTCTGGAGTATTGGCTTTCCAGCGGCAAGCAGATGAATCTGATTTCCGTTAACACTAGCTCACAAGGCAGAGGTGAGGATGGAGGGAGACAATGTTTGTAAATAGCATAGCAGGAGCCCGACGAATGGTAAGCATTCACTAAATTAGTTATTATTACTGTCAGTAACGCGATTACCTGCCCTGGCTGAGGGGTGCTGCTCACCGATGGCTTAGTTAAGTCAGAGGCCTTCTTTGGAAGCTGGAATTTGAGATGGGCAGGAAGGGATTGATAGGATTCGGGTGATGAGAGAAGAAAGCAGGATTAAAGAAAGGCAGAAGCCTGAGGCTGAACTGGCTCTGGAAGGAAGGAGGAGACTGGGGCTTCTCACTTTCCGGCCCCCCAGCCCGGAGCCTGGCGGGCTGTATCTGGCAGAGCCCGTGGCGGCTGTTTACCTCCGACCCCCCCGCCCCCACCCGCCTTCGCAATCTCTTTTTTCACCTTCGCAGTCGGCGAGGGCAGTGCTCTGCTAGGCTGGAGCAGGCTCTCCCTCCCTGAGGAATGTGCGACCCTCCCTCTCTGAGGAATGTGCGTCTAGCTTCCCGGGCCGATCCGGCCCAGCGCCTACCTCTTTCCCCCGCCGCGGGTAGCTAGGGGAGCCCCGCTGTCTTCACCCCACCCTCCGCCAGGATCCAGTTTCAAAGTCACCTGAAAGCCATTTCCTTCCGCGCACGCCCCTCCCCTCCCTGTAAATCACCTGGGGCTTGCATTTGCCTGGAGTAGCTTATTTTTCTTTTCCTTTTTGGCTTATTTTGTTTTTTAACGTGAATATTAGGCGTTTACTATACACACTTACCTCTACTGGATGTCAAGTATACCCAGTGGTTCTGATGTCAGTGTCCCATCCCTCCTCCCATCCTGGGCTTCTCTTCTCCTGTCCTGTGCTGGGACAGCATCTATTTTTCAGCACATTTATTGATGAATTACTTCGGGTTTTTAAGTTTATGCCCTTGCGCAGAACGCAGCCGATCCTTATTGAGTGTCCCTGTCGCGCCCTCAGCCCCTCACTTTCCAGGTGTGCACCTTTCGATGCCCACATGATTACATACAGACATTAAAAACAGGAGACAGGTTCTCTTCGTTTTACCAAAATGGATCCTTTATTACACGGGTTTCTGCCTCTTGCTCTTCCCACCTAACAGTCTCGTGGTGGACTCCCTCCAAGTTATCGGCTTCTTCATCTCTTTCTTGTCAGCTTCTCGGAGGTTTGGATTTACATCTGTAAAGGGTCACGGGAACCGAATTTCGGTGAGGAATTCAAGACGTGAGTTTCTGACTAAGAAAAGCCGAGGTGACCTGCTCTGGTAGGATCAGGACTCCCAAGTCCGATCCCAACTAAGGACTCACTTGGAAGCCCCCTTTGCTGTCCGTACAATGGGGGCTGTTTTGGCCGTCCGGTGACCTCTTGGGAGGCAGTGATATCAGGTCTGTGACACCACTGTGAGTGTCCCCCCTCCCGCCCCCCAGGTGCGTCTTTGTGTCTTAGCGCATCTAGGTTGCTCGGGGGCGGCTAGCGTTCGGCCGGGCGGACACCGCCGGGGCCGCGCGCTCGCCCCACCCGCGGGCGTTAATCATTAGCGGCGCGCAAGCCCCCCTCCCGCCGCCGCAGCCTTTACCCCGGGTTCCAGCTCGCAGCGCCGCGAGGTTGCCCCCGTCCCCCGCTGAGCCGCCAATCGCGGGATTCCAGTCGCTGGCCCGAGTCTCCACCCACTGGAAAAATTCCTGGTCCGCCCTCCCTGTCCCCTCCCGCGGCTGCTGCCGCTCTGCTCGGCCCCGACTTCCTGCCGGGCGCTGGAAGGCGCGCGCGGGCTGGGGTCCCCGGGGGCCGCGCTCGCAGCTGGCCGCGCCCCGGCCGCCAAGGGGCTGGCGGTGGGCGGGAGTAGCCGGCAGCCTCGGCCCCTTCCCGGAGCGACATTCAAACTCGCGCCCGCGTTGCGGCGGCACCTGGGTGGCTTCGCGCGCCGTGCGTTCTGGATCCAGCCGGGCGGCCGCTGCTCGGTGAGTGTCCGTCGGTTCTCCCCGCGTCCTCTGCGGGCGCAGCGGGCCGAGCGGCAGTGCCTGGAGTGGTTTTGAAGCCCCCGCCCTCCCGGGCACCCGCCCCAGCCGCCTGCGGAGTGAGGACTCGGCGCGGCAGAGGGGGGCCCGGGGCCACGTGGGCTCCTCCCAGGGCGACCTTCCAGGCCGAGGGCTGGAGCGCGGGAGGCTCGTGCAAGGAGACATTTTTCTGTCCTTTAGCCCCCACCCCGGAAACGAAAGGAGCGAATGCGCCCGGTGACTCCCAAGAGGCGCAGTTTGAAACTCGGGAAGCCCTCGAGGCGGCGCCCACCCGCGCCCACTGCGCGCTCTTTTGCCCGAGGGCTGGTACTTGCCTCGGACTGTGGGCCCGGGAGGGGTGGACTCTTTTGGGGAAGGACCCGAGCCTCTGGTCCCGGGAGCCCAAAGGCGCCAGCAGCCTGTTCCGGGTTGGTGTCACACAGTACTCGCTCTGGGAATCTCAGCTCGCGTCCTGGAGGGATTAGAGTGGGTGCCAGCAATGGGGTGTCGGGGAGCCGAAAGCACAGAAGCCACTGCCTACCACTGCCTCCCTCGACCTCACCCACTCCCGAAACCGGTTTGGTTGATTTTCTCCTTATTCGCAGCCCTTTGGTCTGGAACGCTAGGAGGAGGCGTGCAAACTCGAAAATTTCAAGACGTTTTTAGGTAGCTACTTTTACTCTTTGGAGCTGCTTTTGAAAACAAAAGGAAGAACGGAGTGGGAAACGTAATGGTGGGAGGCTGGAGGGGTGTGGCCTGGGGTGGGGCGGTGTTATAGCGGCCACTGTAAGAGTTTCACCCTCGAAGTCACTTGCCTGTCTCCTGCTCTGGGGCCCCCAGGAGGCGGTCCGGATTGCATCGCCCTACAGGGAACCCTGGACTGGGGGTTCCCAGAGTCTCCTCAGCCCTGCCTCTGCAAGCAGCTCAGTCACACCAACCTTGCTCAAAGAAATAATGAGGGAGAGTAATGACAGCCCCGAGGGCTCCCCACTGAGCACGTTGCCGGCCTCCCTTAAGGAAAGTGCCTTTCTAGCCTCGCCGTTGCTGGACTGGGAATGGAATCCTGAGTGACGTAGCTGGGAGTGACTTCACCCTAACCATTTCCAGCAGAAAACCTAGGGAGTAAGAACCGAAAAAAGGTGTACCCCTTCCCTCTGTTGTTCACCCTCTTCCCTGTGGTCCTGGGATGCCTCATCTCATCTCCTGCTGTTAATACTCCTCTGTCTCTGCTGCCCCCACTCCCTTCCCAGAAGGCTGGGCAGCCCCTTAGATCCCTGGATGTCTTGCTCTGGGGATGGGACAGGGAGTCTGCGTGGGGTACCAAGTCCTAGAAGCAGAGGAAGTGATTTGCTTAAGAGCTGCCTTGGGCTTTTCTACTGCATTTTATTAGAAGTGGCACATTGGGGAGAGTGGGAAGAGCACTGGCATGGGAGCCCAGCACAGGATTTTGCCTCCGCTTTAGTCCTGGCTCTACTGTATGGCATCAAAGATTGCTAGGGTCATTTGGGCTGGAAGGCACCTCCCATGTGCCTACGCCATTTACACATGAAGGCAGCAGAGCCCAGAGATGTGACGTGACTGGAGCCTGGCTCCTGTTGGCCAAACAGGGACCAGAACTCAGATTTCCTCATGGTCTAATCCATGCTTTTCCCAACATGACCTGAGCAAGTCACATATTTTTTTCTGACTCAGTTTCCACATGAGTAGAGTTGGGGACTTGCCTGCTTTTCTTCACAGAGGCTGTGGTAAGGATCAAAGGAAGCCACGTACGTGGAAAGTGCTGCATAAACTCCTATACAAAATGAAGGGCTCACTGTGGCTAGGAGGGGCCCTCAAGAGCTTTACAATTTACTGGATACGTCCCATGTGTGCCACAAGGAGACGGTAGATACCAGGAGCCAATGGTGGATGTTTACACCCCTGGCCTGTAATAGCTCCAGGGTAAACATTTGCCTTACCAAATCCACAGCTATCCCAGGGTCACCGTGTGTACCCTGGAGGTGGCCAAAGGCCATGGCCTGAGGGATGACCAGGGCAGGAAGGGAAAAGGAACTGTGTTCCAGATGTATGGCTTGCCCCTTCACCTCCACTGTCCTCTCAGAACCTTGTGAAGGCTCTGGTTCCAAGTCTGGGGGTCGCTACAAGCCCAGGCTGAGCACTGACTTTGGAGGATTAATCGGGAAACCAACTAGCTATTCCATGTTGTGTTGAGGGTTGAGGGGACTCTGGGCGTTGGAAGGGTGCTGCCTTTGCAGCTGCACTGACGGCTGTCTTCAACTCCTCATTTGCCCCCCTCTCCGCATCCCAGGCTGCCCCTCTGGCCCAGGCCGCTGCTCAGTCCTGCCTCTCTGGCCAGCTGCATGTCCATAGGCCTTTGTTTCAGGGTTGCAAGCCCGCCCTCCCCAGCAGAAGCCCTCAGGTTGGGGCCCTGGCAGCTGGAAATCACTACTGCCAGCAGGAAGGCTTTACTGGAGTCCACAAGGGACCTGGCAGACCTTCATTTCCTCTTGTAGGTCCCATCTGGAGCCCCCAACTTGCCCCTGGCCAGATTCTCTCACCATCTTTTCTCATCTTTCCTCCCCTGAATGGATGGATCATGCTCTTTTTCTTCCTACACTCACACTTCTTAGTTCTATTTTAAAGGATTCATTCACTCATTCAACAGTTTTTTTGGCATCTACTATATATGAATGCTGGACGCAGAGGACACAGCTATGAACAAAATATATGACCGTCATTGACTTCATGGAGCTGGCTTCTAGTGGGGGGAAGCTGTCAATAAGCAAGATAGATAGTGGAAAGCAAGTTAATGATAAGCAGAGCTATACGATAGGGAAGGTGGATGTGAATTGTCATGGCGGGGGTGAGATGGCATTTTAGATGGGGTGGCCTGGGAGGCATCCCGAGGAAGGCCTATTTGATAATACCTGAAGGAGGAGTTTCCCTTCGTCTCTGGTTTCCTTTTCTTGAAACCCAGTTCAAGCAACTCACTGCAGGGCTTGACAGCTTACTAGCCCTGCGGTGCTAAACTCCTTTGAGCCTGTGTTTCTCACCAGTAAAATGGAGTTAGTCATCATACCTACCACATATGGTTTTGTGAGACTGAACAATGAGCTAACGTGTGTTAAAGGCTTAGCAGAGCCTATAGAGGTCATCAGTAAGTGACAGTCTTTTATTTTGTTATTTCTCCAACCAAATTCTGAGGGGTAGCCCAAGATATTTAATGCCATTGCTAAATGAAAAGCTTTCCGTTTCAAGAATTAGGCAAGTGGGGAATTAGAGGTAGGTGAAAACAGAAACCCTAGTTAGTGCAGACTTTCTAGTTGGTGAGACTTTTCAACCATATCCTAGATTCTGGGGGGGTTGAGGATGTGGGCCTCCCAGGTGTGTGTGCTGTTTCCCCTGCTGACAGGGTGAGCTGGGGGCAGCCCTGACTCTCTTCCCTTGCTCTGGAATTCCCCCTCGCTTCCAAGCAGCCCTGATGAATCACACCTTCGTTCCTGGCCTCTCTACTCTGCCTCACAGCTGGGAAGGCTATCTGCCCCTCCCCCAACGTCCTGTAGATAAATTACGCTCAGAGAGGGAGAGAAAGGGATGGTGAAAACGAGGGAGGGGCAGGAGAAAGGCGGGCAGATGGTGGGTGGAGCTGTTTTAGGAGAGGCTGCAGAGGTGCAAGAGGATTCTGATGGAGGCTTAGACGCAGCCCCAGAAAAAGTTTCAAGAAGTGTCCACCATGGACCAGAATTTTGAGTAACAGAATGGACAGGCATTATGAGTGCTCAGAGTCTGGCTGGACTCTACTCAGCTCTGCACTGCTTCCACCCAGGCAATCTGAGGAGTCTCTTCCCCTCTCCGCTGGAACCAGGACCTTAAAGGGAGGGGCCTGATCTCAAAGCCTGCTGTCAAAAGCTGCGGTGAGCGGTTTCCTGGGGGCCTGGCCCTGGCTCAGGAAGCAGGGATGGGCGGTGGAGGGCGGGTCCCGGGGGGAGTGGTCATCAGCCAGACCACTCCCTCTAAGAGCCCTGCTGCAAGAGCTGGACAGCCAAGCGTGCCCTGTGGTGAAGGAGCTTTCCGGGCTTGCCGGTTGGTGCCTGGAAACCAGGTAAAGCTAGATATAATATGGCTTCAGAGGAAGTGGTTGGGAAGGCCCAAACAGCCTCAGGCATTTTTATGATGTTGGGTGACCTCAAGTCAGAGGAGAATGAAAACTGGGTGGGGTCAACTAACCTGTGAACAGAAGGAGGAGGTACATCCAGAGATGCTGGAAGCCCTCTGGGTGTTGGCTGTCTGGGATAAAGGCTGGCCTTGTTAACAGGGTCTCTGCTCTATTCTTATTTTGATTAGCAGCTCTCTGAAGGCAGGGACTCTGTTTGAGTCATCTTTGTTCCCACATAGCATGGAGAACAGTGTAAAGTGTAATCAACAGGGCACGATGAGCTTGTGCTGGGGTCCCACCCTGAGGGCAGTCTGGGCTCCGTGATCTCATCTGCTCCAGTTTTTGTTCCATGGAGTTAGAGGAAGAAGTCAGTGGTGGGGGTCAAGCCTAGCCCTTGGTGGGCTGTTGCCATCTGGGAATGCCAGCCAAGGGAGAATGGGGCTTTTTATAGTTCTCTTGCTGGCCTTTGGGGAGGGAGGCCTCCTGGCTTAAGCTCAAGGAATGGATTTTTAAGGACTCAAATTCTGTTTCATGCTGAGCAGAGTCTGGGCCAACCACAGGACCTGCATGAGATACTAATGGGCACAATGGTAACTGTGCATGTAGCCTTTTGGGAGATAGAGTTTGAGGGTACTAGGGGTTGCTCTGATTGTTGCTGGAGTTTGGCTGAGACTGGAGGGAGAGATGCTACAGGAGTGAAGTCTATTTCACTATGGTAATGGGATCTTAGGAGGAAAGATGGGTTCTACAGGTACTGGAAGCTCTTAAAAAGTCATATCCTTTACTCCCCAGGCCACAAGACTCTGTGTGTGTGTGTGTGTGTGTGTGTGTGTGTGTGTGCGCACACACAAAAATCAGAGGTTCTTGACCAATAGATGGCAAGTGTTTATTGAAAGGAAAAGAGAACCAGTATTCTTGTGGTCTCTATCCTGTGCATCGCTACATCCCCAGTGCTTGATGCATAGTAGGATTCCAATAAATATTTGTTGAATAAGTAAAACCCTACTGTGTGATGAACCTTTAGGAATTAGAGAAATTTTCACGCTCTTCACAAATGTTCTAATCCTTGTCTGGAAGTATCTAGGATAGAGTATAAGATTCTAAGAAGTTGAACCTGTGGTCAGCTGCTCTGGCACAGGGGCAGGCAGCTCTGTATTCCTCCAGCCTGGGCAAGTGAAAGGGTGCCTGGGATCACTGGGTCCAGTCCTCCCGGGCCTGCTGAGAGTTTGCCCCCATGCATGTTGTGTCCAAAGTGGATGGTAGGGTGTACTTATAGTCTTGAATATAGTTCATCCCATAATATGTCCTATAATATCCCATAACACCTCTCCTACCCTATTCAGGACATGGCCACCCAGTAGCCTTGCTTATCTGCATGTAGCCAAGAAGGTCCCCAGATCAGCCAGGACTCAAGTTCCTGCATTTTTTTCACACCAGCTCCCTAAGACCCTGTTTAACTCTTATATAGGAGTTGTGTCATCCTATTTCCAAGCCCACAACTGGAAGGAAGCAGCAAAGGAGAGTGTAAAGAGACCAGCATAGGGAGGAAAAATGACCACAGTGCAACTGAGAGTTGACACTGATTGTGGACAGAGATCAAGACACTATGCAAAGCAAGCACGAGCATAAGAGCCGGGGGTCATTTATTTAGGAGGAATGGCTTGGCACGCCTTGGCCCTTGGGGGGATCATTATTTTGATAATTGATGCTTTGCTGGTAATCGTGACGCTGAGTCATCAAGAAAAGGTTAAATGATGTTCCCTTGACTGTTTAGGAAGGCAGGGAAGGAAGCGTGTAACATGTTTTTAAAAGATGTCCCAGTCAGATTGACTAAAAATTTTTTTTTTTTTTGGCTGTGTTGGGTCTTCGTTGATGTATGCGGGCTTTCTCTAGATGCGGTGAGTGGGGGCTACTCTTTGTTGAGGTGCACAGGCTTCTCATTGCGGTGGTTTCTCTTGTTGCGGAGCACAGGCTCTGGGCGCACAGGCTTCATTAGCTGTGGCACGTGGGTTCAGTAGTTGTGGTTTGTGGGCTCTAGAGCACAGGCTCAGTAGTTGTGGTGCATAGGCTTAGTTGCTCCATGGCATGTGGGATCTTCCTGGACCAGGGCTTGAACCCGTGTCCCCTGCATTGGCAGGCGGATTCTTAACCACTGCGCCACCAGGGAAGACCTAAAATTTTTATAAGTGTTGACTCTTAGGTAGTATCAGTAGTCCTCTCAACAAGGCAAAAAATAAGTGGTGGTAACCCTCAACTACAGATAAGGAAACAGTCCACCCACACAAGGTAGGTAACTTTTCTGAGATCTCTCAGCTAAGACTTGGCAGGGATGAGGTCTGAACTTCTAAATGACTCTGGAGCACGCACACTGAGCTCTACCCCAGACTGTTTGGAAACCGGGCACACTCTTGAAAACATGGCTTTTGGACAGCTCTCTCTGCAGGGGTTCCGACTAGTCAAGGTTTTACTGTGTTACTGTGGAGCCAGGATGGGCCCAAACTTAATTCAGCTCCACCCATAGCAGACTGCCAGTTATCCTAAAGGGCGCTTGCCTCAGTGGAAACAAGAACGCCTTTAATACATTTACATTTTAAGCACCTACCTGGGTGCCACACAACACTTTCTGAGGCCAGAAAATGTTAGGGAGGAGCTGCAATTTCAAAAATCCCAGGCCTCTCTCCGTCAGGAGCTTTTGTTCCTTTGTTTCGGTTCTGGATGCTGCTGAGAGATGCTGTGCTGTGCAGTCTCGGTGCTGGTTGTTCCGGTCTGTCTCCAGGGTGGTGGGCCCGCCCCTGTGTCGGAACCCCTACCCCCATGTTCCCACCATCCAGATCTGGCAAATGGTAATTTTATCCTATTTACTTCTCTCATTTATTATAGAGATAGAACGTTACAGATGCAACTGAAGCTTTCTCTTTCTTCCTAATAGCTTTCTCTTCCCTCCCTCCCGCCCCAGAAGTAACATTCTTTTGAATATGGTGTTTATCATTTCTATGAATGTTTTTATACTTTTTACTGTTGTCTGTAAGTAATTTATAGTTTCATGTTGTTTCAATTTTGACTTGTATAGCATCATGTTGAATGAACATTGTTGTCTAGATTGACCCATGTTGAAATATTTAAATCTAGTTTATTCGGTGAACTGTTATATGGTTTCTATTGCATATTACAGTTCCCTTATGGACAGACATTTAGGTTGATTCCATTTTCTCACCACTATAAGTAATAACTGTATTTATTATCCATGCACCAATCTTCTCTACCATGTATATCAGTGGTGGGATTACTGGGTTATAAATTTTGCTTTTCAAGTTACGGTCAAATAATGTCCCTGAGTGATTTGTAACCAATTTATGTTCTTACCAGAAACATGAGAGCCCCTATTTCACTAACATTTGGATTGTGTCTTGCAATCTAGTAGATGTAAAATGGTATTTTAAAATTATTTTATAAATTGGTATTTTAAATAAGTGCTTTTGATTAAAGATAGGGATGAGCACTTTTCATGTTTATTGGCTAGCCGTGTTATTCTGTGAGGCTTTGCCCTTTACGTTAAAAAAATAATTTTTAACCAGGTAATGTATCCACATGATTCAAAACTTGAAAGGTAATACAGTGAAAAGTCTCCAACATCTGTTCCCTTGCTCCCAGCTCCCCACCCTGTGACAAGTTAGAGGTTCTTGGTACTTTTTCAGAGCTTTAATTGCCATGTTCTTTTTCTTGTTGATTTTTAGGAGTTAAAAAGTATATGTATATATTTATGTATGCTAAATAAATGATAATAAATAATCTTTTTAGGTTATATTCATTACATATAGCTCTGGATTGTCTTAACTTTATTAATGTCATTTTTCATAGGGAAGTTTTAATTTTAATGTTGTCAGATTTGCCAGTCTTTTGTTCATACTTTCTGTGTCTTGTTCAAGAAATCTTTTCCTACTCTGATTTTACAGAAACATATTTAGTATATTTTCTTTTTAAGTTTTGCTTCCACACTTACACTTTAAATTCACCTGGAATGTATTTCTTTTATGTGGCAATGGTTCTCAACTCTGGCTACATATTAAAGCCTCATGAGGAGCTTTTTAAAAAAGTACTATTGTCTGAGCCTCATTTCAGATCAGACCAATAAAATTAAAATATCTCAGGGTGGAGCCTAGGAGTGGCTATGAAATGCCCCAGGTGACTTTTATGTCCAGCCAAGGTTGAGAACCACTCAACCTTGTAAGATGGAACTGATTTTATTTTTTCCAGAGGACTAGCCAGTTTTTCCAGTACTAGTTATTGAACAGTCTATGCTTTTCCTGCTGACTTGTTACTGTTAAGATTTGATTGATAACTTTATTGAGATATATTTCACATATCTTAAAATTCATCCATGTAGAGTGGTTTTTAGTATATATTCACAGAGCTGTGCAACAACCCCTGCTATCCCTGCATCTTTTTTTTTTTTGGCCCGGGGGCCCTGCTGCTCGGCGGCTTGTGGAATCCTCGTTCCCCAGCCGGGGATCAAACCTGGGCCCTCAGCAGTGAGAGCTCGGAGTCCTAACCCCTGGACCACCAGGGAATTCTCTCCACTATGTAATCTTAAACCATTTTTATTACCCCTAAAAGAAGCCCTGTATCTTTAGCAATCATTTCCTATTTCCTCCATCCCCTAGCCCCAGGCGATCACTAATCTACTTTTCTCTCTCTAGATTTGCCTATTCTGGACATTTTACATAATGAGTTCATACAATATATAGTTCTGTTGACTAGCCTTTTTCATTTAACGTAATGTTTTCGAGTCATCCGTGTCGTGGCATGTTATCAGTTCTTCATTTTTTATTGCCAGATAATATTCCATTGTATGGGTATACTACATTTTGTTTATCCATTCATCAGTTGCTTTTCAAGATACGGTCAAATAATGTCCCTGAGTGATTTGTAACCAATTTATGTTCTTACCAGAAACATGAGAGCCCCTATTTCACTAACATTTGGACATTCTAGCTGTTTCCACTTTTTGGTATTATAAATAATGCTGCTATGAACAGTTGTGTACAACTTTTTGTATGCAGCATATAGATCCCCTAGCTTCTATATGGCCTACTGGGAGATGATTATTTACAAGTTAACTTTTTGAGGAATTGCTAAATTGTTTTCCAAATAGGCTACACTATTTTACACTCTTACCAGCAATGTGCAAGGGTTCTAATTTCTCCTCATCCTCACCATTACTTGTTATTGAACATGCTTTTGATTTTAGCCATCCTAGAGTGAGTAGGAAGTAGATTTAGTTGTGGTCTTGGTTTGCATTTCCCTAATGATTAACGATATTGAGCATCTTTTCTTGTGCTTATTGGCCTTTTGTATATCTTTTTTGGAGAAATATCTATTCAAATTTTTGCCCATTTTAAAATTAGTTTTTTTTTTTTATTGTTGAGTTGTAAGGGTTCTTTATATAGTCTGGATACAAGTCTATTATCAGATTTACAAATATTTTCTCCCATTCTGTGATTTGTCTTTTCACTTTTTTTTTCTCTCTTCTTTTTTTTTTTTTTAAAGAAATTCACGGTCTTTTATTTATTTATTTATTTATTTATGACTGTGTTGAGTCTTCGTTTCTGTGCGAGGGCTTTCTCTAGTTGCAGCAAGTGGGGACCACTCTTCATCGCGGTGCGCGGGCCTCTCACCATCGCGGCCTCTCTTGTTGTGGAGCACAGGGTCCAGACGCGCAGGCTCAGTAATTGTGGCTCACGGGCCCAGTTGCTCCGTGTCATGTGGGATCTTCCCAGACCAGGGCTCGAACCCGTGTCCCCTGCATTGGCAGGCAGATTCTCAACCACTGTACCACCAGGGAAGCCCTTTTTTTTCTCTCTTTTAAACATTTTAATTTAAAAATTTTTAAAAATTGAGGTGTAATTGATATGTCATTATTGGTTTCAGGTGTACAACTTAATGATTCAATATTTGTATACATTGTGAAATGATCTAGTCCACTTTCTTTATAGTGCCCTTTGAAACACAAGTTTTAAATTTTGATGAAGTCCAATTATCTATTTTTGTTTTGTTGCTTGTGCTTTTGCTATTGTATCTGAGAAACCATTGCTCACCCAAGTTCACAAAAATTTACCCCTATATTTTCTTCTAAGAGTTTTATAGTTTTAGCTCTTACATTCAGGTCTATGATCCATTTTGACTTAATTTTTGTGTATGTTATGAACGAGATGTCCAAATTCATTCTTTTGCACGTGAATATACAGTTGTCCTAGCACCATTTGTTGAAAAGATGATCCTTTTCCTATTGAATGGTTTTGGTACCCTTAATGAAAATCAATTGACTGTAAATGTGAGGTTTTATTTCTGTACTCTCAATTCTGTTGCATTAATCTATATGTCTCTATGCCTTGGTAACTATAGCTTTGTAGTTGGTTTTAAAATTGGGAACTGTGAGTCTTCCAACTTTGTTCTTTTTCAAGATTGTTTTTCTGGCTCCCTTGCTTTTCCATACAAATTTTAGGATTAGCTTGTCAGTTTCTACAAAAATACCAGCTAGAATTTTGAAAGAGATTGGATTGAGTCTGTAGATCAATTTTGCTAACCTTAAGAATGTTAAGTGTTCTGCTTCATGAACATGGGATGTCCTTCCATTTATTCAGGTCTTTAGTTTCTTTCAATAGTTTCCAGTATACAAGTCTTACACTCCTTTTGTTAACTATATTCCAAAGTTTTTAATGCTTTTGCTGTTGTTATAAATGGGATTGTTTTGTTTCTTAATTGCATTTGGGGGGTGGGGTGGGCTGTACCATGCAGTTTGCAGGATCCTAGTTCCCCAACCAGGGATTGAACCTGCTCCCTTGGCAGTGAAATTGTGGAGTCCCAACTACTGGACTGCCAGAGAATTCCCCTTAATTGCATTTTTGGATTGTGCACTACTAGTATATAGGAGTAGAAATGATTTTTTGTGTATTGATCTTGTATCCTGCCATCTTACTGGACTTTTTCTTTAGTTCTAATCATTTTGTTAGTGGATTCCTTAGGATTTGCTATATATAAGATCATGTCATTTATGCATAGAGATAGTTTTACTTCTTTTTTTTCAATCTGAATGTCTTTTCTTTTTCTTGCCTAATTTTCGTGGCTAGAATCCAGTACGGTGTTGAATAGAAGTATCATGAGGGGACATTCTTGTCTTATTCCTAATCTTAGGGGGAAAGCATTCCTTCTTTCTCCATTAAGATGAAACGCCTGTGGGGTTTTTTGTAGATGTTCTTTGTAAGACTGGGGATGTTCCCTCCTGTTCCTAGTTTGTGTGGTGTTTTTATCATGAAAGGGTGTCAGATTTTGTCAAATGTTTTTTCTGGGTCTATTGAGGTGATCAGGTGGTTTTTATATTTTATTCTATTAATATTTAAAATTATATTAATTGATTTTTGGATGTTAACCCAATCTTGTATTTCTGGGATAAATTCACATGGTCATAGTGTATACTCCTTTTTATATGTTGCTGGATTCAGTTTGTTAGTATTTTGTTGAGGATTTTTACAGCCATACTTACAAGGGATGTTGGACTGTAGCTGTTTTTTTTTCTTGTGATATCTTGTTTGGTCTTGATAACAGGCCTCATAGAATGAGTTAAGTGTCCCTTTGTTTTTTGGAGGAGTTTGTGAAGAATTGCTATTAATTCTTTAAATGTTTGGTAAATTCACCAGTGAAGCCATCTAGTCCTGGGCTTTTCTTTATTGGAAGTTTAAAAATTATTAATTCAGTCTCTTTACTTATTAACAGGTCTCTTCAGATTTCTTCCTGAGTCAATCATTGGATTATGTCATTCTAGGAATTTGTCTAGGAATTTCATCTAACTTATCTAATTCATTGGCATATAGTTGTTCATGGTATTTCCTTATAATCCTTTAAGATGTTCTTTTTTGTCTTTGATGTTCTGCGTTTATACTATGGATGATGTGTCTAAATGTGAACTTCTTTTAAATTTAACTTAGTTGTGCTTTCAATATGAGGACAAATGTTCTATGTTCAGTTCTGGAAAATTCATATACATTCTATCTTTGAAAATTGCCGCTCCCCTATTCTTTCCTTTTTCTTCCTATGGAACTCTATGGACCTCTGTCTCTTAATGTTTATATTTTCTGTCTTATTCTTTGCATCTACTTCAGGATAATTTCCTCAGTTTTTTTTTTTTTCCATTTCACTAATTCTTTCTTTAGCTGTATTTAATTTTCTGTTTAACGTACCTATTGGCTTTGAAATGTCAATATTGTATACAATTCACCCGTGAAAAATCTGGGTTTGAACTGCATGGGTCCACTTATATGTGGATCTTTTTCAATAAATATGTACTACAATACTACACAATCTGCAGCTTGTTGAATCCGCGGATGCGGAACTGTGGATACAGAGGGCTGACTGTAAAGTTATATGCAGATTTTCTACTGTGTGGGGGGTTGGTGCCCCTAAGCCCCATGTTGTTCAAAGTTCAACTGTATTTTATTTCCATTCAGTACTTTTTCAAAGTCTTTTTCAGATTTTTCTTTTATTTCTAGCTTTTGGAGTACCAGTTTGTTCCATCTTCTGATTCACTTGTCATGGTTTGTTTTATTGTGTGGTTTGTAATTTTTATACTGATCTCCTCTTCATTGGGTTGCAAAGAGTGGGATGCTTAAAAGCAAGGTATTTTGGAAGTCTGCACTTATTGTGGTGATGAGGTCTAGGACATATCAAATGTGTGGGTGAGTGGCTGAGGTGGGGTAGAGGAAAAGACTGGCAGAGGAACTTTGCATGTCTGGCTGCTTCCTGTCATACAGGTCTCTGCCTAAGAGTCACCTTTTCAGAGCCTTCCCAGGCCTCCCTAAATGTCTCCACCCCCCAGTCCTACTGTCTTTCTTCTGTTTTATCTTATCACTGTTAACACATCACTATTCAGAAATATATTAGCTATTTGTCTACCTTTTGTGACCTTCCTCCATATTGGAATGTAAGCTCCATGATCGTAAGGATTTGTCTTTTTTTTGGGGGCCACCCCACGTGGCATGTGGGATCCTAGTTCCCTAACCAGGGATTGAACCCGTGCCCTCTGCATTGGAAGCACCAGAGTCTTAACCACTGGACTGCTGGGGAAGTCCCCAGTAAGGAGTTGTCTTATTCAAGGCTACATCCCCAGCACCTGGCATGTGGTTTATACTGTGCATAAATTTGAGTGAGTTTGAGTAGTCCTGTTTTTAGATGGAAGTCATCTGAGCCCCGATGCTGCAACTTTCAGCTGGGCTGAGTCTGACCAGGTAGCAGAGGTGAACAGTTTGCCTCTCCATCCCCAAACCTTTTTCTGGACCACCACTGGAGATATCTTTTTCTCCCATTATAAGAGCCCAGAAAATACTATCCATCCTGTGTGCTTCAGCCTTCTTCTGGCATGAGTTCCACAGCTGCTAAAATCTGTAGTAGGGATTTGAGTGCCAGAAGCCCTGGGGGAAGAAAATGCACAAAACCCTGGGAAGATCTGGTCCTTACCTTTCGGAGGCTGTGACTGAGTTAAGAAGACAGCACACACAGAAAATAGGTTAGGACGCTTGCCCACTCAGTGAGTCTGCTGTGTAGATTAGCGCTCCTTTCGGTAGAGAAGGCAATCTGTGTGCTGGCCCCTGGGTCACATGCCGTCACATAAGTGGTTTCTGGAGGGATCTATGGGCAAGTTATGAATTCCCAGGTGACTCCATTTTGGCCTCCTTCTGAGGTTGCCCCACGCTGTAGGAACTTGTTCTGAGCATAGTGTTACTTGTAAAAGGGCAGAAAGTGCCTGTGGGCGTTCCCATGATGTGGGCTAAGGATGGCACCTTTCCATTCGTCTTTGGCTGTATCTCTTGGCCCCATGGGTTTTGGGGTAGGGGAATGGTGACAAGCACTGGAATTCCAGCAAACCCTGGCTTTCCCGCTTGCCTTGCTGCACAGCTTTCGGTGAGTGAGTAAATGGCTCTGCCTCATATGGTTATGGTAAGGAGAGTTCCTAGAGAATGTGTTTATTAGCACAATGCCTGCTACACCCTAATAAAATGCTAGTTGATATTATTCCAGTCCGGCACCTTGGGAGCCACTTGTGCCTCAGTTTCCTGATCTGTAAAATGGGGAAATAATACCCAATCCTTGCCTGCCGCCCCTCCCCTCTGCCCCTGGCTGTTGTAAGGGTTAATATCCTCAGGCTTTGAGGTCCTGGGGTGGGGGAGGAGCTGCATAAATGGGTTATTGTTGTGCTGCTGAATGATCTGGCTTTGTTCAAGTGTCTTCAGTATTTGACTTCCTGCAGTTAGTGTCCCCTGACTTTAATTGCTATAGATATTTGCATGTCCTCAGCGGCTGGCGGCGCTCACCTGCCCGGCTGTGACCTGGGTCCTCACCCAGCCAGGGACCTGCTGAGTTAGGGTGGGAAGCTCCATTTCCTCTGTTAGGGGCCCCCCAGGAGTCAGGAATGAAAGAAATGCAGAAAGTATGACCCACACGCGCAACTGATTCTGAATAGGACATTTATTGAAGAGGTTTTGCAGGAGGTGGCGGGTGCTTTAATTCCCAAGGCTGTTGGTGGCAGCTCTCTGCTCGCCCCAAGCCTGTTAACTGCTTGGCTGCTGGTGCTTAGGGAGAATGCGGCCCCCCGGCCCCACGCGGCTCTCCTGGTGCTCGGATGGGAGCCCTTTTGAGAAAAGCGGTAGGTGCCGGGCTGGGCCAGGCCAGGGGGTGTGAGTGGGGCATGACCAGGACTATCCCAACTCCAGACCTCCAAGTCTTGCCAAACTCTCCTGTGAAAAATCTGGCCGGCCACAGGCTTTGGGGCAAAAGGTAAATCTCTCCCTTGGGGCTTCAGAAACTAAGGATGGGTGTAGGAGAGTTGGTCCCTTTTTAATCCTGTCCTGGCTTCTTCCAGTGGATTTGTCCATCAAGGCCAGATGAGAGCAAGATAATCCTGTGTTCCTCTTAGAGGCGACTGCAAGTGGTTCTGCGAGGGGCTTCGGAGGGTCTTCTGATCTCTGAACACTTAGAGTTGTGTGATGAGAGAACGGGGCTGTTCCTAGAGGGACACAGCACATACTGGGAAAAGCAGAGTTGATCTCCCACTTCTTCCTGAAGTTTCCTTTTCTCCGAATCCACAGAGGGTGGTTATTTTGAATAAAATCAAGGGGTGGCAGTGGAGCAGGTGAAAGGAAGTTCTTCCCCACCCAGGCTGTCTTTTCCCTGGTGCCCAGGCCGGGGCAGTGCCCACCACTTCCAGAGCTCTGGGCTGCAGGAGCAGGGAGGTCAGGGGGCAGATTGCCACTCTGCTTTGGCTTGACTTTCAACCCTGAATCAAGGCCTTGATTTTCCAGGAGCAGGACTCTGCTGCCTGGGCCATGCCACTCCATGCCCTGTGTGTACCCGCTCGTCCCAGAATCTGGGGTTTGGTGACAGCTGCCCGCCCTGTCTGAAGTCTGGTCTGTGTGACCTCTCAGCTGAGGGAGAAAGCTGCTCTCCTCCCACCAGGGAACTGGTTGGATGAGTTTTCTCGGGCCTCCCTGGTTGAGGCCCCTTAGAAGGGAAGGCAGGGACCTGGGGGCTGGGGGCAGGTGCTGTGGGGCGGGGAGGGGCCCTCTCCTCCCCCTCTCTCCTGCAGTGGGATAGCGATCCCTGGGGGACAGGTGGTGCAGGAGGCCCTGCTCTCCAAAGGGCTGGCTGCCTTTGAGAATTGACCTTGTTGTGTGAGGCTATAAGCTCTGCCTTGGAAAATCCACTTTCCTAACACGTCTGGGTCAGGTGCCAGGCCCAAGGTCAGCGTCCAGGGCAAAGAGGAGGTGTTGGTTGGAGCTCTTCTCTTGCTGTTGTGCCCGAGGGCCAGGGAGGACCAGGGTGCATGACTGATGGTAGCAGTTCATGAAAAGGGGGCTGCTCACATTTACACACTTTTCCGGGTCTGGGTGCTCTTGCTTGGAATTGGAGACCAAGGTGCGTTTGGGGGAGCCTCCCTAATTCTAATTTGCTTGGCGAGGGAAAGTGAGAATTTGGGGAAGGGAAAAACCCTCAGGTGGTAAGATGTACACTGACTGCTCCCCCAGGCCAGCTGGGAGCTGCTGTTCTGGAATCACAGTGGGAGATTCCCTTCTGGTTAAGCCCTGGTATCTCAGTTTCTAGACTTGGCGTTCTCCCCCTGCTTTTAGCAGCATTTCATTTATGTGTAGGTTCATATCTCCACATTTATTGGGGGCCTCGTTTCTTCCGCCTTCACAGGGGTTGGGATAGGTGTCATTCTTCTTTCTAGCATATGCTCCCTGACTGTCTCTTTCCTCCTTGAAGCTCTCTGTAAACAGTCAGCACCTTCTTGGGCCTCTGGATTCTTCAAGAACACTCTGGCTGTATAGATCCCTGAGGGCATAGCCCCACCTGGCGGTCTGTACCTTTTTAGGGCAGTTTCTCACACCTTGTCTCCTGGAGTCTCGGTGGTGGTTCTTCCAGGCCTGGCCCGGGTGTGCCCTTCCCCACAGTTCTTTCGGTCTGTCCTCGGCCTGCCTTCCAGCCTCGCCACTTGCTGCCAGACGCCCCAGGTCCTCGAGTGGTCCAGGTCCTTTCGGGACTCCACTGTCTCATGCTGCCACCCAGATGCCCTCAGAGCTCTTCTTCATCTGGCAGAAGCTTACTCATCATTCAAGACTCAGCTAAAACTTCACCTCCTTTAAAGCTGCCGGATCCCCCAGGTGGCACTTGCTACTCCCTCTTCTGTCAGCAGAGTTTATGTGTACTCCTGTACCAGCACTTGAGGCACTGCTTTGTGGATAATCTGTTGCTATAACTATTTTTTTAGTTATTATTTTGTTATTATTATTATTACTTTTTTTGGCCGTACTGTGTGCCTTGTGGGATTTTAGTTCCCTGACCAGGGATTGAACCTGGGCAGTGAGAGTGCGGAGTCCTAACCACTGGACTGCCAGGGAATTCCCCAGATATGACTATTTTTCCTTCTAGAATTCTGTTCCTCAAAGACAGGGACAGTGTCTTATTCCTTTCAGTATCCCTAGGGCCTAGCATCATGCTCGGAAGTGTTGAGTGATTCCCAGACTGGAGGCTGTCTTGCCCTCTCATATGGCTCCAACACCACCCTCTACTTCCTTTTGTTATTATTATTATTATTATTTTTTCTGGCTGCACCATGGCATGCGGGATCTTAGTTCCCCAGCCGTGGATTGAACCCGTGCCCACTGCAGTGGAAGCGCGGAGTCTTAACCACTGGACCAGCAGGGAAGTCCCTGCTTCCTTTTGTTATTGATGTGCTTGTCTTGTTTCTCCTGATAGAATACCAGCTCTCGGGAGCGGGCTCTATGGGTGATTCATCTTTGTGTCACCCACAAGGCTGCAATGTCCTTGTGCAAAGTAGATGCTTGAATATATTGTCCAGTGAATTCTGAAGCTCATGACTTGGGAAGGTCCAGTAGTGTTAATCCCTAAATGAGCGGTAGACCCTGTGGTACAGATGGCTCACTGCCCTGCTCCCTATCGTCCAGCGGGTTAGGAGCAGAGCTAGCGCTGGTTTTGAGCCGTGCTGGCTGGAGTCCCAGGGCTGTTCATACACATTCTGCTGCTTTCCCCTCTTTGATATTCCCTGTGACTTAGGAAATGGGGCTTTCCCCAGTACCTTATGTCTTTGTTACATGCTGGCTCTCCCATATGTCCACCCTGGAGAAGGATTGTGTTTTTTCTTTAAAACCCAAGGACCAGTGTCAAGGATGGTTTCTACCGATCACTTCTTTGTGCTTTTGTGCTGCCTCACATCACCTTCAATTCTGTTCCTCCTCAGGCCTGTTGTCCCCCATGGCTTTGTTCCTCTCCAGCTCCTAGCTGAACATGCCGGTCTCTACCTGTGGAACCCTGAGGAATGTGCCCTGCCTGCCACAGCAAAGGATTGTGACTCATTCATACTTCGTTTTCTGGTTTGACCTTCTGTGGGGCACAGATATCAGACTTTTTCCTTTCCAGCCGAATTGCTTTATGTTTGCCCTTATGATATCATGGTCCGAATATATGTTGGGATCGTAGATGATGGATGATTGGTGGGGTGAGTGTGGAGTGGGGAGGGGAGGGTTAGGTCATGCTGGTTCACCAGGTTTAACCCATATCTTTATTATTGATTTGAGATGTAGGTCACCTTTTCTAGGCACACATCAGAAAAATCTCTTGTCCTGGTGCTGTGGAGCAGATAGTAATTCATCCATCCTCCTCGTCGCTACCCTTTATGGAGGGTTTACTGTGTGTCAGTTGTACAAATTGCTCTACTTGTATCATCTCAATCTTGGAGACCAGTGAGGTTGGTAGTATTGCTGTGCTCATTTTACAGGTGAGGAACTTGAAGCTTGGTCAGGTCAAGTGACCTGCCCAAGGCCACACACAGCCAGCAAAACAGAGGAGCTGGGGTTCAAACCACGTCTGCCTGACTCCAATGCCTGTGAATCCGTTTAGTGCATTTAACCTCTGCTCTGTGGACTCCCACGTACTCACGTACTTGCTCATTCTCTCCTTCTCTTCTGACAACTCAGCTCTAGTGGGCCCCTCTGTTGCCACTTGCTTCCAGCTGAGATTCTCCAATGCCTTTGAACCTGTTGCAATAGTAAGTGCTGCAACTCTTGAAAGTGTGGTTCAAGCCAAGAGGACTCAAAAGAAGCAGCCCCTATAGTGGGCATAGGGGGGCAACTAGATGGCTAATTTGTAGCGCTGGGTCCCTGAATTTTGCTGATAAGGAGGGGTGGTCCTGTGAGCCTTTTTGACCTAGAGATGAGAGAGGTAGGGCCTCTGGGAACACTGGAGGTGTCTGATTTCTAGCATAGCCTTTAGCTCCTCCATCTTCTGGGGATATTCTGTCTGTCATTTTCCTGCTTAGTTACAAGTTGTGCTGGGAGCAAGCTGACCTACCCTGGCTGTGAGCAACAACAATTTCTAATCAACAGTAATTATTCTCATTTGCCTTCAGTACGTGTTTCTGTGAAACCTCCTGGTGGACTGCTTTTCCTGGGGTATTTGTAGGGCCATTTTATTGTAGTCCCTTCTCCAAACTGCAAAGTGGTCCCTTGGCCACTTTCCCCTTCTCCCAGTTTTTGTGGCTGGTCACTTAATATGTGGCATGGCAGGGCAGCTGTACCCCTGCTCCAGTCCCTTGTCTGGGGCGTAGGGTACGGGACTGCTGGGGTGAATGAGCAGTCACTGCTCCTGTGTGCCTCTTGGTGGGTCGGAAACTTGCTGGCAGTGACTAACGTGGAAACTCATTAGACTAGGAGGAACTGGGTCAGGTCTTGACTTTGACTACTGTTTATCTTTCACCTGACTGTGGGAGTGCTCTAGGCACAATCCCGCAGGAATTTATTGAGCACCTAGTGTGTGCATTGCCTTCTGGGGGGTGAAAGAAGGCCCAGCCCACTGGGTTTTATTATCTAGTCTGGAAGGAAAACTTGCACATAAGAACCCCCTAGGACCAGTGCTTTATGTGATACTCAGACTCATTAGAGTTCAAAGAAGTGCATGTGTATTAGTGTCCCATGGCTGCTGTAACAAACTGCAAACTTAGTGGCTTAAAACAGCACATATTTATTATCTTATAGTTCTAGAGGTCAGACGTCAGTCTGGGCCTGCATGGCTATGTTCCTTCTGGAGGTTCCAGGGAAAAATTTGTTCTCTTGTCCTTTCCAGCTTACTGAGGACGCCTAGATCTTTTGACTTGGGGTCCCTTTTCTCCATCTACAAAGCCAGCAGCCTAGCATCTACCAAACTCTCACTCTCTGTCCCTCTGCTTTTGCTGTCACATCAGCTTCTGACTCCTGCTGCCTCCCTCTCATAAGGACCCTTGTGATTACATCAGACCTACCCACATAATCTAGGACAATCTTCCCCATCTCAAGATCCTTAACTTGATCACATCTGCAAAGTCTCATTTGCCATATAAGGTAACGTGCATAGGCTCCTTATATCCAGGGATTAGGATGTGGATATTCTTGGGGGAGAAGCATTATTCAGTCTGCAACAGTGCGTGTGTTGGATGGGTTGGGGAGACCTTTCTGAGGGAGATGATTTGACCAAATTTGTGTAGGGAGAGAATGTCTGGGACACCTTCCAGGTTTGAGAAGCAACATGAGCAGCTGTTGAGCTTATGGGTGGTGGGGACAGTGAGGTGTGGGTGGTGGGGACAGTGAGGTGTGGGTGGTGGGGACAGTGAGGTGTGGGTCAGTGGTCCTCCCACTGAAACGAGATGCCAGGGGCTTTCCTTTCCTTCCAAGGCTAGGCCGAGGGAGTTTTTTGGACTTCAGTCTGTATGTCCAGACTCCCTCCCAGAATTCAGGTGGGAAGGCTGCATTGGCAACCAGAGCCTTTCCTTCCTAGCAGCTGGCTCAGCCACACTTGGTGGCCCCTGCTATTCCTCGGTGGTGGGAAAAGGAATTCACGAGGGAAAAGGAATTTGAGCCAGCTGGCCTGGGTTTGGGTGGCCCAGAAACCCTGGTCACACTGTTCGCACAGCCTCCGTGGCAGTCACGTTGCTCACATTGAACACAGTCCGTCCCTAGGGAGCCTTTCCTTGTCCTCCCTTAGGGTGCTTAGGGTCCCTGAGTCTCTGGGGAGGGACAGGAGGGTCAGAAGGAGAGGGGCAAAGGCCAGACCCTCTCAGGGATCCTCCCCATCCTCAGGAAAGCCTCGATGATGTGGTGAGAGGTGTCCTCAGCTGGTATGACCTCACCCAGCTCTGCTCACCATCTGCTGGCCGGGGGAGCCGTAGGAACAGACCCGAGAGAGCCCAGCTTCTGTGGGGACAGCGCTGGGCAGCAGCGTGTCTGGAGTGGTGCTGAGCTGGGGGGGGTGGGGGTGGGTGTGTGTGTGTGTGTGTGTGTGTGTGTGTGTGTGTGTGTAGAACACAGCTGGGCTCAGGATCTCAGGGTGAGATCTCTGTGGAAGTTCACCTTGCTCCCGCCTTGTTTGTCTGGAAAACCTGTGGCTTTTCTCTGTTGCTTCCTTCTGGTGCCTCTCTGAGCAGATCCGGACAGTGCAGTTGAGGGGTTAGGGGGAAAGGCAAAGGCCTGTGGCTGCCCGTTTGGAGAGCCTTTGGAATATCTAGCAGGTGTCGGTAGTTGGGAGATGAAAGAAGGTCAGGAAGGAGGGTCGCGCAGCGTGCAGCCCCCCAAGGAGGGAAGGACTTGGCCCGCTTGCCGGTACCCGCTGACTCCCTGGACTTTGGAGCAGCTGCCTTTGGGGGAGACCCCTCTCGGTTCCCGCCCGCCTCCAGAGCAGGTGTGGCGCTCCGCCTCTCGGGTGTGGGGCAAAGCGGGGTAGGTGAAAGGATGACGTCAGCCGCCTCCGCACCTGGACCCAGCCTCTCCGAACCAAAATGTTTTCTGGGCCGTCTCCAGAGCGCCGGCCTGCACAGCCTCCTCCCTGTCTCCTGCCTTCTCAGCCCACTAGACCCCGAGGGAGGGCCGGAAGGGAGTGTTGCTGAGTCCTGGGGACTCCCTAGGACCAGAGAAGCAGAGGTTCTCCAGAAGGTTCCAGGTGAGTTCCCCTCTGGGACCGTTCTTTCTGAAGCTGGCGGTGGGCTCAGGGAGCAGGGTCCTACTGCCTTAGTGACAAGAGGCCTGAAGACAGAACCTGGGGGCTATGGTGGGGTTTGGATGGTCACTTTTTTCTTTTGGAGGCAGGAGGCTAGATCAGATCTGGGGCACGGTGCTGAGGCCTCGCAGGGAGGAGGGGGATGTGGGACTTGGCTCCGGTCAGCTGTGCTGGGAATCCAAGGGGCCTGCTGCAGCCTGCTTGCGTTCCTGCCCGGGGATGTTCAGGGAAGGTCCCCGTTGGTGGAGCCAATAACCTGGAGAGGTGTGGGTGGAGGAAGGGTGTGGATTAAACTTAGAAAAAGTTAAAAAAAAAAAAAAAAAAAAAGGAAACTGATCTCCCTTCCTCTCCTGCGCTGCGACCCTTAAAGGTGCATGTCTCAGCAGCTTATTGGGCCCATCAGAAAGATTTTACGAGACCCTATCAAAGAGAGCTTCCCAGGTGTAGGAGATACAGTGTTTTCTAGAAGACTGACTCACTGACTGATGATTGACTGGATTGATTTGTGTTGAAAGATAGAAGAGGTCACTGCGGAGCGATACTTAGGGA
The DNA here is from genome assembly GCF_949987535.1 of Balaenoptera acutorostrata. NCBI lineage: Eukaryota > Metazoa > Chordata > Mammalia > Artiodactyla > Balaenopteridae > Balaenoptera > Balaenoptera acutorostrata. The sequence goes on from NC_080066.1 coordinate 144,157,664, forward strand.
ACTGGAGACTAGTGTGACAGAATGGGGTGGGCGTGGACATCTGACTTGGGGTTTGGCTGCTGTCTGTTAACTTTCTCTAGGCGCCCACTGCCCCAGCGGACAGTGTCTTCCAAGATGAGTTTGAAGACCTGAGTTCTAATCTTTGGGGCTATGGGGTGATGCTCCGTGGAGAGGAAGGAAAGATTGCCTCCGCCCAGGAACACGTGGGCCGGTGCTTCTGCCGTCTCTGTGGGAGCCTGAACTACACACACAGTAATGGTTGGATTGGGCTTTTAGGACCAGAGTGCACTCACATTAGGTGTGATGTCTCTTTTCCCTCTCTATCAAATGGTGTCTGCTAACAGTGCCACTTAGACTCTGCCTTGTCTGCTCTCACTGCCCCATTTGCTGTTCATCCCTCCCTTTCTGGGTCTCTGTGTTCTTTTCCAGCGAGTCCTCCTGCCCAGGAGACAGAGAGAGAGAGCCTCGTGATCCTAGGTCTCCTGGTCACTGTAGGGCTTCTGTTATCATCCGAGCAGTTACAGTCCGATCCCGATGCCCTCGTGCTTCTTCCCCTCTCCGTGACCTGCAGTCCTTTGACCTGGAATCTGTATTTTTCTACATTGTTCCAAGGAAAGGGTAAATGGGCAAATGTCACATAGTAGGAGGTCTAGAAATAGCCTTAAGGAATCTTAACTCTCTCTCTTTTTTTTACCTCCATTGGCCTTTGTGGGATAAGTGAAATGTCATGTTAAAAGCCCTGACCTTTATGTCTTAATATGTCCCCCGTGGCTTATGCTGAGGCAAAGCCACGGCATCCAGGGCTGTGACTAATCCTTTGCTGTGGTTCTAGCTGGTGTGAAATCCATCAGGGAGGCAGCCAGCAGCGGGCAGGGGCAGGAGAGCATGCACACTGAAGCCTGAGTGCCTGAGTCCAAATCCAGGCTCTACTGCATGCTACTTCTGTGGCCTCAGTTTCTGCATCTGTAAAATGGGGATAATAATAGTACTGACCTCATAGAAATGTTATGAGATTAAAAGGTCTTGTTATGTCTACAGCACTTGGAACATTTTTAGCTGTTAGTCATTATGCTTTCTTTTAACCCCAGGAGGATTTGAGCATGGACACTACTTTGAAAACATGAGCTTGGTTTGCAGGCAGATGTCTGTGTGCAACCAGAGAAAATTTCTCCAAGTAGAAAAGATGTTTTAGTTCCTGGGCTTTTGAAGTGTGCTTATGTTGCACCCTATGGCAACGGGGCCCCTAAAGAGTGACCCTCAGAAGGTACCCTTTAGAGATAAATCTCCCTGAGAGTGTGTGTGTGTGTGTGTGTGTGTGTGTGTGTGTGTGTGTGTTGGGGGGGGGCTGTGACTAATCCTTCACTTTAAGGCCGCGACCTGGCCAGCTGTGAAATCCATTAGGGACTTGGGCCTTTTCCGTTTAGCATCCCCATAGGGGCTGACTGATCCCAGGTTTGATCTGGGAAAGGTCTTAGGCCGTTAAGTCCCTACCCCATTGTTCTAGCTGGGATTGACAGGCCTGGGGGGCTGAGGGGGAGAAGGGGTGGAGGGGCTGGGGTGTGCCTGACAGTGCATGTGCTTTGAAGGACAGCAGAGTCCCACAGGGCTGGGCTTAAGGGCTGAGGCGGAGTTTGGGTCTTTGTCTCTCTTTGTGCTGAAATGACACGCCGCTGGTGGGTAGAAATGACTAGCTGGTTAATCTTAAAGGCTCTTTTGAGGAGGTAGGAAAAAGCAGCGGTGCTGCATTTCCCAAGGGGCTCTCCTCTGAGATGCTCAGTTTCACCAAGATGATCCTGTTAATTAATCCTTTCAATGCACCTGGAGGGAGGGAGAACGCTGGACTGGCCCCAGTGCTGCCACTGTGTCCTCATCTGCAAAATGAGAGGCTCACATAGAGCACCTCGGAGGTGACCCCGTCCCCCAGCTGAGACATGCAGTGGGAAATTGCTGTGCTTGAGAGGGTCCTTGCTGGGCTAGCGTGCATGGCAAACAGGTCTCAACGCTCCTGACTTTAGCTCAGTAGTAGTACATTATCCATTTGCCAGATCACCTTTTAAGGCCCCTGCCCTTAGGTCATTTATAGCCTAGGGCAGGGGGTCTCACACAGTGAGTGCTACAATAGGGGTACCCCTGGGGTGCTGTAAGAGTACATAGAAGGGGCCCCCAGGTTTGGTTTCTGGGGATGTATGGGGGGTGGCTTCTGAGACCCAAGGGTTGGTATAAGTGACACAGGTTGGGGGGCCATATGGCATGGGGTGGATGGGGAGGAAGTAATGGCCAGGCAGAGAGAACATTTGCCAAAGCCAGAGCCCAGGGGTGCTGGCACAGGTAGGGACACTGGTTCCAGGTCGGGGCACAGGCACAGAAAACCAGGGGGCAAATTCAAGGCTGCCAGAGTGATGGTACCTTCTAGACCCTTCTCCTCATAGCTCTAGCCTGCGATCTAGTAGCTTCTGATCCTTAGAACTAGGGGTGGAAGTCTTTGGGGCAGTAGAGGTGAGAGGGATGCTCTAGAACATTTTTCCTGTGAAAACAGCAATCAAATGAACATTCTGGAATCTGGTGTTGGTAAGCTCTGGTGCTCTGGGATGGGGTTGGAGCGTCCTTGACCTTCCCAAAGCCCACAGCCACCACCCCACCTCCACAGACTTGCTGCTCCAGGCTGGCCTACCTGTGAGCCACAACATCTGCTTAGGGAATAAAGTCCACCTGAGGCTATGTTTGCCTTACCTGGGAGCAGTTTCCTGCTTGCTGTGCTGCCCTGATCTAGATCTAGCTGTGCTGAAGGGAACTTAGGGAGACTCATCCGTGGCTCAGCCCTGGGGAATTTCCTGTGCCCCTGGAGCCAGGGTGAGTCAGGGACCTGTACAAGGGGCTGGAGCTGGGGGCAGGGGCGGTAATGTGGGTTCAGCCTTTGTATCATCTCCTCTGCCTTCTCCGTCAGTATCCAGAAGGTTTCAGGTTCATGGTGAAGCCCCTGGTGGCCCCAGAGATTTTGCAATCCTGGGGAGCATCTTACCCTCTGGCACGTCGACTGTTAAGAGCCGGATCCTTGACAGGTGGACACTTGGGAAGTGCTTTTTGACAACTGCCATTATTATCACTGTTTTGATGGTTTATGGAGCCGTTGCTCTGTGCTGGGCACCAGGCTCAGAGCTGTACATCCAGCAGGTCACTGCATCTTCGGGGGCACAGCCCCGGGGTAGGTGGCAAGGAGCTGAGGCTCTGGGAAGCTCGGTACTTTGCTGGAGCAGAGGCCCTGGGCTTCGGATTCCATCACAAGGCACCCCGGACTGCTGCTCTGGCAGAGATGCCCTCTCTGCTTTTCTGGGGCCTCAGCTTTCTGAGCCCTTTATTGTTACTGGATGTGGTCCACCTTTCGTCCACCGTGGGAAAGACTGAGGTGGAGCTGTTGCAGTCAGGCAGGAATGTGGCTTGGGTATCCTTGCAGATGCTCATACAGTCTGAAGGCAGGGACCTCCTTGAGATTCAGAGCTGTTGCTTTTATAATTGTGGTAAAATACACATAACATAAAATTCTCATTTTTAAGTGTTCAGAGGTATTAAGTACATTCCCATTGTTGTGCATCCATCGCCGCCATCCATCCGTAGAACTTTCATTATCTTGCAAAACTGAAACCCTGTATCCCTTAAACAGTAACTCCCCATTCCCTCCTCCCTCAGCCCCTGGCAGCCACCCTTTTGCTTTCTGTTTCTGCAAGGATTCCAGAGGTTTGCCCTTTGTCTGTCCCGCCCAGAACCTCCCCGGAGCGCCCCCACCAGGCAGCAATGCCAGAATGCCCGTCTCTGCCTCGCTCCACCAAGATGGCAGCCAGGAGCGGCCGGTGAGCCTGACCTCCACCACCTCCTCGTCGGGCTCCTCCCGTGACAGCCGCGGGACCATGGAGGAGCCCAGCGGCTCCGAGGCTTCGGCCGAGAACGGGGCGGGCTCCCCGCGCGGCCGGCGTCTCCCCAACAGCAACAACTCCAGCAGCTGGCGGAGCATGAGGGGGCCCCTGTCCCCTTTCAACAGCCGGGCGTCGGTGGCGCCTGCGCACAAGCTCAGCTACGTGGGTCGAGTAGTGCGGGAAATCGTGGAAACGGAGCGCACGTACGTGCAGGACCTGCGCAGCATCGTGGAGGTGAGGCTCGCCCCTCGCCCCCCGCGGGGCTTTGGAGCTAAGGTTGGGAGGGGACCCCCCTCTCCTTTGCGGCTGGGGCTGGCCTCTGGCTTCGGGTGGCCCAGATCTCGCGCATAAACCTACTTCCATCCAGGGAAGGAAAGTTGTCCCTGACATGTTTGTCTCCAGGAGCTGCTTCCCATGGAGTAGTGGGGAGGCCTCACGGCTCTGGCCCCGGGAAGCCGCTGGCTGCTCACGCTGCCTTATGACTTGGGGTCCGATCAGTAGCTTGGGCCAGCAGAACTTCCTGCAGATGCTCGGGGCGTACGCACCCTTGATAGGGAGCTGCGACAACTGTGCTTAGCGGAGACTGAACCGCAGTGAAGAAACTGGCTCTGGACCCCACCCAGCCCACGCCCAGATTCCTGCCCTGTTGTTTCCTGCTTACGGGGTCTTGGGCACCTGCGTAAACCACCCCCACAGCCCCCAGCCTCAGGTTCCTCATCCATAAATTGAAGATGCAGGGCCTCTCAGGGCCATGTACGTGTGTTTCACACTGGGAGGCACACTGGAGGAGGTGACTGTGTGAGGGAGCTCTCTGCCCTTCGGAGGGAGGTGTATTCATTTCCTAGGCCTGCCTAGCAGACAACCACAAACTGTGGCTTAAGGCGCATTAGTTTATCCTGTCCTAGTTTATGAGGCCAGAAGTCAAAAATCAAGATGCTGGCAGGGTTGGTTCCTTCCAGAAGCTCTGAGGGGGGGAGCGCGTTCCAGGGCTCTCTCCTAGCTCCCGGAGGTTGCTGGCAATCCTTGGTGTTCCTTGGCCTGTAGATGTATCACCCCAATTTCCGCCTCCGTCTTCACATGACCTTCTCTGTGTCTCTCTGTGTTCTCCTCTTATAAGGGCACCAGTCACTGAATTTAGGACCCACCCTACATCCAGTATGGTATCATCTCAAGGTCCTTAATCGTTACATCTGCAAAGACCCTATTTCCAAATAAGGTCACATTCTGAGGTTCCAAGTGGATATTAATTTTGAGGGGGAACTCTCCAACCCAGTACAGTAGGTGATGTCTGTGGAATTGTGTCATAGCTGTAACATGCAGTACAGAAATGAGATGTGGCTGGGGGAGGAGAGGGAAGACGGGAAGGGACAGGATCGTGCCTGGGGGGCTGGGCCCTGACGCCTCACTCCACGCAGGACTACCTCTTGAGGATCATTGACACGCCTGGGCTGCTGAACCCGGAGCAAGTCAGTGCCCTCTTTGGGAACATAGAAAGCATCTACGCACTGAACAGGTATGGAGCGGGCCTGACACGCACCATGTTCTGCCTGTGAGGCCCATCTCAGGGCCTAGGGAGGAGCCCCGGATGTCCCTGGTCTCATGGGCTGTGACACGTGGGCCAGGGTCTGATCTCTGAGGGTGGGGAAGGGTGGTCCATCCCTGTACAGTGGTATAGTTAGCTCCCTGCAGGAGAGAGGGCCTGTGGGACCGTGTGCCCTGGGGCTGATGTGCTTCCTGTCAGACAGGGGAGCTCATTTGAGGCCGTGTTCATGTTGGGTCCAGCCTGGGCCAGCGCCCCTCAGAGGACTGCTGAACCCTTGCACGTGATGCTCTCCCCCCTGTCCCTTCGTGGCCCCTTTGTCCCTCTCATCTTGGTCCCCCAGTGCAGATGTCTTCGTTTCTTCTCCACCTTCCCACTGATTCCGTGGGAAGTCGGGGCTCCCTGGAGGTGATCTGACCCATTAGGGGAACACACAAGCCAGGCAAGGCACGATGAGGGAGGCCGAGCGAGGGGCTGCTTCAGGGCAAAGGGGCTCCACGAAGATCACACATGAGTGGCTCCCGGGGCTCCCAGACTCCCCAGAGAGAGGGCACTGGTCCGGAGAAGCAGAGCTTGTGGGGACAGCATTGATAGGACAGGAGGAACCTTACCCCAGGTGCCTTAAGATGGGCAGAGGGACTTCCTGCTGGGCAAGCTGGGAGGGCAGACAGAGGCGAGACTTAGGCCGGGGGAGGGGGCGGGGGGGGGTTGGGCAAAGAGGAGCACAGGAGGGGAAGGCAGGGTGAGCACTGGGGTTTCCTGTAGAGCCCCCATTTAAGAACAAGCAGTGCTGGGAGACTCGCCCTGTCTCTCCCCTTTCCTGAATCCTTCTGAACTGGGGGCCTTGGTTTCTTTGCGAGTTCCCCCTCTCTCCTTCCCCCTTTAATGTCTGCTTTTGTGTGTTTGACCCCTGCCTGCAGAGGAGCTGTGTCCCCTCCCGAGGTGGGTACTGGTGTCCCTTCTCCCTCTACTGCTTGTGGAGCGCATGGCTCTTTTTTGTCCCCCACCTTTGCAGGGGTGCTGGATACTTTCTGTGTTGGCTGCCCCGGGCAGGGCTCGCTGACACCAGGGCTGGCGTGTGTGTGGGCACCAGGAGGGTGGGGAGGGGGTGTAGTGGTGACTGGAGGCTGCGAGCGGTCCGGGGTCTGACGACCATTCTCCCGTTACCCAGCCAGCTACTCAGAGACCTGGACAGCTGCAATAGTGACCCGGTGGCTGTGGCCAGCTGCTTTGTGGAAAGGGTAAGAGGGGCGGGGTCCTTGCCGCCATCCTGCCTTGCTGGGGGCCTCTCTCCACGGGAAGTGCTGAGTGCCCGGCCTCAGATAGGAAGGGCATTTGGGGTGGAGCCGGGGGCTGCTGGGTGGATGGCATGTCCAAGACAGATGGGTACAGAGATGGATCTGCAGATGCTCAGCGAGAGTGTGCTCTGGAGGCCAGGGGCATGTGTCTGATACACCCAGGTTTATAGTCAAATGGGAGTCTCCCTGAAATTACTATTTTTGGTCTTTCTTTAGAGCCAAGAGTTTGATATCTACACCCAGTATTGCAACAACTACCCCAAGTGAGTAATTAGGGTGGAGAGGGGAAGCAGAGCCATTTGGCGAGTCCAGAGCACCCCACCTCCCCACTCAGGCCTTCCCCTGGTGATGGCCCCTTCCTCCACTCCCAGCTCAGTGGCCGCCCTGACTGAGTGCATGCAGGACAAGCAGCAGGCCAAGTTCTTTCGGGACCGGCAGGAGCTGCTGCAGCACTCACTGCCCTTGGGCTCCTACCTCCTAAAGCCAGTCCAGCGCATCCTCAAGTACCACCTGCTACTCCAGGTAACCCAAGGGTCCTCCCGAGTACACAGGGGCCTGAGGAAGGGGCAGGGCCTTTGAGTCTGGGCTGCCTTGAGCCCCTGTCTCCCTCACAGGAAATCGCCAAACATTTTGATGAAGAAGAGGACGGCTTTGAGGTGGTAGAGGACGCCATTGACACCATGACTTGTGTGGCCTGGTACATCAACGACATGAAGAGGAGACATGAGCACGCAGTCCGGCTCCAGGTGCTCTGGGGCTGGTAGCTGGAGGGACAGGCAGGGGTGGGGTGGGGTTTGGAAGAGGGAGTACGAACTGAGGGGTGGTGTCAGTGAGGATGGGCTTCTCTGGGGGGAGCCCTTGGTGCAGCATGTCTCTGCAGAACCCAGGCGGCGGCTCCTGGGGCCCTGTGTGGTCCCCAGCAGGGTCTCGAGCACCCTGACCCTGGGGGTCGGGGATTCGCTGCTGCAGGAGATTCAGTCTCTGCTCATCAACTGGAAGGGGCCAGACCTGACCACCTATGGGGAGCTCGTCCTGGAGGGCACATTCCGCGTGCACCGTGTGCGCAGCGAGAAGACCTTTTTCCTCTTTGACAAAGCACTGCTCATCACCAAGAAGCGGGGAGATCACTTTGTCTACAAGGGTCACATCCCGGTAACGAGGCCACCGCCATCTCCTCTGCCCCCTTCCCACCTTCCCGACGGCCAGGCTCCACTCCGTGTCGTCTTCAGTGGGCCCCGGGTTGGTGTGGACGCAGCTCCACCCTTAAAGATTACTCTCCCTGCCTCCCCAGATGGTCTTGAGGGGCTGGGGCCCCAGGTCAGCTCCCCGCCTCGTGCTTGACTGCCCTCTCCCTCTGCCCCAGTGCTCCTCCCTGATGCTGATTGAGAGCACCAGAGAATCCCCGTGCTTCACCGTCACACACTACAAGCACAGCAAGCAGCAGTACAACATCCAGGTGAGTGGTGGGCTGGGGCGCGGCTGGGGACAGATCCCGCCCCCTCGCTCGGCGGCGCGAGCCTCAGGGTCTCCCTCTGGAAGGTAGAGGTCGTTGTGGGCACCTCTCAGGCTCGTGCTGAGGAGTCAAGGTAACCTCACAGAGCCCCCAGCACAGGCCCTCTTTTGCCTCTGCCCTCCTCGGCGGAAGCCCAGCCCGCGCTGGATGGCTTCAGGCCTGTCGTGATAACCCGCGCTCCCTCTCCCTTGGGTCCTCCCAGGCCAAAACGGTGGAGGAGAAACGGAGCTGGACTCACCACATCAAGAGGCTCATCCTGGAGAACCACCATACCACCATCCCCCAGAAGGTGAGTTCCCAGGGCTCCTGATGGGGTACAGGGAGAGGGTCCCTCAGGACCAGCTCCGGGGTCCACTGGGGCCTCACCTTCTGGACGTTGGCCCCGCTGGACAGTGGGGATCAGTTCAGCGGATGCCACGGTCCTCAGTGCCGCAAGAGTGAGTCTGGGCCGAGGCAGAAACGGCACGTAGCAAGGTAGCAACGAGGTGGGTTTCCTTTCCCTTCCAGGCCAAAGAAGCCATCTTGGAAATGGATTCCTATTGTAAGTGTACCCTTTCTGCCTGCTTTGTCCCTAATGGTGCACATCTCTGGGTCAGACCTGGGGAAGCTTTGCCTGATACTTACATTCCAGAGAGCAGGGAGGATGGGGAGGCTCCTTCTGTCAAGACTGGGGGTCCACTGCAAGACTAGGGCTCAGTGCTGCTGGTGGCTGGGACTCTGTGCCTCGTGCTCTGAGATAGAAGAGGATGGAAGATGGAAGAGGAGGGAGCTCTGGAGTCTTGTGGCCCCTGGAGCTGGGCTGGGTGGCAGAGTTGTGGTCAGGAATGGGCAGAGTCCACGCCAAGGCTGATGGTATCCCAAAGGCCTGGTTGTCTCTCTTGGGTGCAGATCCCAATCGGTACCGCCATAGCCCAGAGCGCCTGAAGAAGGCCTCCCAGGATGAGGTGTCCAGCGATGTGCACCAGGGGCGCCGGCAGTCTGGTAAGGCAGGGGCTTTGTGGGCAGAGAGGCTTCTTTTCAGGACCCTTGACCAGGTGGGGAACCTTCTGCAGCAGCATTTGGGGCTGGCTCTCACCCTCCGGAAATCCTGGGAAAGGGCAGGAGGGAGGGTAAATGGGCGTGTCTGTAGCATCCTGCCTTCCACGAGGCCCCTCTGGGCCCTTCCTGCCCACCCAGAGCTGCCCACCCAGGACAGCCCTCCTTTTCCAAGGCCCCCCTTCTTAGCTCCTCTGCGATCAAAACCTCCCTCCTTTGCCACTTAGAATACTGGGAGTCAGCCAGAGTAACGCTCAGACGTCATGGATGGTCCCCAGCCCAGTTCTGGAACAGAGCAGAGGCAGGACGTGGGGAAAATGAGTTAGATTTTAAGTGGCACCAAATCCAGACAGGAAATATTTACTTTGAGTCTCAGGGAAAAGTTCTGCTTTCCTGGGTTTTCTTTCATGACTGGGCTTGCTGCTACGTACTTGGAGGTATTGGAATGAATCGTCTATTGAAAAGAGAAAACCTTGCTTTTATTCTCGGCTCTTGTAGTGATGAATGTGTGTGTTTTCTGCCTCGGTTTTTACCCTCGCCTTCAGTGGAGGCCCAGGGATGGATTTGGCTTCCGCCAGGCACTTGTCAAACTTACACATGAGGTGGGAGTTGGGGTGAGAACCATCTCAGAGACCCCTAGAGAGAAAGATTGAGGAGTGATGGGAGATATGTCCTGACTGGGATCCCCACAGTGAGTTGGGTTTGATTGGCATGACTCACGGGTCCTCTGAACAGCTGTGTGGATTGATGTGTGGGCTCTGGTCTTCTGGAGGGTGGAGCCGAGCAGTCTTTGGAAAGCTTTTGTGTTTTCGTTTTGTTTGGTATTGCTCCTGATGGATCTCGAACCCTAGGCAAACTTGCCATGGTTGCAAAAGTTCTAAGGTGCCATGTGTTAAAAGCCCCAAATTGGCTCGCAGGGTCTTAGTTCCCCGACCAGGGATCAAACCCAGTCCCTTGGCAGTGAAAGCACGGAGTCCTAGCCACTGGACCACCAGGGAATTCCCCTCCTTTCCTTTCTTCTCCTATAATTCTCCTGTCCGACATTCCCCCTTAACTTGCCATAGCTTTGAACTGGAAGCTTCTGACACGTGGAGGTAGTCAGTAAGTGACTGTGGTGATGGTGGTAATAGTAATACTACCTGTCGTAACATCAGCTTCCAAACTGCAGCAAGCAAGGCACTCAGGAAAGGAGCCGTTTCAGAGCTGAAGTTTCGACAAGGCTGAGATTTTAGCCTGTAAACACTAAGAGTTGGGTTTTGTTTGTTTTCGTGTCTTAGTTTTAATCGTTATGAAACAGACATCTTTCTAAAACATGCTTCATACGCTTGAGCCTTTTAAAATAGAGGAGGCCGATGCAGTTGAACTTTTCCCTTTCTGGAGTCGGTGTAGCAGCATCTTCGTGGCGTGTGAACAGCTCCATTCTCCGGGGCTGCGGGGGGAGGCGGGGCTGTGGGTTGCCATAGAGACAGCTGGCATTGAGGTGTTGTGTCCATCTTTACACTGAAGAGTGCTCCTTATCAGTCTTGGCATGCTTTTCTGTAGTAGCCCTTCCTTCTTTCCTCTTCTGTTAGAAATTAATCGATTTAATGTGCGAGAAACATGTGTAAAAGCAGGCCAGTGAGTCAATGAGAGGGAGGATTCAGGCCAGTGGAAGTGCTTTAGGGCCTGCTCTCAGCCATCTACTCTGACTGCCTCTGGGCCTTTTCTGCTTCCTACTTCCAGAGAGCTGGGATGGACAGATAAGTACACTATATGGATAAGTAAGGTGTTGTCATCATTTGTCAATTATTAAATATTCTTTTATTTAAAAAAAAATTTTTTTTTTAATGCTATTCTTGTCTGCTTACATTCTTTTTTATGTATGTATGTATGTATGGCTGTGTTGGGTCTTCGTTTCTGTGCGAGGGCTTTCTCTAGTTGTGGCAAGCGGGGGCCACTCTTCATTGCGGTGCGGGGGCCACTCTTCATCGCGGTGCGCGGGCCTCTCACTATCGCGGCCTCTCGTTGCCGAGCACAGGCTCCAGACGCGCAGGCTCAGTAATTGTGGCTCACGGGCCGAGTTGCTCCGCGGCATGTGGGAATCTTCCCAGACCAGGGCTCGAACCCGCGTCCCCTGCATTGGCAGGCAGATTCTCAACCACTGCGCCACCAGGGAAGCCCCTCTTTTATTTATTATTTTATTTTTGGCTGCGTTGGGTCTTCGTTGCTGCACGCGGGCTTTCTCTAGTTGTGGCAAGTGGGGGCTACTCTTCGTTGTGGTGCGCGGGCTTTTCATGGCTTCTCATTGCAGAGCACAGGCTCTAGGCACGCGGGCTCAGTAGCTGTGGCGCACGGGCTTAGTTGCTCCGCGACATGTGGGATCTTCCTGGACCAGGGCTCGAACCCATGTCCCCTGCATTGGCAGGCGGATTCTTTTTTTCCCTACTTTATTTATTTATTTATTTATTTTTGGCTGTGTTGGGTCTTCGGTTCGTGCGAGGGCTTTCTCCAGTTGCGGCAAGCGGGGGCCACTCTTCATTGCGGTGCGGGGACCGCTCTTCATCGCGGTGCGCGGGCCTTTCACTATCGCGGCCCCTCCCGTTGCGGGGCACAGGCTCCAGACGCGCAGGCTCAGCAGCTGTGGCTCACGGGCCCAGCCGCTCCGCGGCATGTGGGATCTTCCCAGACCAGGGCTCGAACCCGTGTCCCCTGCATTAGCAGGCAGACTCTCAACCACTGCGCCACCAGGGAAGCCCGGCAGGCGGATTCTTAACCACTGTGCCACCAGGGAAGTCCGCTTATTAAATATTCTTGATTACAAGTTTTAAAATGAAAGAGAAGAGCATTTTGTATTTCTCACTTTAAAAACAATTGGATATCTACTTACCTCGATGCAGATAGAGTGTAGGTATGTGTGTGCCCATGCACATTTAGAAAAAAGGTTCTTCAGTTTGCTCTCCTGTCCAGGAATAGCTGAGAGACCTCAGTAGACTTTCCTTCTGGCTCCAAGTTTATAGTGGGCCTCCCACTGAATGCCAGTTGGTCAAGGGCAATATGGGCTAAGGGCAAGGTTCTGTAGAGAGGTTCCTTGAGACATGCCTCCCTATCTCAGGTCTGTCCCCAAAAAGGCGGGGTGCGAGGTGCTGATAGCATCAGCCTAATGAATGTGTTTTGTATTCTGTCCTCAGAGCCTGGTCAGCTCCTGTACAACTGGGCAACACTCCCCAGCAGGCAGCGAGGCTTCACGGTGCCAGGCCTTAAGGGCCATAGAAAGTCGGGTGCGACCTCTGCTTTCCAGCTGGGGTGCTGTGAAGGGGCTTGGCGTTGGGTGTAGCTAAGGCGCTGATGTGCTCCATGCAGGGAAGGAAGGTGGGGCTTGCGGTGGAGCCAGGGCCCTCAAGAGAGGCTGGTCATTCTGAAGGGGGCAGCATGGGGCTGTGGCCCTGGAGCTGAGGGCCCCGGGCTGTGTGCTAATGCAAGGATGGGGGGGCAGGGCTGCTTCTTGGCTGTGGGTCACAGCAGAGTCCCCAGGTGGGTGGGGGCAGTGGCCCGGGCCCTGTCTCCCTGTGGGCTGGTTGCGAGGGCAGCCTCCTTCAGGCCCTCGGGCCGTGGGGGCCCCCGCTGGAGTGGACTTTGAGCTGGTGATGGGCGTGTGGCGCTGTTAGCGTGGGACCAGGGCCAGGCAGGGCTGCTTCAGGCCTGCTCTGACTCTGCCTGTTCGCTTTCCTCATCAGAGCCATCCAGACATCTGCTCAGGCAACTCAGCGAGAAAGGTGAGCGAGTGAGGGGTGGACAGGCACCCCCTTTAAGGTGCGCTCCAGGGCGGGGGTGAGAGGGTGAAGCAGGCGACCAGCAGGGTGTGGGCCTCGCGGACAGTTCAGAGGGTATTCTGCCTTGTTCTTCTCTGGAAGTGGGCCTCACCCCTTGCTGTCTGGGCTCCCCCTGCACACCTTGCACCCTGTCTCTCTGCCCTTGGGTGACAGCAGGAGCGAGTGACCGTGCCATTCTGCACCCCGGGCTCCCGGTCTGTCAGTCATTCCTTTGAAAGCCCGGGAGACCTGGTGAAGGTTCTGGGAGCAGGAGCCCCTGACGCGGTCTTCCCCGGGGGCTCTGGGCCTCAGGCCTCTGTGAGGGGGCTCTTCCTCCGGGTTACTGATCTCCGCTCCCCCTCCCCCTCGCCGCTGTGCCGGGACCCGGTGGTGGCGGAGCAGCCAGAGCAGCAGGGATGAAGGTAAGGCCAGGGGCACACGGGACTGTCTGGGCAGGTTGGGGGGCACCCCATCATCTTCATTCACTCAAACACCTGTCAAGCACCTACTGTGCGCCAGGCTCTGTCATGAGGGTCACGGAGATGAATAAGCCGTGGCCCTTGCCCAGGGGACCCTTCTGTACCCTTTCCCTGGAGTGGCACCCTGGTGGTGGCCGACCCAGCCGGGATCCTCTCATTTTGCCCTCTCCCTGGGGCAGGCAGGCCTCTCTGGATCCTGAGTTCCTGACCAGACCCCAGTCCCAGCTTCCCACCTCGAGAACCCCCTGCTTCGCGTGGGAGCCTAGTGGAGACCAGGGGTTGGGTGTCTAGATGTGGCTTTCTCTGGGAAGCCTCCCCAGCCCCAGCTGCTGCAGGAGGAGGGGGGTTGCCCAGAGGCCTGTCACGAGGGGGCCTTGTGCTCTGAACAGCATGCGGGCAGTGTTGGCACGCTCCTGGACTTTGGACAGCCCCCCTGTGCTCGGGGCCTGCGGTCGGAGGCTGAAGGGGCTGCCCGGGAGGAGCAGGAGGAGGAGGAGGAGGAGGTGGTGGAGGAGGAGGAGGAGGAGGAGGAGGAAGAGCAGGCCTTTCAGGTCGCTCTGGAGGACCTGGCAGGGCGTGAAGGCAGCGAGAAGGGGGCCAGGCCAGAGCCCCCAGGCGAGGAGGAGGAGGAGGAGGAGGAGGAGGAGAGCCTGGCAGTGGCGGAGCAGGTAGCCGACTTTGCCAGCTCCCTGCTGGCCGCCCTCCACTGCTGGCACTATCGGGCCAACGCTTTACTTTTCTCCCGGGGCGCTATGGTGAGGTGTCTCTTTGATCTCCCCCTCCTCCTTGCATGCTCCCTGGCACGCGCATGCCCATCCGAGAGTCCCCTCCCCTGCCCTTCTCATCCCTCCGTCCTTGTTCCTTCCTGCCTGCCGTCAGCACTTCTTAACACCTTGCTCACTGTCACGCCCTGCTGAGCCCCTGGCATTCGTTGTTCCAGCACTGGGTGCGAACCAGCATGCTACTCAATGGGCATGACTAATGGGGCGGGGTGGGGGGCGGGGGAGAGGCCCGCACACAGGGAGCCGCATGCCTGGCAGGGATTTCTGAGTCCCCAGACCTGGCAGTTCAGGCTGACTCTGGAATGGCTCAGGTCCAACGCTGGATCTCAACGCAGCCCAGCCCCTTTGGGGCTCAGGAGGTGCTGCCAGGGTTGGGATGCAGAAGGGACCAGCTCCCCGTTGTCCTGGGAGCTGACGACTACCCTCTGCTTGCTGCAGGGGAAGGGGCGCAGGGAGCCCGAAGACCCCAAGAGCTGCAGAAGGCCCAGCAGCCAATCTCCAACCACCGCTGAGAAGTGCCTGAGCTTTGAGTCTGTGTCTTCCCTGCCGGAGGTGAGTGGCCAGCAGGCGGAAGGGGGATAGTGCAGAGGCGCCTGAGCCCAGATCTCCAGCTCTGCAGATGGGGCTTTCAGGCATGGGCTGTCCCGTTGGGCCCATGGGGACAGGGAATCCCACTCCCTAGGACTCTCGTGCCCTCAGGAAGCCTGTCTGGCCTGTGGGCATGCGGCTTGGTGACCAACAGCCACTTACTCTGAATTAGAAAAGGTGCCCCTTCCTTTGGGCAGATGCAGTCTCTGGCCAAGGGGCACAGTTATTGGAAGTGACCAGATTATAGGTCCCCTTGGCCGGGCCTCCTTGCATAGAGCATAAAGCTCTGCCCTGCTAGTGTGCCAGACATTTAAATCATGCCTGTCCCACCTGGCAAAGGAGTAAGGTGTTTATCTACTGGACACCTCCTATGTGCCTGATGTTTTATTTCTTCCTTCTGTTTCCTGACCCAGCTCTACCAGGGAGAACGAGACTCAGGTTAGGTTGACGTGCCTGACATTGCGCAGCTTCTAAGGGACAGAGCTCAGATTAGACTTGGGTCTGTGACCCAGAAGCCTGCACTCTTTTTCCTGCCACCCCACACTATCTGGGGGTTATGTGGAATGGAGTCCTTTGCTTTTGCAGAGTTACAAGGAAAAGTTCATGAGGCTTAGACCCCGGGGTGGGCCTCACAGCCAGGACATTGAGAAGCCTGGGTGACATTGGAAAAGAGTTCAGAATGGTGATGTCCAGTGATAATAGAATGTGAGCCTCATGTGTAATTTTATTTATTTATAAAATTTTTATTTATTTATTTAAAAATTTATTTATTTATTTATTTTGGCTGCGTTGGGTCTTCATTGCTGTGCGCGGGCTTTCTCTAGTTGTGGCAAGCAGGGGCTTCTCTTCGTTGCGGTGCGTGGGCTTCTCATAGCAGTGGCTTCTCTTATTGTGGAGTACGGGCTCTAGGTGCACGGGCTTCAGTAGTTGTGGCTCCCGGGCTCTAGAGCACAGGCTCAGTAGCTGTGGCGCACGGGCTTAGTTGCTCTGCAGCATGTGGGATCTTCCTGGACCAGGGCTGGAACCCATGTTCCCTGCATTGGCAGGCAGATGCCTAATCACTGCGCCACCAGGGAAGTCCCCTCATGTGTAATTTTAAATATTCTAATAGTCACACTAAAGAATTATTTAACCCAGTTTTTCCAAACTACGATCATGTCAACATGTAGTGTTTTAAAAAGCTACTAATGAGGTATTCTGTACTTTTTTGGTATGCGGTTTTTGCAACGTGGACTGGCTACATTTCAGATGCCCAGGAGCCACGTGTGGCTGGCAGCCACTGTGTTGGACGTTACAGGCCTAGCTCCTGGGCCCCACTGTGCAGATTCTAGACTAGAACGATTGGAATCAGGTCTGATTCCTCGGGCTATAGAGTGTTATCTTGTGTTCTCCCTAAAGATTCCTCTGGAAAGCTGCCTGTACTGGCTGGTTTTATGATTCAAATGACCTTCAAGGTGGTCAAGAGGGAGTTGCCAACTTTGCTTCCTTCCTTGCCATCCGCTGCGCACATGCAGAGTCCTGCACAGGGGCGGAGGCTGGCTGGCAGGAGCCAGATCCCCATCTTTACCCTCTGACAGGATTCCAGCATGTGGTCCTACTGCCCTCTGGATCCTGATCCACACGGAAGACCCTGACCCCCTCAGGGAAGTTGTTTAGGTCCGGGTTTCAACCCAGAACAACCTCCATGTGGGGAGCTACTGGGGCTTGAGGGAGCCGCCTCCCATCAGGCAGGGGAGTCCTGGTGCCGTGGCTCTGACCCCATGCTGCATGTTCCCACCTTGTCCCTGTACTTTCCAGGCAGGCTGCCACTGAGAGGTGCCACCACTTTACCCCATCTGTGTTCCTAGAATCTTTCTTGGGTTTGAGAATGTGGACCCAGCACCCCAGCTGCAGGGTGACTAAGGGACATCCTCTCCCTAAGGACCTGCTGCCCACTCCTGAGTCATGCTCATTCTGATTGCCCGCAGTCCGAAACCGCAGCCCCTCTCACTAGGCTGTGAGCAGGCTGTGCTGTCCCCACATCCCCCCAGGTCACGTGAGGGAGGCTTTTGGCTCATATGAGCTCTTTGTGCCCTCCCAGGTTGAGCCAGACCCTGAGTCTGGGACAGAGCAGGAGGTGTTGGCTGCCGTGGAAGGTCCCAGGACCGAGGAGATGCCCTCAGACACAGAGGCTCCAGAAGTCCTAGAAATGCAGCTTGACACCCACCAGCTGCTGCTGGGACTGGACCCCCCGGGTGACATGGTGGACTTCATGGTGGCCGAGAGTACCGAGGACCCTAAGGTCCTGAGCAGTGAGGACGAGGAGGAAGAGATGGGGGCCGCCCACGAGCCCGAGAGCCTCCTGCCTCCCTCTGTGCTGGACCAGGCCAGCGTCATTGCCGAGCGGTTCGTCAGCAGCTTCTCTCGGCGGAGCAGCCTGGCACTGGAGGACGGCAAGTCCAGCGGCTTCGGGACCCCGAGGCTGACCAGCCGGAGCAGCAGTGTGATCAGCCTAGAGGACAGTGAGAAGGGCCTGGCCCCCCGTGGGAGCACCACAGACTCCCTGGGCTCTCAGCTCCCTCCAGAAGCGGACATCAGTATGGGGGTGGCCGCAGAGAGTGACCCTTCTGTCAACGGGACAGAGCCCCAGAGCCCAGGCTGCCCAGCGGAGCCAGACAGGCCTTCCTGCACGAAGGAATCGAAGCTTTCTTCCCGAGACCGGCTGTTGTTGGACAAAATCAAGAGCTACTATGAAAGTGCAGAGCACCACGATGCAGGCTTTAGTGTCCGGCGCCGGGAGAGCCTCTCCTTCATCCCCAAAGGACTGGTGAGAAACTCAGTCTCCAGAATCAACAGCCTTCCCAGGCCAGACCCGGAGCCACTGGCTCCGCTGGGGCATAAGAGACAGGTGGGCTCGCGGGCAGCCTCATGGGCCCTCTTTGACTACCCAGGACCAGGCCAGGCTCGTGCTGGGGACCCAGCTCCCATCACAGATGCTGAGTTCCGCCCGTCTTCGGAAATTGTGAAGATCTGGGAGGAAATGGCGTCTCCTGAGGGGAGCCCTCGGAAAGGAGCAGGCCAAGGCCAGGCCAATAGCTTTGACCTGCATGAGCCCCTCTTCATCCTGGAGGAGCGTGAGCTGGGGGCCATCACTGAGGAGTCGGCCGCTGCCTCGCCGGAGAGTGCCTCCCCCACTGAGCCACCCAGCCCGGCCCACCTGGCCCAGGAGCTGAAGGAGCTGGTGAAGGAGCTGAGCAGCGGCGCCCAGGGGGAGCTGGTGAGCCCGCTACACCCCCGCATCCTGCAGCTCTCCCACGTGATGGACAGCCACGTGAGCGAGCGAGTCAAGAGCAAGGTCTACCAGCTGGCTCGCCAGTACAGCCTCCGGATCAAGGGCAAGTCGGTGACAGCCAGGCCACCGCAGCCGTGGGAAAAGGTGGCTGCCACCACCCCACACCTGCAGCAGGAGGCTGGAGCACCATCTGGTGGTAGAGGTATGAAGGGGGTGGGGCGGAGGGCCCTGCCTGCAAGCCAGGGATGGAAGCACCTTTTAGGAGCCAGTTGGATTCTGGGAAAGTGACCCCTTAAAGGACCTCTACCAAAAAGAGGGCTGGGGCGAGTCCTGGAGCTGGTCTAACGCTCAAGGCCAAGCTCCTCCTGTGGAGCAGAGGGCCTGGGGCCACGGGCCTCTGTTTTCCAGGAGAGCAGAAGCTCTCGTCTCTTCCTTTGACCCCTGACCCCACCCCACCCCCTTTTCTTCATTCTTCCCGTTTCCCTTTGGTAAGGGCGCCGTGGATGGTCAGTGAGGTTTCTCTCCCATCACACGCAAAACGCCAGCAACCAGCCTCGCCTGGAAGGGGAGTTGAGGTCAGCCCAGAGCCCTCATGTCCTCTTGCTCCCTCCTGCACGGGGATTCAGGCGGCTCGCTGTCTCCTCACAGGTAAGAGGAAACCAGTGCTGTCTCTCTTCAACCACGAGCAGCCCACGGCCCAGGAACACAGCCCGCCCAAGCCCGGCTCTGCCAGGGAGATATCGCCACGGCGTTTCTCCTTCAGCCCCTCGGCCACCAGCCCGAGGACCACCTCGCCTGGGGCCTGGCACATCCCCCGAAGCCCGCTCAGCCCCTTGGACACTGAGACTTTCAACTGGCCCGATGTCCGAGAGCTCTGCTCCAAATACGCCTCCCAGGACGAGGCGCTCCAGGCCAAGGGCAGCCGGCCGCGCAACCTGCCCGTCAACCGGAGCCACTCGCTGCCGGAGAACATGATGCAGCCGCAGCCGCCCCTGTCGGGGAAGGTGGGCCGCTGCTGCAGCCTGAACGCCAGGAGGGCCCCGGCAGGCCCAGGGGTCGCCCAGCCTCAGCCTCTGGCGGGGCCACCCCCAAGCGCGCCGGACGGAGGGGAGGCCCTGTACGTCACCGCAGACCTCACACTGGAGGACAACCGGCGGATGGTTGTCATGGAGAAGGGACCTCTGTCCGGCCCCAGCGCGGGACTGGAGGCAGCCAGCGAGCGGGGACCGAGCTCACCAGCAGCCCAGGCGGGGCAGGGCCTGGAGTTCCAGGAGTGTGCAGAGTATCGGCCTAAAGAAGAGGGTCCCAGGGACCCGGCAGACCCAAGCCAGCAGGGCAGAGTGAGGAGCCTGCGGGAGAAATTCCAGGCCTTGAACTCCACAGGTTGACACTGAGTCCTGGGGGAGGGAGCCGCTGTGCCGAGGGACGGGGAGGAACGGTGGCATCCTCGTTCACAGCCTGGGCTCACCCTGCTCACCCGAGCCCCGCCCGGGGCCCTCAGAAAGGCCGCCCCTGGGAGAGCGCCCTGGGGCACCGGGCAAGGGCCTTCACCTGCCGTGGGCGCGCCAGTGACTTGCGAGCCCCTTTGCCCTCCGAGGCCGGTGTGGCCGCTTCCCTTGTATATATAGTTCTTCTCTAGTAAGAGGCCAAATAGTTAAGCTCATCTCTTCCCAGGGAGAGCGAGCCCTGCTCAGGCCTCCAGTGTCGCCTGGCCGCTGCCAGACTGAGGGCCCACCCAGGGGACACACAGGAGGGTGGCCTGGGGAGGCTTTGCTCTTTAACTGTGCCTTTTCTTAGGATCCGGGCAGGAACGAGGCCCATAATTTATTGCTTTCTACCCTGTGGTATGTTGGTGTGCTCGCGCGCGTGTGTGTGAGTGTGCTGTTGTTGATTTCCCTCCTGGGAGGAATGTCGTGGACTCTGTTCAGGTACTTTTGTGGGTTGTCTTGCTGGCCCCGTGGTTGTCACTAATGTACACATGTTTCGTTATTTGCCAATGGTGTAATAACCACTGCTGACCAACCAACCTGTGAGTGGTCTCCTTACTGGCGTCTGGCCGGGCTGGGGAGAAGCGATCGTGCCCAGGCCTGTCTCAGGGGAAGCGGGACGTGGGCTTGTTGCTTCCACTGGCGCTCATTTGCAGCCATGCTCACGAAGCACAAGGCCCCAGGTGCTGGCCGGGGAGGCTGGGGCAGCAGGATGTGTGGGAGGGGACTTGTTCTGCTACTTCTATTCCCACGGGCTTCTGTCTACCCACAGCCTGGCGTCCTGTCTGGGGTAAGGTCAGGGGGCACCGTGCCAGCCTTTAGCTCTTTTCCCCAGGTGCCAACGTTGGACTGAAAGGGGTAGGGTGGGGGTGGAACATTTTTCTAACAGGCAGATATTTCCACGTCTGGTGCCTTTTGTTCTCTCCCTCGCTAGCTCCCCGGAGACATCCTAGGGGGCAAGGATTCTTAACTTGGAGCCTAGAAATATCTTCAGTGGCTGGCAGTGTTGGGCGAGGGGTGCATTTTTTCTGGGTTGGAGCCTCATTCTTCATTCTTATTCTCAAAAGTGTCTTTGATTCAAAAGGCGTAGGTCTGCCCCCTACTTCTGACTGGGTTTTTTGCCTTTTTTTTCCCTTGGTGGACCGACCTTGTTTCACCCTGTTTCTTCTGGATGGGGCCTGGGAGGAGTGGGGCTGCAGGGCCAGGTGGTAGAGCTGTCTTGCAGGTCTCCTGACCTAGGAGGATGGACTCAGCCTGAAGATGGGTCTGCTGAGTCTAATGAGGTCAAGGGACTATCAGAGGCAAGTAGAGGCGTTTCCTGAGCAGGAGCAGAGCAGGGCTGGCCCATGTTCTGCCAGCTGGTCAGAATGGTCTGTGGGCACTTGCACAGTCGCTGAGAGAGCTGGCTCCTACTAGACAAGTCTCTGATTGTCATGAGTAGCCACACACTAGAGAGTGAGAGTCAGGAGATCCAGCCCTGCATTTAACTGGCTGGGTCACCTAAACTCATGGTTTTTCCTCCTCTGTAAATCGAAGGAGATGGATGAGTTGTTGCTTCTCAAACTCTCTGTCTCAGACTCTTCGAGAGGTGAGGCCTGGGGAGTAAGTAGTCAACACCTTCCCCAGGTGATCCTTACACAGCCCTCTAGGTTATACCTGGGAACCCTGGACCAGCTCAGTGGTTCCTACTGGCTGCCCACTGGAATCATCAGGGGAGGGAACTTTTTGAAAAATGCTGATGTCTAGGTTTCACCCACCCAGACCAATTGAAACTGCACCTCCAGAGATGAACCCCAGGTGTGTGGATTCTGATTTTCAGATCTCTGTCCCGAGCTCCATGGGGAAAGGCCTGCAGCAGGCCCTCAAGATGGTTGAATGCGTGAATAAGCGAGCTTCTCTCAGGGTCTCAAGTGAAGCACAGAACCTAGGTGCCAGCAGAGTTGTTCCCATAAGACTCCAAGGACAAGCCAGAGTCTGGCTGTGCCTCTTGTCTCCATGGTGGTCCTGTGTTCACAGATTCCACCTT
Source organism: Balaenoptera acutorostrata (assembly GCF_949987535.1). Classification (NCBI taxonomy): domain Eukaryota; kingdom Metazoa; phylum Chordata; class Mammalia; order Artiodactyla; family Balaenopteridae; genus Balaenoptera; species Balaenoptera acutorostrata. The sequence continues at coordinate 144,179,379 of NC_080066.1, forward strand.
GCTCAATCAACCAGCCCCCTTTGGTCCAGTTCAAAGGGAAATAGGTGAGTCAAATAAGAAACGGAAATATGGAGCGTTATTGATTTATTAGAAAAACTAGTAAATGGGTTTTCTCTGGTTGGTGGAAGCACATTTGAGCAGGTGGAGGACAAGGCCGAGCCGGCCCCAGGGCCAGCCCCAGATTGCATGGTCTGTGCCCAGCAGGGCTGCCGTCCTCTGCAGCCACCTCCTCTCTTGCATCCTCCCTGAGCTGACTTGTCCAAGAGACCGAGCCACGGGGTCCTCTGGATCTCTGCCCCCTCCTACTGAAGGGAGGAGGGCGATCCAGGGCCAGCCTTGGGGACTCTCTGTGCTCTCCGGGGGGAGGAAGCTCGAGGACCCTCCTTACCTCCCTCAGCCACAGTCAGTTGAGGCCAGGGGACAAAGGGGAAGGAGAGAGGGAAGGAGGACCACTTGACCATGCCCAGAAGGAGCTTCCTCTAAACTGCCCTGGGGAGGACTCCTGGTTTGCTGGTGTGGACTGGAGCTGTTGGGGGATACTGTTAAAGAAAAGAACTACAAAATAGAAAATGTAAGGAGGGAAAAAAGAAACCTTGCCAGGGCACCAGGAGCTTAGCCCCCCCATGTGGCACAGAGTCCCAAAGCTGGGCCCCTGCAGTTTCAGGCCAGTGAGTTGAGTGTCTTGGGGCCTGTGTGATGTGGGGGGAGGGATGCGTGGGGAGCTGGCAGTAGATGGTGGGTCACATGCAGCCGGCTGCTGCCCTTGCCCAGTCTGGGGGCCCAGGGGTGGTGAAATCCTAGCTTTTCCTTGAGGCCCTTTCATTCTTGGGACTGTGGAGTTGCTTGCTGAAATTCTTCACTTCAGGTGCTGCTTTGGCACACGTGGAGGGGAGAGGGTGGCCTCTAGTCTCTTGGCTCCCTGAAGACTGGCCCATGGGAACAGTTGAGGGAGACTCTTGCCGCTATCTGCCCGGGAGCAGGACATGCCCTCAGATGCACCAGAGGCCTTCTTTATTGCCAGGTGAGTGTCATCACCTCACTGCCTCCTGCCTTGGTTTCCCTAGGTATAGAAAGAGGCTGGTGGGTGGTATAGATTAGGTTCCCTGTGGATGCACAGGGGGCCATAGGGTTAGGTGCATAGAGGCCAAATGAAGACCCTGGCTCCAGAGGTGGGACCACCTGTCAGGCTCCAGCAGAGAACTTTCCTCCTGTGGTTCTTGTCTGCTGAAATTGCCTTCCCTTGACATGGTGGTGTTGATCTCCAGCACTAAGGGCTCCTGGGAAGGCCTAGTAACTCCAGATGCCTATGCCTGTGGTTTCTACCTGAGCTTCACCCGCTTCCGGGGGATCATCTCAGTGTGTCTAAGGCTCCTTCCCATGGGGAAGGTGATGGAAACAGCGACTGCTGGCCCCAGGGACCTTTGTGGTCCCTGGGGAAATGCCTGCTGCCTGCAACTTAACCCCTCTTTTGGACCTAACCCCAGTTAAGATGCTGGGCTGGAGCTGCATTGCTTTCAGAGTGGCGGAGAAAAATCCCTATGGAACTAGCGGTCTCTTCCGTCTGGAAGTCTGACCTCAGCAGCACAGGGAAAGCTATCCCTGGGGATAGAGGTTGCAGGGCCCCTTTTGGCTGTGCTTGGGATTGTGGGGTAGATACCCATGTGGCCCCCTGACTCAAGGCCAGGACCTTCTGGAGGAGCTAAGCAAGGGTGCCTGCCACACCTTAATGGCTTTGGCCCCAGCATTTGTCCCAGCCATCTGGGGTTGTTCCGTGGGTCGTAATAAATACCCAGGTGTGGCCACATTTGCCACCCCAGGGTGACGGGTCATGAAATTTGCTGTTGGTCCAGCCAGCACCCTCAGGTGGTACCAGCTGCAGACAGAACACATGGGGTATTTGGCTTTGGGATGCTCTACTCCAGGCATTGCGGTGTCCATCTTGTACCTGGGGACCTGCGCTGTCTCCCTTAAGGGCCCTGTGTCTGGGATGTTGCTGGTTTGGCAGCTACTGGGAGTGCGGGAGGACCCCAGAGTGGAGAGGCAGTGCCTTAGGCAGTGTGGAGACCTATCTACCTCCTTCTGGCCTGAGCCCTAACCTCTAACTGTAGTTTTAAAAGAGGGCTGGCTTGAGAGCTTCCTGGTCCTCCCTACCACCATCGGGGGTGGCAGCAAGGGGTGCCGGAGGCCGCGGGAGCCCCTTTGCACTTAGGACCCATCAATCTTATAGGGTGCCCCCCTCTTTCAGTGGGAGGAGGAGCGAGGAGGGGACGCGGTGGCCCCTGAGGTGAGAGTCCCCGTTCTGAGGAAGCCCAGTGGGGAGGAGGCCGTCGTGTCCCCTCAGTCCCCAGCAGCCCCTGGCCCAGAGCTCCCTGAAGCCTCCTTCCTCACGCCCCTAAGGGGCAGGTCGGGCATTTCCGGTGTCCTCTTCCCTTTCTCTTTCCCTGGCTGCGACTGAGCGGGAGGTGACCCCAAGCAAGACTTGCTCTGGGAGTGGGCAGCGTCTGAGGAACCCCGTCAGGCTTCTTCTCCAGCTTATGTTTGAATCGGGGGACGGGCTGGCGCCCCTCAGCCCGAGAGGGGGGCGGGGAGAGGAGGGCGTGGGCCTCGAAACCCGTCTCCTGCCCCCAGCCCCGGAGGCACCGAGGGCCGGCGGAGCTGGGAGCTCCGTCCCTGGAGCCCGCGCTCGCCGTGTGCGGGGCGCCGGGGCTGCGGGCAGAGGGCGCGGAGGCAGGCGTGGGCCGGGCCGGGCCGGGCCGGTGGCGCGAAGGCAGCTATTGCAGCGCAGCGGGGCCCGGGGCCCGGCCGGCGACTCGGAGCAGGCAGGCGGCAGGCAGCGGCGGCCGGGCCGTGGGCAGGAGGAAGACCCTGCCAAGGAGGGAAGCGCTTGTCCCCGCTCGTCTCTTGTCCCGACGCACTGGCTTCACCCGCGGGGTGCCCGAGAGGCTACTTCTTTTTGGGGAAGAAGCTGAATCTCTTCTCCTTGTCTTTCTTGCCGAGGCTGGCGTCGGGGCCGGTGATGGAGGGTAGGGGCAGGCTCTGTGCCTTGACACGGATGCTCTGGGACTCGTTGATGGCGGTGCTCACGCCCTGCAGCCAGGACAGCATCTCCTCCTACAGGGCAGGAGGGTCAGGGCCCCGCAAAGGACGGGGTGCCTCTAGATCAACCCCTTCTGAGGGAGCCTTGAGGCCAAGTGGCATGCGTCCCTTCCACCTGCCCCTTTGTTGGTGGGGGTCTGGGCTAGGCAGCCCTGCACTTACCTCATCCTTGCCATGGAAAAGCCACTCGCTGCCATTGCTCAGCCTAGGAGGACAGAGGGTTTCCTGCATGGCCACCTCTGGATCTGATCCCCCAGCCCCCTGAGCTTTCCCATGGCCAGAACCCCGTCAGGCAGCACAGCACCTTCTGAGAGAGGCAAAAATCAGGACCACCAGCCTCTCTGATTTGAAAAATCCCTGAAGGGCAACTCAGGCCTGAAGCTGGTCCCAAAGAGTGGGCCCCTGTCCAGCCACTTACGCCAAACCAGGGAAGGGGCAGTGGACAGGCAGGGCCTCACCTCAGCTTGAAGACGTGCTTCTTCTTCTTGTAGCTGGCAGCAATCTCACAGATGGCATGTCGCAGGGCCAGGGGCTCCTCCCCATGGTAGGGCACCCCCAGGGCCAGGTTCTTGGCATCCTTGTAGAAAGTCAGCTCGCTATTCCTGAGCACACAGTACAGGTTGTTCCAGGACCTGTAAGGGTACAGAGAGGCAGGTCACCTACAGTCCTGATACAGCATCTCTATAATAGTTCCTATAGCTTTACCATTTTTCTTAATTATACCAATTTTACCCTGATCAATAGTAACACATTTTACTGTTTAAAAAATTGCAAATAAAAATCATCTGCACGTAATTCCACTACCAAAAGTTAACTATTGTTAACATTTGATGTATTTCCTTCTAGTCTTTATTCACATATATAGCTAAAATTGGATTATACTGTATATTCAATTTTATGTCCTGCTTTTAAGTTTAACACTATATCATGAATATTTCCCCATCCTTAAATATTTGAATTCTCAAATATTTCTTGAAAATAATTTTGAATAGTTATATGGTATTCTGTCACACATATAAATAATCCCTTTATTGATGGACCTTTTAATACTGGAAATTTTATCCGTGATTTAAACAGCAATATGATAAACATCCTTGCCTGTAACTCTGATCTTACCCTGAGATATATTTCTAGAAGTAGAATTATTGAGTCTAAGACCAATAGTATAAACAACTTTTCAAAGCATTTCCATAGCCACCAGCATATTTGAGTCTCACTACAGAACTGTAACGTGAACAGAGCAGGGTTTTGTTTTGCTGGTAGTGATATTTTGTTTTGTTGATGATATACGCCTGGTATACTGTACTAGCACTTTTTTTTTTTAATTAATTTTTTTATTTTTTGGCTGCGTTGGATCTTCGTTGCTGCGTGGGCTTTCTCTAGCTGCAGCGAGCGGGGGCAACCCTTCGTTGCGGTGCACGGGCTTCTCATTGCAGTGGCTTCTCTTGTTGTGGAGCAGGGGCTCTAGGCACGCAGGCTTCAGTAGTTGTGGCATGTGGGCTCAGCAGTTGTAGCTTGCAGGCTCTACAGCGCAGGCTCGGTAGTTGTGGCGCACGGGCTTAGTTGCTCCGCGGCATGTGGGATCTTCCCGAACCAGGGCTCAAACCTGTGTCCCCTACATTGGCATGCAGATTCTTAACCACTGTGCCACTAGGGAAGCCCTGTACTAGCACTTTTTAAAGAAATGTATTTGTGTAAATCAAGGCTCATCTCAGCTGAAATGTTTGAGAACAGCAGGCTCATGGGCTCATGTGTGGGCTCACCTGAGCTCCTTCCCTGACAAATGGGGAACATGTTGCCCTTTCACAGTAATGAGTACTGAGAAACATTAAGCTTTTCTTCCTCCTCTTCCTCCTTTCCTCCTCCCTCCCTTTTGAGGGCAGAAAAGTGGAGAACTAGCAGGGCACGTAGGGAGGAAGGACTGAAAGGTCAAAGAGAGAACCTGACCTGTACAAAGCTGGCTGCAGAGCCATTCCACAAAGCCCAGATTTCTGACACCAGCTCAGGGATCGTTCCTCTGGCCCTCACCACCTTCTCTGAGCTTGTAGCCCAAGTAAGGCAGTTGCAAAGGAGGAGCTGGTCTTGGAGTATATGGACAAATGATTTAACCTCTCTCAGACTGTTTCCCCATCTGGAAAATGGAAACCTCAATATCATAGGAGGTTTGAGAAGCTATTATCAGTCCTAACATAATGCCCGGCACACAGTAGGTACTTTATAAATGCTAGTTTCCCTTTCCCTGCAGACTCGCCATATAAGCAATAAACCTCTTCAGGTTGGCTGGGCCCCCCAATTCATTTTTGGAATTTGAATTAACTTTGGCGTGTCCCCCAGGCCAGGCTCTCTGTATGCTGCCAGTTGGCCCTGGGAATGTGGCTGGCTTCAACCTCTTGATGCTGCCCTGTTTCTCTGGGACCCTGGACTGCTACCTGAAGGCAGGAGCCTCCAGAGACTTTGGGTCTAGGCATCCCTGGGTAGACCACACCCAAGGACATGACTGCCTCAGGGTCAGGAAATGACACAGCCTCTGAATGAATTCCTCAGGGTCATATGGTTGCTAGGAGGGACCATAGCAACTCTTTCTCCTCTCCTATTTTATTTTATTTTATTGTTTGTTTTTTTTTTTTGCATTTTCTATTTTTTAAAAATTTATTTATTTATTTATTTATTTTTGGCTGTGTTGGGTCTTCGTTTCTGTGCGAGGGCTTTCTCTAGTTGCGGCAAGCGGGGGCCACTCTTCATCGCGGTGCGTGGGCCTCTCACTATCGCGGCCTCTCTTGTTGCGGAGCACAGGCTCCAGACGTGCAGGCTCAGTAATTGTGGCTCACGGGCCTAGTTGCTCCGCAGCATGTGGGATCTTCCCAGACCAGGGCTCGAACCCATGTCCCCTGCATTGGCAGGCGGATTCTCAACCACTGCGCCACCAGGGAAGCCCTCCTCTCTTATTTTATAGCTGGGGAAACTGGGGCCCAGATTGGGTAAAAAGTGGGACTTGGTCAAGGACGTGTTGTTAGTGCCAAGGCCTACCTGTTACCCCGCCCTGGGATAATAACAGCTAGTGTTCACCGAGTTCCTGCTCTGCGCCAGGCATGGCATCTGCACTGAAGAGGCAGTTTGCCCCCGTCATCCCCATTTTACAAGTGAGAGGCTGAGTAACTAGTACATGGTCATAGGACCACAACGGAAGACAGGCTTTTCCTATCATGCCAAGCAGCCCCCGGGCTGTCCCAGAGGATGCCCAGGAGCTCTCAGACTAGAGGCAGAGGGCACCCTCGCCCACAAGCATACCCATGTTGCTCTGTTGAAGTCCCTGGGAGCTGCCCACCCCTCCTACCCCGCGGCCCTCCCCCACACACCTGTTGGACGCCTTCTTGTTGGGCCCCTCCAGGTCGTGCTTGCGGCCCAAGTAGCCCTCCATCTGCACGCTGTGCCCGTGGTCCACCTGGGCCGGCAGCGTTGTAGGCTCATCACCCTCGCTCAGAGGCGTGTCCAGGGCCTTAAAGAGGGGCTCTGTGGTGGGCCTCTCATCTGTGCTGGATTTCTCCTCCTGCCCTTCCTTGTGCGGCCCTGGCGGCAGTGGCGGCTGCAGGTCCTGGGGCCACTGCCTCTCTTCTTCCCCCTGCTCAGGGGCATATGGGAGGAGCACACCTTGCTGGGGGTTCAGAGCCAGGGGTGGCTACTCTCGGCAGAACTGGGAGGTCAGCAGGCCCCACCTGAGTCTGGTTCCTCTCTCCTGTGCCCTTCCTGGCCCACCCTGGCCCTCCCTCAGCCTGCTGTGGGTTTCCACCTGGCCTGCTTCCCTAGACTGTGCCCATGTCTCTGGCTCCACTCCCACTCTCCCCCTCTCCAATCTAACATAGGGGCAGAGGTTCTTAGAGTGAGCTGAAGGGGCTCATCCGGGGGTTTCCAACGCTGCTTGCTGCCCGGCTCCAGGGCCCACCCCTGCTTCAGAGAGACACTCCAGCTCCTACTGAGTCATGCGTGGGCTCTGGCAAGACTTCAAATGAAGAAAGGGTTCTGCTGCTAAGACAGGATAGAAGAACATTTGTGGTAGGATATTGTATGGGAACCCTTCTGTTACCTTCCACTTGTGTCTAAAACCCCAAAGCTAAGGGAACCAGGCCCTAAGCCTCCCCCACCACCTTCTAAAGAGAGACCCAGACCTTCCCGGGTCATTGTGCAGGACCGTGACCTGCTCCCCAGGTCCTGCCCCCGTCATTTGGTGGGAATTTGTTGGAGTAGGGCAGTGGTTCCTAACCCTGGCTGCCTTTTACAATCACCTCGGGAGCTTTAACAAAGGATGCCGGGACCCATCCTCAGGATGCTGAGTTAACTAGCCTGGAGTGGGGTCAGCACACTGGAATTTCTTAATCAGCTTTTCATGCACTCGAATGTGCTGCAGGGGTAGAGAATCACCACCTAAGGAGTCACTGCTCCAGGGAAAGTCGTCGGCTTTTACCTCCCTGCTCCTCCCCGTGGAGGGCAGGATCCTCCCAGCCCCTGCCCAAGCCAAGTGAGGGGCTTCCAGTGGAGCCACGTGCTGGTATATCAGGTGCCCATGAGAAGGGGAAGCAGACCTCTTATTCCCCAGCTGGGTACCTCCTTACGCAGAGGCCTTGCTGATCCGCCTTTGTGCCACTGCAGCAGGAGAGAGGGCAGGACAGATTGCGGCAGCAAGGGACAGCCAGCCTCCGAGTGCAGCGCAAGAATGCCGGCTGGGGCAAGAATGGGTGGGTCTCCTACGTGCCCAGCACCAAGGAAGTCCACCCTAGCTTGAGACATCTGGCCAGAACCCTGTCTCAAAGGCCTGACTGCTGGAGACCTTACAGCACCAGGTGGGAAGGGTCTTGTAGGCCCCCAAGCAGGTGGTCTCTGGACACCTGAAGGACCAAGGGTGTTGACAGCCCAAGAGGACCAGAGCCAACCCAGGCAGTAAAGAGACACTGCCCCCTTTTCTACTCCCTGTCCCAACTGAAGATGGAGACCCAGGAGAGTGTTGGGGAGGAGCCAGGAAACAGCAGACCCTGTACTCCCCATTGTGGGTCCTTCAGACCTTGGGTCAAAGCCAAAATAGAGAAATGGAGAATGAGAGGATCTGGGCACCATACTGGACATCAGATTGAAGCTTCAAACTGAAACAGACTGGTTAGACTTTTTAACAGCTAAAAGTGACCAAGGTCTGCCTGAGCTGGCACTAAGGAATGGGAAGCGGAGGCTCAACGGAGATGTCTGAAGGCAGTGGTTGGAAGAAAGGTAAAGCTGGTCATGGCTGTATCCCATCAAATTAGGGCTGGTCAATAAACAGGTTGGGGTTCCCTAAGATCTCATTTAAAGAAAGGATAATATGGCTGGAAAAGTTTGAAAACACTACCCTAGTCTAACACCTTCAATCTATGAGAAAACCTGTGCTCAGAGAGGTTAAGTGACTTACCCAAGGTCACACAGCTAATAGATACCAGAAGCAATCAAGAGCATGCACTCCAGAATTGGACAGGCCTGAGTTTTTACCACATCTTTAGGGCTCTTATCTTCTCCTGTCTTAGAGTCCCTTGAGAGTTGTGGCTGGGCCATGCCCATCTTTATGCATCTTGCAGTATTTATATCTTTGAGTGTCAGCAATGAGCCAGAATTGACCACAAGGATCTGAAGGCTCTAAAGCCCTGCCTGGATCCTCCTCCAGCAGGGAGGAAGGGCAGGAGTGGCAGGGTTGGATCTGGGAGCCTGCGTTTGGGCTCCTTCTATGGACCCAGTCAGGCCAGCCCTCTGACTTAGGCATAACTGTTGGGGAGGTAGTGAAGCCTTTCATCCTCTCTCTCTCCAGCTGGCTGTGCTGCTCCTCCTGGTGATGGGCCAGGCCCTCCCCACACCTGCTCTGGGGGGGCTCAGGGAAGATGCGTGGCAGATGCTGGGATGAAAGCCCAGCAGACCCTCACAACCATGTTCACCCCTCTCACCCAGCCTCTCCCCTCCTGGGACTGGTTTTACTAGAGCCCTGTGTGTCCATATTTTCTTCCTGTACTTTTCATTTCCATGCTCCTTCCTTTCGGGAAGTCTCCTCTGAAAATAGAGATGATTTTTCCAGGACTGCCTCCTAATTTAACCTCACCTTTCTTCTGTTTCTTCCTAATGGATGCCTGACCCATGTTCCCTGGCAGGGCCAGTCAGAGGCCATGGCCAGTGTGATCGAAAGTTAAATGGCCAGGTCATGGGTGGGCTTTGGGAAATGGGGGTTTTCCAATGTATGCAAAGATTTCTTCTGTTCTCTTGACTGTTCATGTGGAGACAATTTAAAACACACCCTCTCCCCTCTACCCTGAAGGCCAAGGCCTGAGGAGAAGGAGTCGAGAATGAGGGTGGGAGGTGGAGGGGTCTGGTGGCAGCCGCTCCTCCCAGGCCCAGGGCTGGCGGGGCTTCTCTCCCTCCTGGGTTAGGGGAGGGGACACACAGGAGAAAGATGGGGGCATGGTTTGGGCAAAAGGGCCCTCCTTTTATAGGCCCCAGGGGTAAATATGCTTTGCACCATCTTCTAAGAGAGCTGGGGGTTGAGGGGCAGTTCTCCTGCTGCCCCTGGAACCATACCATGCTCTGATAGAGATTCTGCCTTGCCCGACAGGCAGAGGGATCTGTGGACAGCAGAGCACCAGGAGGGGCTGCTGGCTACTCGTTGGCTGTAGGGACAGATAGGTTCTGCCAAAAGGCCCTGGATAGCTAAGATGATCCAAGACTCCCTTCTATCCTCCGTGATATAAGGCAGAAGGCCAGCTGCTTTAGCCCTTGGGTCATCAGGAAGATGCAGAGATTACACCTACACTGCTGAGGGGTAACCCAGCCTAGAGCAATCACTCAGAGGAGCTGGGGGACACTCTGAAAAAAAGAGGATCCAGCTACTTGGAAGAAACTCTGGGCGTCAGGTTGGGGCTGCTGGAGAGTTTAGACCATAAGTGGGTGAAACAGAAGGAGGGAGAATGGCCCAGGGATGGGGGCCTGTAATAAGCATGGAGCTTCTGTTCTCTGATGTGAGGGTCTGGGTGACAGGTGCGTGGGTGGGACACATCTGAGGTAGGTGTGTGCGCTGGCTGCTGGGATCACGATGTCAGAGGAGGGTAGGGGACGGGCAGCATTGGATGCTGGGGGGAACATCAGGGGAGGAAAGGGCACAGACAGGAGAGCCTTTTAGGATCTCACAGGATTGTAGTCAAACAGGGAGAGGCCTGAGCCCCTGATGGGCAGGGGATGGCCACATCAGAGTCTTTGCAGAGTCTTGTAAGCTTGACTTTTTAGGGTCCTGCCTTGTTAGGAAACTGACTTGGGTGGGGGGAAGCAGGCAGATGTCTCTTCCCCAAAGGAGGTTCAAGAAGATGAAGGGAAGAGGGGCAGGATGGGTACATTTCTTACCTGGACTAAAGGTGTTGAAGGTGTATTTCCAGGCCAAGCCAGCAGGTGGCGCAGGGGGACAGCACACAGACAACTAACTCCAGCTCCAGGGAGAAAAATAACCAGGGGTGCGACCACAGGGTCTTTGGGAGGTTCTAGAAGATGCTCAGTGAACCCAGACACATCAACAAACAAGGAAACACAAGTGAGCTTCTCTCTAAAGGAAATGCCGATAAGTGAGAACGAGGGCAAGAGGATGCACCCCAGAGACTGTTGTTTGACTTTAGCCATGCAATGGTCTTACCTGCCTACCTCACAGCAAGGACTGAGCCTAGAGTGTGTATGTAGGGGGCTTCCAGGGAGGGACACTCCAGGAAGATTGGTTTGGGAGGGTGTTGGCAATGCATGTTAGAATTCATATGGAGGATGTTTCTCTTAAGAGATGAAGGACTGCAGTGAGAAAAAAATGAAGGGAAAAATGAACACAATCACCTACTAGGTGTTCTACCTATATTCTCTTTTTCTATCCTCACATCCTTTCTGTGAGGCAAGTATCACTACCCCTATTTTACAGATGAGGGAAACTGAGGGTCAGGGAAAATAAGTAACTTGCCCACAGTCACACAGCTAGTGAGTGGAAATCTGAAGATGCAAATCTCTCTGGTCCCAAACCCTGTGCTCTTCCTGCTAAATCCTGCTGCAAGAGAAGACGGTGGTACTATTGCTCCAGAGAAAAGAGCCTATCCGATGGGGCTTATGGTCTAAAGGGGAATGAGTCTGGCTTATGTAAGACACGTGGCTGATTGGCTGAGGCAGTGTGATCGTGTCACGGCCACCTTGGAAAGGGACAGAAGAGGGGCTTGAGGCCAGACAAGATCTATTGTTGAATACCTTAGGCAACCAAATAGCCCTGTGAGATGGTGGGGTGGGGGAAGCTGGCCACTTCTGCAGCCGAGAACTTTTTCCCTCCCCCAGTGTCTGAGGTCTGGGCTCTCATCCTCTGGGTGAGAAGGCTGTCAGCAGACAGGTTGAGAAGGTTGTTCAGAAGACAGTTGTTTGCAAGAGAAGAAGAAGAGATGGTTGAGTTGAGAGCAGCCAAAGAGATGAAGAGATGGGAACTTAGGGTGAACAGAGACAAATGCCTAAAGGGAGAACAGAGACGTTGTTGCTGAACAGAGGAAAGAGCATGGGAGGAGCTGAGGCTGGAGCAGTGAGGGGTCCACCGGGTTGGTGGCAGGGATGGTGAGGGGCTCTCATGAGGAGTGGGATGGGCAGCAGAGGGGCTCAGCACTGTGTCCCAGGGGCCATCTGTCTGTCTGAGATGACCACTGGGAAGCAGGGAAGACAACAGGAGGGGACACAGAGCAGAAGTCCACCACATAAGGTGAGGGGGAAAGGAGAGGGGAGTGTGCAGGGTCCCCTTGGACAGGGAGGGGAGACCTGGTCCAGGGCCATCCCGGGGGAGAGAACGACTCTTCCTCAGCAGCTGTCTTTGCCATTCCCACCACCAGTGTGCGCTCTTCGGGTCCCTGCCCTGGAGGAGCTGGCAGCTGCTTGATGCCTTGGTGACTCTGAGCCAGCCACTCAGAAAGACTCAAAAGACACTGACTTCCCCCATCCAGATCTGACACCCAACAGTCAAGCTGGCAGCTTCAAGCCTCATTTCTGAGATGCCTACGATGTTAACTGAGTCCCATCCTGGGTTCATCAGTATCGGGGATGCTCTAAAACACAGATTGGAAGATGAACTTAGGAGTTGCCTTTGAGCAGCGGGGCCAGGAAGATCACGTCCGACCATAGCACAGAGAGCTGGGCGCACTGAGCGGCGGACAGATGTCCACAAAGAGCCTAGAGCCAGCTTCTCCACGGAGCCTGGAGTGCCAGGGCGCAGTGCCAGACTGTAGGCAGACACAGCCCCGCCACGCTGATTCAGGCATCCTGGGAAGACAGACACGCCCAGGTTCACGGGAAAACTGACGTTCTTTCCAGGCTGGGTCTGCTCATTATGGACAAACACCATTTGCCTTCACTGTGAAACGCCTGAATCAGCAGCTCAGTTCAGCCTCACAGGGGGAGGGGAGGGAGGATGGGGAAAGCTCGCTCAGGCAAGAAGAAACACAGCTGCTGCCTCCACACCCACATCCCTTCCCTCCAAGAACGTCAGAGCCAGGCCTCTGGCCGCTGATTAGAGCCCTAGGCTGCCTGCTGGGCAGGCTGCTGCTGTGGGCAGTTGCCAAGGGAGTGACAGCAGCTAGAGCCAGCCAGCCACTGGCTAAGAGGTGACCTGCTGCAACCCAGTGCCTGCTCAGCCTGGGGCACCATCCCTCACGTTCTCAAGTGCCGGTTATTTCCCTGAAGCCACGTCAACCTCTAAGACGCTGGAAGGGAGAGGCAAGGGACCTGGAGTCCGGACTCCTCCTGTGCATTCCTAAGGAGATGCCCAGTCCTCTCTCGGGGAAGCCAGCTGCAGGCGGTCTTGGAAGGTCACGGGAAGAGTGACGTCTGTGAGCTGCTGTTGGGTAAGAGAGTTTTCCCTGACAACCTGATGAAGGCCTGATAATGACAGGCACCCAGACATCTGCTCCCCCGAGCGGCCTCACCCCAGAATCCCTGCACCACAGAGGAATGTAGCCTTGAGGCTTGGAGGCAGATGGGGCAGGACTGCCCCAAACAGGGAACCCCGAAGGCAGACTCTTGCTTGTTGTCACAGCCCCTCGCAGCACCAATCCCTCTCAGGGGTATCCCTCTCGTCGTCACAGCAGCCCCACTGGGAGAGTTCCTAGAGCAGGGCCTGCTTCCCACCCGCGGCCAGGAAACAGGCACAGTGCACAGAAGAGGTTCTGCAGCCGTTGGCTGGGAGCCCATAAGCCTGGGTTGACTCAGATCCTCCGCAATACCATTGCTTCTCCAGGAAATCAACCTCACCATCTCGGCAATCAGCATCTCATCGCAAATGTTACACCGAGGGTTCTGGGGCACTCAGAGCCTAGAAGATGAGGACTCTTAGCAGGACCCTCAAGCCCTCCCCAGAGCTGCACCCAGGATGAAGGGGGGACACATAAGGTGGAGGGTGGCGGGGTGAGAGGAAGGGGAACGGCTCAGCCCGCTGCCCGGCCCCAGCCTGGGACCCCGGGACCACCTTTGGGGCACTGGCCTTGGCAGGAGCAGAGATCCAACCCTGCCTTCCTCTCTTCCCCAAAGGAAACACCCTGGCCCCTTGCCATCTCTTTCTCACCTCCAGCCTCACACCAGCTGGCACCTGACCACAGGACCAGGTTCCTCAGAGTTGAGAACGAGACAAAAGTGGGGAAACCCATCTCTTCCAACCCTCCATTTAGGTACATTGTTCACATACAGGAATGTTCTGGACTTTCTGTAACCCCACAGAGTTTTATGAGGGCAGGGAGACCCAGGAGGATTAGGGGGTTTGCCTAAAATCATGCACGAAGTTTCTACAATTAAGAACCCAATGTCCTGACTTCCACTCCAGGAATTTTGCCATTTGTGAAAGCTTGTTTCTTCTGCTTGGCCTCATTCACTCTTACACACTTACCCGTATAATGGATTGGGTTTTTTTTTTCTTTTTGTTTTTATTAGAACATGCTCTAATGTGGAAAGGTAAGAGGTGATAGAGGCAATGGATGTGCTTGAAGAAAAGCTGAATGCGTGGAACGGTACTCCAGTCCCTGCGTGTGCATACGTGTGTGCGTGCACACACCCGGGAAGGGGAGGACCAGGCGGGACTGGCAGGGTGGCCACCGTGTGCTGTGCAGCAGTCAACACAGGGATTCAGGTGCCTGGTCCACTCCCATGCAGGAAGCCGGCATGCACTAGTGATGGGTTTCACGTGAAGCCACAGCGCACGGATCTATCCTATAGGGCACCGACACCAGACCACACAGCACGGATCTATCCAATAGGGCACCGACACCAGACCACACATGGGACAGCAGGAGAGCCACTGGACCCAGGCCTACCCCATAGAGAAGGCTCAGCGGACAGCCGCCTTCCTGGGAGAGGCCTGAGGTTTCTGGAAAGGTTTTGAACCCTGCATGTGACCCATTCTCCTCTCTTCTCATATCAAAGACCAATGGGGTATCCCACCCTCCCTCGGAGTCCCATAGATCCTCATGAAAACTCAACAAAGTGCTCGGGAAGGAGAAGCAGCAGGAAATCTGTTTCCATGAGGCCTCAGGCCTGGTGTTCATTTGATTCGCCATCTGGTTTCTTCCTGGTACCGGGCACAGGCCAGTTTCCCCATCTGGTGGGGTGGCTGGCTCTCTGGGAAGGGTCTCAAATGTGGGCTCACTCCCTCCTTCCAGAGACGCTCAGGTCCAAGCAGGTTATACTCCCCCCCCAAATCCAGCGACATTCAGGCGGTGGATGGAGGCGGCTCTGATGCACATGTAATTACGTTGCACAGACGTACACGACACAGACAGTGGATGGATCGCGCAGGTGGGCACAAAGGAACCCGTAGACCCAGGCCACCACCGCGCACAGACACACAGGGACGCACAGCTGAAGCACAGGTGGCAGGAACAGTCCCAGCCCCAGTGTCCACAGTCCATGCCAGCCCCCAGAGTTCTCTCTCCTTCCAGTGGGGGCTGTCCCTGAGAAATGGGGGCTGGGGCAAAGTCCACCAGAGACTCCCACATGTGCCGATGGGATCTTCAGAGGGAAGTCCTGGGAGAGACCCTCCAGCGGGAGCCCAGGAGTGCCCTCTGCTGGACATGAAGGGCTGGTGCAGCTCAGGACACCTCTGGCCGGTTGGAGGTGTCAGAGGGAGCTCAGAGAGTGTGTGTGTGTGAGTGTGTGTGTGTGTGTCTCAGAAGGGTGGGAAGGGCTGAAATCTAGACCTGACACGGATTCTGCACAGGAAATGCTCAGTGTTGTGCATTTTTCTGGGGTGGCTGGTGTACCAGAAATTTCCACCAAGAACTCCTAAAGGTTCAGGCAAGCTTACCTGGGCACCTGGAGAGGTGGTGGACATGCAGTGGCAAAGCCATGCAAGGCACATGCTGGATTCTTGCTTTCTTCTCAGTCAGCTGCTCCCAGGACATTTCCCCAAAACCTGGATCACAGCCTCCCAGACTTCCTGAATAGACCTCCTGGGTCCTTTTAGCTAAAGGATCTATTCCAGGCCAGGTCCTGAAGCCATCTGTCCAGGCCTCTGGCAGCGGGAGTGTTTGCGTCCCTCCCTCACCTCCTCCACGCATCCTCTTTTTGTAGAAGTTGGAGGCCTGTGACCCAGAAGCCCTGGGGCTCTCCCTCACTCCTGAAGGGCTCCGTCAAGTCTGTTCTTGCCTCAGAGCCAGCTCTATCTCCAACTCACTGACCCACAAGCATCAGGCCAGAAAGGTGCAAGGGGGGAGGGGCTCTGCTTAGGAGGAAGGAATCTGCTAGAGGGTGGGTATGCCCACTTCACTGCCCCAAATGCCATGGCCGGGGCAGGAAGACCAAATGGTCCATTTGTGAGTATATTTGTGTGTGTGTGTGGGTGTAGAGGGTAGAGTTAAGGATGGTGTTAGAGGGAAAATGGGTAAAAGGACAGTGTATAAAAAGGAATCATTCCTGCCTGTATAAAGTGCTTCCCCTGATGTAGATGGTAATGTATTTATATAATAAAATTTATTAGACCAGATAAAACCAAACTAAGAGGGTCATGTCAGTGGGCTGGCATGTCAGTTTCTTCTTGGTTGAAGGGAGAAGGGGAATTATTCTCGGAATTAAGAAAAGCTAAGTAAACAAGGAAGACTGATTGAAGGAGTCTGGCGGGTAGGGGCAGTGTGTGCCCATCCTGGCCTCCTGCCCCAGCTGAGCCTAGTCGGGATGAGGGGGCTCTGGCAGCAACGACTCCCAGGAACTAGACAAATGGGACAGGGAACTGACCGGGGACGTTCTCTCGGTGGCTGCTCGGTGGGGACCTCGGGGAGCCTCCCCTGCCGTCTCGCCTTCCTCCTCTTGAGGCCTATGGAAGACACAGTCCCGCTTGAGAAACAAACACCTCTCAGAGGCCAGAGACTACCTCCAAGGCCTGGCTTCCCACCCCGGCCCCAGAGAACACAAGCCAAGTCAGCAGCCTGGCAGACACTTAGCAAGGAGCTGCTCAATCTGCCTCAGCCTGAAAGGTTAGGCAGATGCTTCAGAAACGCCATGGCTCCGTGCAGCATGGCCTCTGGGACTCGTGTTCAGCTGGTTCCCAGAGCAGGGGGGCAGTGGTGCAGCAGAAACCGCCCTCCACCCATTTTCTTCCTGCACGAGGCCTTCAGGCCACCCAGGATTGGGGGGGAATGAAAGCTCTTCTCCGTCTTTAAGCTCCAGACACTCTGTATTTCTCTGACTACTGGCCCAGGTGTGAGAGGTCACGTGTGGACTGTCAAGGCATCAGGGGGCGGTTTCTGATTAGAAGGACCCTCCTCCACCCTTCTCAGCAGAGGGCTCCAGCCAAGTCGTCCCCGCACTCACCCAGTCTCCTCCTCAGTTCTCTCCGGGGTCTGGTGTTCCTTGAGCTCCAGCTAGGGGAGGCAAAGGCAGGGAGGGGGGGGGGTGGGTGTCGGGTCAGAGCAGCCACAGACGGGAGGGAGCCTGTTCTCAGACATCCTTCCTCGAAAGAGGCGCCCTATACCCGACACACCTGGTGTTTGTTCCTGTTGGAATTAGCCCCTTTTGTCTTTCGGGTTCAAAAGTCAGTACTTTCTCCCACTCCTATTTCCTTCCCACTCTCCCGCCTTGCCCAGCCTTTACGCTGTCCGCAGGTCCCCAGTAACCGCCGAAGACTTCTTGACTTGAGGAACCCCCAAGGCGCAGCTGCCCACCTCCCCGAGCCTCCCGGCTCACCGTGGTGGGCTTCTCCAGGGCGGCGAAGCGCTCTGCCCAGCCTGCCGTGGATTTCTCAAAAGCCTCATGCCTCTTGATGAGCTTTTCCACGCTGTCCACCGTGTGTCCAAAGTCCCGGCTGGCCAGGTAGGGCTCCTGGGCGATCAGCCACGCTTCAGCCACCGAGGCGTCCCGAGAGAACTGGCACACTTCCAGCCCTGCCACGGACAACACGGCCCGGGGGCCTGTCAGCACCCAGCGGTCCGATCCTGCCGGGACCCCGGGGCCCCTCACAGACAGACGTGGAGCTGGCGGGCAGGCCAAGGCCCACATAGGTGTCCCTGAACCGCGTGGACATCCTGCTCAGTGGTGACCTGCTGCCCGAGGCTGCTCTGTCCCCGTGCTGGGCCCCTACCTCATCGCCACCGGTAGCGATATTGGAAAAACACATTAATGAGAACAAACTCTAAAACAAAATGGTTTCGACATGGCCCTTTGAGAACAGTCTTCTGCCCTGAGTGTTCCCTTCCCGGCCCCTGGCTGTCTCACGCCCACAGTCGTGCACAAGCAGCCACGGGACAGTCCAGGTCTTCGTGGCTTGCGGCTCCTACCTGGGTGGTGGAATTTCCCTACCTCTCCTCTTTCCAGCTGCGGAGAACAGAGCTCTTTCTGTGCCCCACACGCCTCAGATCAAACCTTTGGGATGCGCTAGAGCCTTACCCTGACCCCTGGAGAGGCCACAGCTCTACGGGGACACCGGCCAAGCAGGAGGCGGGGGACAGGTGGGGCAGAGGGTGGACAGGGGGCAGGTGCTGGCTGGTCAGAGGCAGGCTTCCAGCAGCGTGTCTGCTGGGTCTTCTCCCCCAAGGCCCTTGGCCCTGAACTTTGCTGATGAGTGGTGCTGTGGAGGCTCTTCTCCAGCAGGGGGGGGAAATCCACCGCGTTGTGACATCACCCTCCCTGGCCCCTCCCCCCACCCCGCCCCACCACCCCCAGGTTCCCTGGCTCCCAGGCTGCACTCACACATGTGGAGCTGCTCCTGGCGGGCCTTCCACTTCTCCTTCATCTCCTTCCTCCTGGACACCACCTGCTGCAGTTTCTCCCTGATCTGTGGGGAGGAAGGGAAGACGGCTCAGGCTTTGGTAACCCTTCCCCCTGTCTGAGGTGGTGTGCGGAGGGGCCCTGCACAGCCTGTTGGGCTTTGTCACGCCGACCTGGCTTCAAGTCTTGGCCCTGCCACTTGCCAGCTGTGCAGCCTTGGGTAAATTACTTAACCTCTCTGAGGTTACCACAGGCCTCACCCAGGAAGTGGGTGTCATCAAGACCAAAGCACACACACATGCGAGGGTTAGGTGGGTTATGAGCCCACTCTCCCTACAGAGAAGTGGCCAGTTCCTCGAATAGGTTTGGTGGAGCTATAATCCCCGGACCTACACACAGCCCCAGCCCTCCCCGGGGTGAAAGAAAGCTAAGCCTCCTCAGAGAAACCACGGCCCACGGGTTCCCTCCCAGGAAGCTGTCTGGCCCAGCAGGAGCGGAGGCGAGGACAGGAGAGGGCCCGTCTCTGTCCCTCCTTCCCCTCACACCTCATCCGAGGCTTGGTGTTGCCGCTGCAGCAGGGACTCGCCCAGCTCCAGGCAGGCGCTGAAGTTCTTGCTTCGCGTTTCCATCTCCGCCAGAATGCCCTTGTGATACTTCATGAGCAGTTCCACCGAGGAGACGTCCCTGCGCGGGCGGGCGTTTGGTGAAAAAGGAAACTCTGGGTGACTCTGGCCCATCTGACACCAAGTCCCAATCAGAGGGGGGCCCCTACCTGCCTGGGAGTCTGACTCTCTCCTCTCTCTCTGGACAGCCAGGGAGCCCTCTGCCTGCTGCCCAGCCCCAGCAGGAACACTGATGCCCTAGTGTCCTCCCTTGGTCAGTGGTCAGGACATGGACGGGGGTGCAGTGACCACAAAAAAAGCCCGGGAATGTTAAATTTGGCAATAAAAAGGAATGAGGTACTGATACATGCTACATGGATGAACCTTGGAAAGATTGTGGTAAGTGAAAGAAGCCAGTCACAAAGGACCACATGTTATACGATTCCACTCATATGAAAAGTCTACAACAGGCAAATTTAGAGACAGAAAGCAGATTAGTGGTTGCCAGAGGAGCAGGGGGTGATGACTGCTAAGGGGTACAGGGTTTCTTTTTGGGGTGATGAAAATGTTCTAAACATGCTGTGGTGATGGTTGTACAACTGTGACTATGCAAAACAAACATTGAATGGTACATTTTAAATGGCTGAATTGTATGGTATGTGGATTATAGCTCAATAATGATGTTAAATACAAAAGCTTGACCACCAGGACAGGCACCCTAGGGGCAGAGGGACAGAGGTGGGCACAAAGTGTGTAGAGAGCTCTGATCCCGGCCGACTGCCCACATGCCTGCCCCCACCTCTCATGCACAAATGAGCTCCTTTCCTGAGTTTTAGGGAAATGGCCCCCGTATGCCCGTGCTGGGGGAAGAGCAGGACCACTTCTGGACCTGCCCAGCTCTGAATGTGTAAACTGCTTATGTTCACTGACAACCACGGCCACTGCCCCCACTGTAGAATCTGAACGACAGATGTCTTTCTCGCCACTCTCAGGATTCCCTTTACTCTGGAATAGTCGGTTCTCCTGGTGGCAGCTGAGCCACTCAGGTTCTCCCCGGACCCAGCCTCAGGTGCCCCTTGGGGATTCTTGCGCACCCACAGTCCAGGACGTCCCTCCGGGGTAGACCCTCGGAGCGGCGCCCTGCTCTGCCAGCCTCTGGGACAAAGTGGGCCAGGAGCGGGGCTGCCTTGAGGACGCTGCCCTCACCTGGGCTTCTCCTGGGTCTCGATTTGCCGGATGATGCTCTCCATCCAGGAGAGGAGGTCTCGGACCATGCTGAAGAAGCGGAATTTGTCCGCTGTGTCCACCAGCTGGGTGCGGCGCCCCGCGCAGGCATCGAGCAGTGCCTGCCACGCAGCAGACACCTCCTGCTCCTTGTTCTGGATGGCGTCTGCCTTCTCTCCAGCGTACGCTGTCTGCAGGCGGGTGGCCACGTCCTGGAACTGCTGTACCTGTGATGGGGCAAAACTGAACACTGTTTTCCAGGCAGACACGACTTGGGCCTAGGATGGGCAAGGGCGTCTGCCTCTTCCCAGTCTCCCTCCCGAGGACAGTGCTGGAAGCAGGATCCACCCACTGGGTGCTGGAGAGAAGGCTCCTTGCTTTGGCACCTCTGCTGACCCAAAGCATCCCTTGGGCTCTGATGAGGATTTGGGAGTGAGAGGGGCTCTGTGCCCTTTGATATATGATTATGAGAGTAATTATGTACCAGGCACTGCTCTAAACACTTTTTGTTACTCTCTTCATCTTTACAACAACACCATCAAAGAGGTACTATTATTATCCCTGCTTTTGAGATGAGGAAACTGAGGCACAGGGAGGCTAAGTGACTGGCCCGAGGTCACTCACGCTCAGAGAGGGTGCAACTGGGATTGGAGGCGTGCTCTCAACTCCCTGTTCCTAACCGTTCTGCATGGTACCATCCTCTGTTTGAGGACGGCCCCAGGGCAGTGAAGCCTCATTCCTGAGACCTCGGTGGGGCTGTACCTGCCACAGGGGCTCCAGTACCCCCAAAGCACCTCCAGCTGGAGGACAAATCTTTAGGCTGTCCCCTTCTTGGTAAACCAGGGGCCCAACCTACTTTGGTGTTCTTTCCCGAAACCCTACTGGGTCGGTGCAGGACTGCACAGCCGGCCAAGCTCTCCCTCCCTGCTCCACTGGAAGCCTGGGGAGTCCCCACAGCTGAGCCCCTTGCCCTCACCCTTTCCATCATGCTGAACTCTGCAGAACACTAGAGGCCTGTGGAGGTACCTCAGGGGGCACCCCATGATGAGAGGAGGGAGTCTAGGCTGGTCTTGGGCCCCCCTCCAGCTCCCATGGGGAAAGGCTGAACAGCTCAGTGGCTAAGGGTGTGGAGTCTATAGCCAGACTGCCAGGATCTCAATTCTGGCTCCACTGCTTAGCTGCATGTTTCTGGACAACTTAGTTACCCTTCTGTGCCTTGCTTTCCTCATCTAGAAAAGGCAGATAACATTATTCCCTTCCTCAGAGGGAGGCTGAGGATTCAGTGACCACGTATATTGCTTAGAACAGTACCTGGTGCTAGAAAAGTGCTACATGTATGTTCACTAATGATACTGTAATACTTTGACAACCAGAGAAATTGCATTTGAAGGTATTTTTGCATCGGGTTTTGGGAAAGGTTCAGTTTAAAGAACTAGTTCTGAAGCTAAAGAACATCTGAAAGCCTCTGCTTCCTGCCCGGAGCTGTTGCTTCTCTAAGGAGATGCCTGTTCGAGAAGTCTCCCCTCTAGAAGCCAGGAGAGGACCTGACACTGCGCCCCAGGGAAGCCAGTCATGGGGAAGGCGTGGAGGGACAGCCAGGGATGAGAGGCACCTGCACACCCAGCAGGTGGAGCTCCCGCTCGAAGGCTGTGTGCACGCGGTGGAAGGACTCGGCGGTGCTGGCGTCCAGCCCCACATCCTCAGGCAGCTCGCGGTGCTTCTCATCAATGAGGCCCAGGATCTCGGCGCCAGTGTAGAAGTAGCGCTGCAGGTCATAGGAGGCGGCCAGCAGCTGCATACGCGTGTCAATGAGCTCCAGCAGGTCCGCCCACATCTCGTTCAGCCCGTCCTTCCACTCGGCGATGGTGGCCGCCTCTGAGTGGCCTGCGTCGATGAGCCGCTCAATGATGGCATTCACGTTGTCCACCCGCTCCTGCCCAATCGCCCCGGTCTCCCGGGCAAAGTCCCGGAACTTGTCCCGGAGCAGCTGGACGGGGGTAGACAGAAAAGCGGTTACCAGTTATCAGGGCTCAGGGGTGCGGTGGTGTCATCACCCTAGCTGCCGACTCTCCCAGCGGCACCTGCCACTGCCTGGAGCTGGGCTCTCATGTCTTCCCCAGGGCACCTGAGCTCACACCAGGGGAGCCCGCATCTCTGCGGCACTTTGCACCTGGTGGGTGTGTGTATGTGTCTGGTATGACAGCTCCTAGGTCTACTGCATTAGAGGGAGACAAAGCAAGTGGTGGCCATGGGTACTCACAGTCACGTGGTCAAAGTCTTGCCCCATTTCTGGGGAGGAGGCCACCAGCTCCTTCTCCGTGATCCACTGCTCCAGGTCTTCCACCTCCCTCTTCAGCTGGAACAGGTGGCACATGTTCTCCAGCTTCCGCCTGCGCTCCTCTGCCATGTCCTTCAGCCCCGCGTACTGCTTGTCCACCTGCCCCTGAAGTCTGATGATCTGTTCCCTGGAATTCAAAACAAGAAAGCCCTCAGAGATGGCAACAGAGAGCCCAGAGCAGCCAGATGAGAGGAGCCAGCCTCCTCCTCCCCAGCCCCGAGGCAGGGACGAGTGGCGGAGCACAGCTTCGGAGAAACGGCAGAGCAAGTTTTCAAGGGGAAGAGTTGGGGAGAGAAGGAACCATCCCTTAGACCATGATGCTTCAGGGGATAGTGAAATGTGTTCCCCTAGAGGGGGTGCCTCCCGCCCCTGTCCCTGACTCTGGGAAGCTCAGAGAGACAAGGGCAAATGGAGAACTCCTCCGCTATTCTTCCAGGGAGGCTGAGGCGTGGGCTGTCTGAGCCTGGCTCCACCAGCAGCAGACCCTGCTCAGCTCTTCCGGGAGGGACCTGCCATACCAGGGGCTCGATCCCTGGGGCTCCTTGGGAGATGCTGAGGCGGCTGCTGGGGGTGCCCTGAAGGTGACTGAGGACAGGGCCATGACTGGGGGTGGCCTGAGGTGTCTGGCCCAGTGGGCTCCCATTTATGCAAAACCCACGCAACTGAACAGTTTAGATGGGTATATAATGATTTCGCTGAGACACTGTGAGATCCTGAGGTACCTTCCAGACCACAAAAAGAAAAGCAAATTTAGGCTATGCTGAAAGATGCTGAAGACTAACTCTTGAAAAGACTGGAGCTCTCTGTTCACCAAGAGGGTAGTTTTGCTGTTCCATTTCCTAATCTATTTGCAAACCAGGCCTCAGTCAGCCCTGTGTGAAGTTACACAAAACCACAACATAAAAGGGAATTGGGCCAATCAGCAGGCCAGAAGGCAGTTTTCTCAAACCCACAGTTTTCGGGAAAACTGTTCCTGTTTTCCGCCTTGGACCTGAAGGGATCCTGGTTGGTGAGGCCCCTGGCCTGACGCCCGGGATCTGACCAAGTTGTCCCAGGAGGCACACGCACCCCTCGGGGTGGCCCGCAGACAGCAGGCCCTGGGCCCGGCCGGCCAGCTGCTTGATGTTCCGCCCGTACTCCTCTACTGTGCGTTGCTGCCGCAAGTGCCGCTTCAACATCACGATGGCGCCCTCTTCATCCTAGGAGGCAGCGGACTGTCAGGGCACGAACTCACCTGGCCCAGGTTACAGCCCAGCTCCTGGAGGTGCCCGAGATGGGGGAGGGCCAGGCTCGCGGGACACACATAGGAGAACTGCGCATGGTCCCCTCCCCTCTCCTCCCGTTGCCCGGCAACACCCGCACCCTACCCTCCATTCGTCGCCCTCAATTCTCGTCTGACATCCACCCTTCCCTGCCCAGATCCAACCTCTGTCCCCATGGAAACTTCCTGTATCACCCCAGCTTTTAGAGACCCCCTCACCTCACCTCTCACCCCCTCCCGCAGCAGTTCATCTGCACAGAATCCATGGCACAAAAGAGGTGAAGAACCCCTGGGTTACAGCAAATCTAATTGGCAAACAGGGCGCCTGGCTGCAGTACGTGCACTGTATGTTCTTGAGAGGAGGGGCGTCCTGAGAAGGAGGGCACCTCGTACACCCTCTCCCTGCCCTCACTCTTCACACATCTGGCCTTACAGGTTCCCCACTGACTGCCCACCCCCACCCAGCTCTTCCTCTGGGCTGGTCTCGACGCCCAGCCTGGCACCCTGCCCGAGCCGACCTGGGGGGTCTCGTCGGAGAAGACGTAGAACTCCTGCTCACTGATCCAGGCCTCGGCCTCGCCCGCGTCCAGGTAGTACTGCTGCGCCTCGCTGGCGTCCCGCAGGCGCTGCAGCCGGCCGGCCGCCGTCTCCCGCAGTGTGTCCCACGAGCCCTGCAGATGCCCCAGGCGCTCCTCCACGTCCCGGCAGTCGATCTCGGCCGCGGCCACCAGCTGCTGCCCTCTGTGCAGCACGTCCTCCACCCGCGGCGCGTGGCCCAGGATCTCGTTCTGCAGCGTCTGCGGCCAGAGGGGAAGGGCTCAGGGGCTGGTCTTCCCACCGTGCAGGGCAGCCCAGGGTCCTACCCTGGCACCTCTCGCCCTGAACCCCTTGGGGAAGCTTAGACTGCTAGTGACCAGGTGCCCAGCACGGTGCTGGGCCTGCCACCTCGTTCTCCTCTGGCCCCCACCATGACCTCCTGAGGTCAGCACTGGACACCAGCGCGCAGCAGTTAGGTGACTGTGGGCAGCGAGTGGCAGGGTGGGATTTGAACACGGCTCTCTCGGAGCCCAGAGCCTGTGCTCTTGAGGGCCCCCTACACTTGCTGTTTCAGCAGAGCTTGATTTCTTAGCTGTACATGGTGGAGGAGAGGAAAACGATTCTTAAATGGCCTTTTGAGATCTGATTTTAGCAGCTTTTTTACTCTGTATAAAACAATAGTTGACAGTTGCTCCTTGTTCAGAGTTTAGGATTTCGTTTTGTTTTCCCCTGTTTCTATTTCTCAAATCATTTTTGAGCTTTGTATTATTTCCTGCTTGAGCCTTTGGTCACCAAAATGGCATTTTCTTTCCACTTGATGGGTCACCTTTATCTTCAGGGGGCCGTGACATGTTGTCACTCGCTTTCTGGGTCCTAGAGGCCCCAGCCTGGTTGCTCCTTGCATGTGGGCTTTTGGCTCCTTACCCCCCATCTCCTCCCTTTTTACAATTTCCCATGGCCTTGAAAACTGTCTAGAGGGCGGGGGGTAAGAGCAGTACACACAGGCTGTGCTATGACCGTCAGCATTTAAAACACATAGAACTAGCAATACCCACAAGTCACCTAACTTGCTGAAATGCATCTTTACACTTGATGCTCAGAATCTCGATTCTGACAATTTCCCGTGGTCTCTGCAATTGTATTCAAACAACCCGTGATGTCAGCTCCGTTTGCCTCTTTACTTTCCCTGAGATCTTACAACCTCTCCCTGAGATCTTATATCCTAAAAAGGTATTTCTTTCTCTCCTTTCTAGGCTCCTGTGCAGTATGCTTACTTAGGACATCTTCTTCCCTGACTTCCTTCATTCAACCCATAGTTATTATTTCTGATGTATCAGGCCCTGTTCTAGGTTCTAGGGACAGTATGGGAACAAGATAAACAAAACCCCTGCCCTCATAAAGCTTACACTCTAGAAGAGGAAATGATAAGCATGTAAATAAATGAATGAATGTAGATAACAGGTGCTACGAGGAACAGACACCACTGAGATGAGGATTGTCTTCCAAGGTATGGTGGTGGCCACTTTAACTGGGGGAGTCAGGAAGGGTTTTCTGTGCAGATGACATCTGAATAAGACATGAATGATGAGGAGACGGCAACCCCACAAAGATCTGGGGGATGAGTGTTGCTGGCAGGAGGGAAGAGCGAGTGCCAAGAAAGTCCCTGGGGTGGAAGCAAGCCTGGACGGTCCAAAGGGCCAGGCAAGCTAGAATACTGTGAAGGAGGGCGAAAGTGATAAGGGAGGAGATTCAGGAGGAGGCAGGGGCCAGACCAGGCAGGACAGTGGTTCTTAACCCTGGTTGCAGGTTGAGTCATTGGGGAAAACAGACACAGCCAGGGCCCCATCCCCAGAGATCCTTATTAATTGATCTGAGGTGGGACCTGGGCACTCGTATGTTTTTAGGTTCCCCCAGGTGATTCTAATGTGCAGCCAGAGTTGAGAACCCTTCGTGTGGCACCTTGCAGGTTCTGTTCTAGTTGCAATGACAGCCACTAAAGTGGTGGTTCTCAAAGTGGGGTTCCAGGCCAGCAGCATCAGCATCGCCTAGGATCTTGATAGAAATGCAAATTATCAGGCTCTGCTCCCAGAGTTTGATGCAGTAAATCTAGGGTGGAGCCTGGTCAACTGTGTTTTAACAAGCCCTCCGTGTGAGTCTGATGCACACTGACCACTGCAGTAGAAGAAATGATAAAATGGGATTTCGGCTTCAGCAAGTCTAGCCTAAAAGAGTCTTTACTGGGGCAGCCGTGCTCTCCCAAGAGATTATCTTTCCCTTCTTGTTAAGAGGAACACCATCCATATTAGTCTTGCCCTTCTCCTGAAATAGCAACCTTCAGCCAGGGGAGTTGAAAATCATTTGGCAATAACACTTATTGAGGCTAAAGTCTTGAGTACTGGAAGGACTAGAGTTGGCTCGATTTATAGTTGAGGAAGCTGAGGCCCCGAGAATAGTCTTCTACCAGTCTTCCCCACTTTAACTGGAGGGTGTGACGTTAGCAGAGCCCCCGCCTCCACCGCCTTCTAATTCAGGTCCCTACGTGTTGCCACCGGAACCTCTGTGATTTGATCATGCCAACTAGAAGCAAAGCGTTCGAAGGAGCTTTTAAGGAACCTCTTTGAATATAATTCATTCAGGCCTTTGCACAGTTGCTGGGTTCTGTGAGCAGATGTTGGCTGCTGATATCTGGGGGGAACGACGTACTGTCTGCCATGACCTTCCTTCCCCAGTGAGCTGCAGTACCGACTGGCACTCTGGGACACACTGCTCTTCTCTGGGATAAGTTCCCAGACTCTCCTTGCTCAAGGCTGCGGCTGCCCCCACTTCCTGAGCCAGAGAGCACACCAGGCAGGAGGGACTCTCTGCCCAAGAGCAGGGCTACGGCCAGCCCCTGGCTAGACCACGTGGCCAGACCATGACCCCATGCAGCTGGCCTTCCTGGAGGATGCAGGCTTCCCCTGCAGCCCTGACACAGAGGAAGTGCATCTGCTCACTTCCAGGATTCTGACCAGGGCCGCAGAGATTCCCAATCCAGCCTGAGAAAGCAGAACAGCCAATGGATGTTTGCTCCAATGGCTCAGAGTCCAA
The DNA here is from genome assembly GCF_949987535.1 of Balaenoptera acutorostrata. Classification (NCBI taxonomy): domain Eukaryota; kingdom Metazoa; phylum Chordata; class Mammalia; order Artiodactyla; family Balaenopteridae; genus Balaenoptera; species Balaenoptera acutorostrata. The sequence continues at coordinate 144,206,758 of NC_080066.1, forward strand.
GTTTAGCGGCTTCCTCATGGCGTTGCAGCCCCACAAATATCCTCATGTGTCCAGAGAACAGGGGCCTACTTACCCTGAGGAGACTCAATAGGCCAAGCTTAGCCCTGGAAGAGGGACAAGGCAGTGATGGGAGAGACGCCAGGAGCTAAGAGCCTCCTCTCAGGGAGGTCACAGAATACAGAAGCTGTAAAGCACAGGAAACCCAAGGCCAGGGCCTCCAGGTCCTGCACGCACCTGTGCCCTGATGGGTCTGAATGGCCCCAAATCCCAAAGCACCTGGACCCCCCAGTCCCATTCACCTCCGCCCCACTCTGTGGTCCTCCCAGAATTCTCTCTGCCATCACCAAAGCTGCTCCTTCTGCTATGAGAATACAAACACAGACTGGGGACCCTGTAGCTATCAACAAGAACAATAACCTGGGGCTTCCCTGGTGGTGCAGTGGTTAAGAATCTGCCTGCCAATGCAGGGGACACGGGTTCGAGCCCTGGTCCGGGAAGATCCCACATGCCGTGGAGCAACTAAGCCTGTACGCCATAACTACTGAGCTTGCGCTCTAGAGCCCATGAGCCACAACTACTGAGCCTGCATGCCACAACTACTGAAGCCTGCACACCTAGAGCCCATGCTCCACAACAAGAGAAGCCACCGCAATGAGAAGCCTGCGCACCGCAACGAAGAGTAGCCCCCGCTCACCGCAACTAGAGAAAGCCCGCATGCAGCAAGGAAGACCCAACACAGCCAAAAATAAATAAATAAATAAAATAAATTTTTTTAAAAAGGAACATAATCTGTTATCTGCTGCTGGGGACCTTGTGCAGATCAGGGCTGGGGCTTCCTCCGTGGGGCAGGTGGGACTGACGAGGTGGCAGGACTCACCTGGTTCTTCTTCATGAACAGCTGCACCGTTTGCAGGTTCGTGCCATAGTCGGTCGACTGGGCCAGAGGCAGCCTCTCCTCCACCCAGAGCTGCGGAGACCAGAAGGCGGGGGACAGCTGACGACAATCACAGCCACCCTTTCCCCATCACTCACCGTGGGCCAGACAGGGCTCTGCTTACTGGGTCTCCCCAGCTCTTCCCAACACCCCATCAGGGTTTTGTAAAATGGGGGCATTTTGCTATTTTGAACTGAGGTTCCAAATAACTTGCGCCTGGTCACTTGGAGGGAAGGCAACGTAGCTGGATCTCGAGCCCAAGTCTGCCTGGCCCCAGAGTCCACGAGCGAGCTACCATTCAAAAGGCACTGGCTTACACTGACGCTTAATGTAGTCATCACGACCACCCAATGAGACAAGGTGGTGAGATGACCGGACGTCTGCTACCGAGAACTGGCCTGGGCCGCAGCCAGCTATCCCGATGACAGCTGCCGGCTCAGCCGCTGGGGGAGGGGGGGAGCTGCGGCCCACCCACCGTCTCATCCTCTAAGTCCCGGCTGATCTGCAGCTTGGCTCTGGATGATTCCAGCTGCTTCTTCCTCCTCCCCAAGGGCTCCAGAAGGTCCAGGAACCGCTTCTCGATGCTCAAGTCTTCATGCCCTGCCTCCTCTCCCAGCGAGGGCATCTGGGCAAACAGCTCCTCCAGCTCCACCTTCCGCACGTTCACTTGGTCCTCCACACGCTGGGGCACAAGGGGACAGCGTCGGCACCAGCCCTGGCACCTGGGCAGCCCCTCGTCCACTTCATCATGCAAATCCCGCCCATCCTCAAAGGCCTGGTTTGAGCTCAGCCTCCCCTAAGAAGTCTCCTTGGATTGCCCCCACCTCATCTTTTGCCCCTCTGAGCATCTGTCCTATACTTCTCATGGACACTTTTATTATTACCCCGCCTGGATCCCTCCCTGTCTTACCCATTGCAAAAGGGTAGGAGCTGGGCTGTGAACCGGGAGACCTGATGAAAGCCAGCCCAGCTAAGGGCACAGGAGGGTACTCCCTTTCAGGTTGCAGATTTGCTTCCAAGACCCTCTCCATTCCAACACCCTCAGTCTACAACCTGCTCACTTGCCTTCAGCTTAGCCAGCATCCTGTTGACGCTGGTCAGGTCCTTGCCCAGGTCGTCCGACCGTAGCTGGTCCTCCATGGCCCTGATCCACTTGTTGAGGTCGGTGTGGGTCTGCGAGCGCAGGTCAGAGCTCCTGGCGGCTGAGAGGTGCTGGGCCGTCTCCTGTGTGGTGGCCTGAAGCTCATCCCAGAGCCGGTGCAAGGCTTCCAGCCTCTGGGACACCAGGGCCGCAAACTGGGGCTTCTCCTCCATCAGCTGCTTTCCTTCCTGTGTGCGGAAGGAGGAGAGTTCACCCTCTGACCCTGGAGAGCCGCCTTGTTCCCGGTGGTTGCAAAGGGCTAACCGAGGGGAGGTCAGTGAGGCAAAGCATCTGCCTAGAATTCGGGTGAGGCTCGGCTGAAAGACTCTGCACCCCCAGAGTTATTTGCAGTAGAAGGTGGGACAGGGAGAGCGTGTCTGTGGCAAATCACTCAGGGAGATTGTAGCATAGGGAGCTGCAGACAAGAGCCAGCTAGTACTAAAATTTTTTTTTTAATTAAAAAAAAAAAAGATTCAATATCCACCCAGGTACAACAACCATGGAAACCTCCCTGTGAGTTTGTTTGTTTGTTTATTTATCGTGCCGCGCAGCTTGCGGGATCTTAGCTCCTAGACCAGGGATTGAACCTGGGCCCTCAGCAGTGAAAGGGCAGAGTCCTAACCACAGGACTGCCAGGGAATTCCTTCACCCTCTCTTAATTGTCTTGCCAGAAGCTGTGCACTGACCTTCAGTGATATCTTTTAGCTGCTGAGTTTGTCTTATCTGGTTTTCACCCACATAAATGCATCTTTTTCAGAAGGTTACAGTATGAGATGATTTGGGCCTAGGAATACATACTTGCTAATAATACTTAATATTTATTGAGTGCCTAATAATTGCCAAGTAATATTCTAAGTGCTTTAATGCTCATAACTCCCTCGGGTAGGTACTGTTATTATCCTCATTTTACAGATGAAGAAACTGAGGCGCAGGGAGGTTGAGGAGTCAGACAGCCTGGCTCGGAGCCTGCACCCTTAGCCACTATGGACACAGCCTTGTGTGGCCCCTAGGCCCACTTTCTCCATATAGCCACAGCACGGGGGGGCAGAGGTACCTCCCTTTCTATTCCCAGATCTAACTCCAGCCACATTTTGACTTGGGCCCCTGGGCAAGCTTGTCACAGAGGGGACCCTTGCTATGAATGACCACTCCCTGGTGGTTCTGCCCATCCAAACAGTGAGGGTCAGTAGTCCCCGGCCCATTCTGCTCATCTCACATATTCCCCTGCCCCTGGCCAGGACAGCGCGGGGCCCTGGTGTGGATGATGGAAGGCAGACAGAGGTTACTGCCATCCTGGCACTGAAAGCTGAGGCTCTGACTCTGTGTCCTCCATGTCCTGGACTGTCCCCAGACTCAGGTGACCCAGCGGAGGCACCCATTCTGACCGGGCTTTATAAGACTGGACGTATCAGGAGCTCTGAAGGTTTAACTACTATTTGCAGAAGTTTTTCACGTCCAGGTTCTACACCGTCCAGCAAGCTGCGGGCCAGCGTCCATGCCCTGCGTGAAGCACTGCTCAGGGAAGCATCCCGAGCAGAGAGCCCAACTGCTCGCTCTACTCACTGCGTCAATGTTCTCTAGCCACCCCTGGTGGGAAGCCAGCTCTGCCACGAACGCCTGGTGCTTCAGCCATTTGTTGTGAAGGTTTCGAGCGTCATCGTAGGAGACATCCTGAGATGTCAGCAGCTTGTCATTGATCCAGAGAGTGAGCTGTGGGCAGAAAGAATGGGTTCAATGGTCCCCGAGTGTCCTTCTTCGGCCAGGGGCTCAGGGCAGGACTGCCGCCCACCTCTGGCTGCGGAAGAAGAGGGCCAAGGGGAGGAAGTAGGAACACAGCAGAGTACTCCCCTCCAACTCTGGATCCTTAACTCCCAGCACAGGAAACTTAACCTGCGTTGTCTCAGGGCTAAAATACAGGCACTACTGTGTCTTCCCCTCTAGAGTGTGTGCAGTATGACACCAGGTTTATTTATACTTCTCTCCACATTTCCAGGACCGAGGACAGGGCCTGGCCTACTGCAGGAACTCAACAAGTGTTTACTGAATGGATGGATAAATCCACCCTTTGGCAGTAGGGGGAGAAATCATTAATAAACATGGAGAAAATGTTCTCTGAGGAAAAAGCCAAGGGCAGATCCTATCATTAACAATGAAGGAAGAACTGTGATGAGACTCTGATATTTCCAAGATGTCCTGACACCATACCAAGCCTGGGTGGTACCAAGGGCAGAGGTGGGTGAAGACAAAGTCATTTGGGTTGAGAGGAAAGGGCTATGAGGATGGAAGCAAGAAAGAAGTCAGGGAAAGCCCCATTCCACATGGAAGTCCTGTTCACGGAAGGACCCAGGAGTGCAGGTTAAAGACCTTCCTGCACAGCTCTCCCCAGGCTGAGCGAGGACCTTCTGAGTCAGCAGTTCTCCAACCAGAAGCTTGGTTGAGAATGCTGTTCTTTCTCACCCCCTAAGTTCTGATTCATCTGGGCCCAAGTGGGGCCCAGGAGTCTGCATCTAACCAGAGCCAAGACTGGCTCCATAATTTGCAGGGCCTGGTGCAAAATGGAAATGTTCAAAATTATTAAGAATTTCTCAGTGCTCTGTGACCACCTAGAGGGGTGGGATAGGGAGGGTGGGAGGGAGGCGCGAGAGGGAGGGGATATGGAGATATATGTATACATATAGCTGATTCACTTTGTTATACAGCAGAAACTAACACAACATTGTAAAGCAACTATACTCCAAGAAAGATGTAAAAAAATTTTTTTTTGAAAGTAGAATCTGCTAAAGGAAAACTATATATATAAAAAAAAAAGAATTTCAAGATGGCAACAGGAGAGCATTAAACTAAGCATGGGGCCCTTGTAAGCACGGGGCCCCGTATGAATGCACAGGTCACGTGACTTTCAGGCCGACCCTGACCAGGGCCCTAGGTGACTCTAATACAGATAGTCCTCAGGCCACTTTTTTTTTTTTTCATTCAATAATAAATATTTATTGAGAATCTGTTATTTGCCAGACACTGTGCTTTACCCTAAGGACAGCCCCTGGACTTCAGTTTGTAGGTTGGCACTGAGAAGGGAACAGACTGTCATAATAGAGTGTGAAATGTGCTCTTCACAGGGATAACCACATGTGCTAAGGGAAGCACCGAACACACGTCCCATTTTGGACTTTATCTAGAAGGCAGTGAGAAGCTACTGGAAGGTTTTAAGCAGGGGAGTAACATGCTCTGACTTAGATTTGGAGAACAGACTGTAGGGGAGCAAGGGTTGTAAGCAGGAGTTCAGTTAGCAAAATTGTTCCCTCATTCCTTCTCCCTCTCCTCCCTCCCACTCTCCCTCTCTAAGGGTGGGGAGCTGGGGCATGTATCCACTGATCCCTGCCCCAGTTGGCTGAAGGTTGCCCTTGAAGGCAGTAACTCCTCCTTTGCACTTTGAGGTTGCTGTAGTAAACAAACTGAGATTGTGGAGCAAAAAACTTTGAGACTGCAAGGTATGCTTGAAGTGGGACACTGGTAGGGTGACTGGAGCTGTCCACCGGAGGTGTGCTGGAGTCTGGAAGGCTGACAGATCGTGGCATGGGACGCACAAGTGTCTGCTACATGTAGGAGGCTGTTGTCAGGCCACTTTTTGAGAAAGCCTGCCCTGGACTTGACAAATTAGAAGATATCTTTACAGATTTGAAAAAAAAAAATTGTGGAACCAATGATTCTAGAGGATGAAGGACTTAAGCTGTCAAGTGCCCAGAGCTCCCCACTTATGGAATCCAGACTCCTGAGTTAGAAAGGACTTCCCACCTCTAGGACACTCTGCTTCTAGAAGGAATCTCCTGCAAAGTGGCCAGCCTGGCTGGAACCTCACCTCCTGGCAGTTCTGCAGGAAGTTCTGGAGCTCCAGGTTGTCTCTCAGAAGGACCGAGGCCTCCTGGGCCTTCTCGTCATTCTTCCTGTGCCTGGAAGGGAAGCCAGAGCCACAGTCACAATGGTGCTGAGCGCTGTACCACCACCCTACCTGGCCCCGTGACCCTAGGGGCGGAGGATACCTGTCCTCAATCAGCTGCACCTTCTCCTTGATCTTGTCTGAGTAGAGGTTCCCTTCAGCTACCAGCTTGTTTCCAGAGTCCACAGGACTCAAAACCTTATCCCGGTTGTTCTCCATAGACACCAAGAATTCCTCAAACTTCCGGATCCTGGCCTCTGCAGCTTCTAGGGAGTCTGGGGGCTCCAAGTGAGCCAGAGTATATTCCTGTTGAAGCAAGTTTCCAGAACAGGCATGAAGACAAGCTGAGGAGGCGGGGAGGGCACCTGCCAGCCAGGAGCACCGTGTGCAGCCGTGCACGTTACAGCGTGAATGGCACCCCCTGGAGCTGTGCGAGGAAGAAGCTCCCTCGGTCTTGTTCCCCACCCCCACTCGGGGGCACCTGATCAACAGGGTGCCTAAAGCCACATGGAAGGGTAACCACCCAGGGAAAAATTCACTTCTCTAGCCTCTAACTGGCCCAAGAACAAGACGTAGTCTGGGACACGGGGCTGGAAAGCGCACACGATAAGGAACGAAGAGGACCGCTCCCCGAACTAGTGGCTAGAGAGAGTCCAAGAAAAGCATAATTTGGTCCCTGAGCCCTGTAGCACTGTTGCCGACTTACAACATAAATTCCCTGTTGCCCTGAGAGATGCCCCCTGGCCCCTGGCCCTGAACGCCTCGCCCTACCTGGTTGCTGAGGATGGCTTCAGCCTGCTTGGCATCTTTCTGGAACTCCTGGAAGCCGAGGCACTGGGTGAGGGCATGGCTGCGGCTCTCGCACATCCGGTGCAGGGCATCCCAGCCCTTATCCAGGCCAGCCAGCCGCTGGCCCAGGAGCAGGTACTCCGGGTCCGTCTGGCCATGGATCACCTTCTCCCCGGATGCCTTGACCTGCTCGTAGCTCTTCTGGTGCCTGTCAATGTCGTCCTTGATGGCCACGTGCTGCTGCAGGAGCTGCTCGGCCTCTGGGAGGGACTCGGGCATGTCCTTGGAGGCCACATCCTTCTGGGCCGTGGACAGCCAGGCCTGGAAGGCATCCAGATCCTGCAGGAAGGCCTGCAGCTGGCTGGCTTCCCCCAGCGAGGCCTCCTGGCTCTTCAGGGCTTGCTGCAGGGCCTGCCACAGCTCCTCCACGTACGCCTGCCGCTGGCCAATGTCCTTCTTCAGCTCAGGGTGTGACTCCATCAGCCGCCGCGACTCCTGCTCCAGGGCATCCACGCGGGCATGGATGGCGGCCACGTCACGCTCCAGCCCCGACAACTTGCGCTGGATGGCGATGACGCCCGCCAGGTCGCGGCCCAGGTCCCTTGTAGACTCCACCACCTTCGTCTTGTCCACCACCCACTTGCTGGTCTCCTCGCAGTCCACGCAGTAGCTGTGCACCCGGAGGGCCGAGTCCACAGCCTCCCGCCGTTCCAACACCATGGTCTGGAATTCCTGCCACCTGCCGGGGGAGACGGGGGACACAGAGACACCCTCTTCCTTAACGCTTCCCACAGGATGTCCCTTCCAGATTTGGAAGGGACACCAAATTTCCCTTCCAGAGTCTCCCCTGACAGGCCTTGCACGCTGAAAAAAGTCATCTATCCAACCAGCTGTCATGTGTCAAATACGTTTATCCAATTTTACTCAAGACAACATAACTGCCAATCAGAGCTTTCCATCAGCAGGAGGTGAGCTGTGATGTTATTCCAACCATTGGTAAAGGAACATGATGCTCTGTACATAAGCTCTATATGCAGTTGAATTTCAGGCAAACGTACAGTTTCCCCAGAGTTTGAAAGCTATAAGCATACCTTGTTTTATCGTGCTTCGCTTTACTGTGCTTCACAGATATTACAGGGTTTTTTTGTTTTTGTTTTTTTACAAATTGAAGGTCTGTAGCGACCCTTTGTTGAAAAATCTATCACTGGCATTTTTCCAACAACATTTGCTCACCTCATGTCTCTGTACTACTTTTTGGTAGTTATTGCAATATCAAACTTTTGCATAATTATATTTGTATGGTGATTTGTGGGCAGTGATCTTTGATGTTACTATTGCAAAAAGATTATGACTCATTGAAAGTTCAGATGATGATTAGCATTTTTTAGCGATAAAGTATTTTTAAATTAAGGTATGTACATTGTTTTTCTAGGCATAATGCTGTTGCACACTTAATAGACTACAGTATACTGTAAACAACTTTTATATGCACTGGGAAACCCCCCAAATTTGTGTGACTCGCTTTATTTTGCTATTTGCTTTATTGGGGTGATCTGCAACTGGACCCACAATATCTCCGAGGTACACCTGTAATGAAAATAATTAGAAACCTCCCATTATAAACCTCAAGAATGCTTTAGGACATAGGGTCCCAGCTCAGCTTCCCCAGAGGGACCACACAGATGCCTAAGACCAAGTTCCAAGTGCCCAGGGCCTAAGAAAAGCCACCATGGTTCTAAAACAAAAGAGTCCTGGTGAAGAGAAGGAAAAGGAAGAGAAAGGGGGAAGGAGAAGCTGGGATTATAATTAAAACATCATCTTAACCTTCATGTGCAGTCTGGAATGAAACTGGGGAGGGTGCAAATGTCAGGCAGATGTCCTGGGGTTGGTCTGCAGCCCACAGTAAGCTTCTTCTAAAGAGCTGCCCATTAGCCTGGGCCCAGACCACCAGGGACACCTCCCGTGGACCCAGGTTTACTCATCCTGCATCACCATGATCTAGATGCACATAAGAGTATACTGAACACACATTCGTTAATTGAGCCAGACTCTCTTGAATATCCACAGTGTATAAGCATTATGTTAGCCTTTGGGAGGATACAGTCATAGCTAGACTTTGCTCCACGGAGTGTACAGTTTAGAGAGAAATTAAGACAAACTCACCGAAAAACAATAGTATAAAATACTACGTACATAGCGCATACCAGGCAGAGAGGACTAAGGGAGCTGTGAGGAGGGATAATAGCAATCTCATGGTGGTCATCTGAGCTGTATGTCAACGGGCAAACCTCCAGTGCCTCCACGGGAGTGATCTATTTAAGGATGGGGCCCCGAGTAGCTCGCTCAGCTTTGCAGTCCCAGCACCGGGGGATGGAGGTGGAGGCAGGAGGCAGATGGGCTGGGCAGAGCACACTGCGGGCATTCCCAGGGTGACCATGGCCGCTAGTCTGGGGGTGGAAGACAGGCCTGCAAACAGAAGTGGGAGATGGGCTGGGAAGGGTTGGGAATTCCGAGAGAGAGAGAGAGAGAGAGAGAGAGAGAGAGAGAGAGAGGAGAAAGAGCCCAGAGGAAGGATCGGGAATTCCAGGAAGGAGAGGAGGGAGAGTCCAGGCGTGAAGTTCCTCAACTCTGGGTAGTTCTGTGCCTGGTGCACGGATGCTGCTGAGGTTGGACCTCAAGGGAAGGGAGCAGAAGGTTTCCTCCAAGGTGGTCTGAAACCACTGTGAAAGGATAGCGAGGCACTCCAGGGCTGTGAGATCTCCTGGCTCCGTCCAGAAGCCACAGGAGAGGGTCTGGCGGTGCCCCTGGGCAAGTGGCTCCACGGCGATTTTCCAGACTTTTCCTGGTGTGGCCTCACTGCAGCCACCAGGCAGAGCCCACACAGGGGACAGGGTGAGGTTTGGGTCTAGTCTGCCTCCGAAACCCACCTTCCCCTCCACTGCACCATCTCCAAAAAGGAGGCAGTTGATAGAACTGCTCTAGGCAGCACTGGCCAGACCATGTCAGGAGTCCATGTTTGGTCCTGGGCCCAAGACTGTTAAGAAAATGTTGGTCAACTAGAATGCATGTGGTGGGAGGTAATCACACATTCAGTAAGTGTTTGAATGACTCATAGGTGTCAAGCCTGGCAGAAGATATTTCAGTTTTGTCCCCGCTCACTCATTCACTGTGTTATATCACACAACTACCAAGTGCCTTGTGCCAGGCCCCGTTCAAGGCTCTGGGCATGTAGCAACGAACAAAGCAAAGTGCTCTCATTTGAGTGGGCAGAGACAAATAAGTCTTTAATCCATCAGGTGGTGACAAGTACAATGGAAAAAACGAAAGCAAGATAACAGGATCGAGGCAGAGGAGCTGGATGGGGAGGAGGTAGTGATATTTTGAATGGGGTGGACAGTGTGGGCTGATCCAAGAAGCTGACATGTGAGCTGAGATCTGAGCGAGGGACTAAGGCAAGTGGATATTGGGGAAAAGAATACTCTGAACAGAGGGAACCTCAGACAGCAAAATGCTTGGTGCTCAGAGCACTGTGGACAATATATAAAGATACTGCTCTTCATTCGCTTACAGTCTAGTAGAAAAGTTCTTCAGGACAAAAGTAATTATAATACAAGGTAGAATGTGAAGCTCTAAGCCAGTCAAGGGAGGGAAAGATACTTTTTCATCCTGGAAACTGGGAAGGAGAGGAACCTGGACTCGCCTAAAAACAAGCATGATTTAGACTACGTAGTTGGAGGAGGATGCATTCTGTAGAGAGAACAGCAGCGACTTGGAGGCAGGACTGTGGATGGGGTGAAGAATGACAACTATCTTTAAAAATACTTGAAGAGCTATCATGTGGAAGAAGAATCAGGGTAAGTTTCGTTGTCTCTAACGGGCAGAGCCCGAATTTCAAGGAGGCAGATTTCCACTCACGATGAGATCAAACTTTCTACCCAAAAGGGGCTGCTCCCAAATGGGATGGGCTACACGGGGACGGGGCGAGCTCCCTATGCTTGGAATGTTTGTGCAGGATGCAGGCTGTCTGGGGTACACGGCTCAGGTACCTTTCAACACTCAGATGTCATGGAAAACCATTTTACCTTTTCACACCTCGGGTTCTCTCTCACCTGAGGATGACAAGTATCTTGGTGTGTTCCACTTAGGATGGTGTATGGCTTAGAGGTCTGTGAGATCATTCTCTGCCTATAACTCATCAAAGCAGCAGATGTGCTAGCTGACAAGTTCTTCCTGTGTGTCGTGCACACGCACACACATACATGCACGCACACGCATCCCGTTACCTCCAAACCTAAAGAAGAACAAGGAGGCATGCTCCTCCTCTGCATAAACCTTAGATTACAGAGGACCCTCCTGGACTACAGTCCCCTTCTTTGGATGCTGAGATAATCTAGTGGCTCCAAAGTCACCCCGTGCCTCCTCTTAAGCCCCCACTGTGCTGCTCCTTTTCTTTACAGCTGAGTCTTCCCTAACCCCACCTCCCAGGTTGCCTCGGGCAGAGCAGGGCTCAGGCACAAGTGTGGGGAGAGGGACCGGGGTAGTGGGGAGACGGTGAACACGTCCCACTGTGCGTGTAGGACCCAGGGTAACAAACAGAACACAGGCGCATGCTCTGTCCTCAGAGATCCTCAAGGAACTCGTGGCAATTACACCCTGTACTGAAAGCAGCCCCTCTCCAAAGGCTCCTTAGGGCCTGTTTTTTGTTCTGGCCACGAAGCGTGCTCAAGGCTTCCTGCTAATTCTCCTCTTCATTCAAGCCAGTCTCATTACCAATGCTACATTTTGGTGCAAGCAGGAGCTTTTTTTAATGGACAGTACTTAAGAGCTCTCAGAAAGCAATTTTCCCTGCCTAAGAACGTCCGGGGAAATGTGACATGAGTACCACATGGCCTGATTCTAACTATGGATGCACTCAGGACATTCGCTCCATCACTCAGCACATGCCCGCCCCAGGCACAGCATTCGCAGCTCTGTGAACAGGTCTCTCTCCCTCCCTGGGCTGGTCACCACACAGGTCTCTCCTCCTTGCTGCTAAAGCTCCAGCGTCAGAAGGAGACTTTGGCTGAGCGAGGCAAGAGCTCTGAGGGTACAAACCTGGCAGTGCATAGCAGGCATCCTGACTTCTGGGCCACACCCCCAAGGCTGTGTCAGGTGTCAGGAAAAGAAGCCCCTAGCCCCAAGCCCTACCCACACCCCACCTGGTATTCAGGTGGTCCTGGCACTTCTTCACTTCCCCACTGCGTGGGTGGCTACTCTCTACCAGGCTGTTGGCAGCAAGGTTCACGCCATCAATCTGAGCCATCAAAGTCTTCATCTCCTGGTCCAGGATATCAAACCTGATGTGGACAGAGAAAATGAGGATTGGTAAGGCAGCAGTGGCCGGTCTCCAGAACGTGTAGCTCTTGCTTTCTCCTTCCACCTCCTAAATACATTGACCAGGTAAGAGGGGAGAAAGGTGTGCTGACACACCCTATTTTCTGGTTCATGGGTCCAGTTTCATGGTTTAGCATTTCCTGGGTCAGGCTGGGAGAGAACTGGTTACTTATAAGACAATTGGCTAAACAGAGAGGTTTATGGGAAAATGAGGTGTAGGCGGTGTTAATTGCCACAGAGACTACCTGCCATGCCTCCAATGCCCCAGCTGCTGCTCATGGACCCTAATTCCACTGCCTTGACACCTGGACCTGAAGGATACCTCCCCAGCCAGGTGCTCAGTCCCTGGGTAGGAGAAGGCAGAGCTGCCGAGGGGAGGGTCACTGTGTGGTTATGAAAGCTGACTCTTCTGAGATAAGAGCCCAGGTCCCTCCAGCATCGGTGTGGGACCACCTTGGCATGATTGAGGAGTGACTTCTTTTCCTCAGCTCCTTGGATTCTATACTCAGGATGACGGGATGCCACACAGACTGGGGGCACACCCTCCCATGCCAGAGTGCTGATGGAATCGGAATAATGGAAATGAGAGGGGCCTTGCAGACTGGTGATTTACAAACTGGTCTCTGTGGCCCCTCGGGGTTCTGTGGTTTAGGGACTGCCAAAGAAAGCTAGAGCTTGTGGGGTCCAGCCTCTCGCACCCCCTTCACCACAACCACTCCACTTTCCACTGTGTTATATGTCAGGGGTTCCATATACCATTCATTTGAACAAAGGCTGCTGTAGCTGAAAAGTCCTCCAACACCTGGACCAGAAAGAGCCCCTTTGTCTTATTTTGAGGAAGGTCCCAGGGGGTGAAGTACCAAGCGCCACAGAGCCAGATTAGAACTCGTGACTCTCAGTGCCTGGCCTCTGTGATCAAGGGCATCTTATGGCCTCTCAAAGAGACCCTTGTTGATCTGGAGGCTGTTCCAGCACTAGGAGCACAGACTGCGTAGGGGGAGGCTACAGGGAAGGGCCGGCCCTGACCTGTGCTGCACGACCTCCAGGTCCTCCAGCGTGTCTGGGATGTCCATCTGGGCCAGCCACTTCCCCTTCTCGCCCATCCACAGTTCACAGGCATCCGTCTCCCCAAACACCGTGTACAGGTCCAGGGCATCCTGCAGCCTCTGCCGACGTATGTCCGCTTGGGCCACCACCTGCTGGTAGAGATCCCGGAGGGCCTGCAGCCGGTTGGTCACATCTGGGGAATCCCGAAACTCTTGGGGGAACCCCTGGGCCTGCTGTTCCAGATGCTCCATCACCCCGTGGCTCTCCTCTAGCTCCTCCAGAAAGTCCTTGTGCTTCTTCCCCAGGGCCTGTGTGGCCCCTTCATCCTGCCCCACGTCTTCTCCCGAGAGCAGCCGGTGGGCATCTTGCAGCCAGGCCTTCAGGTCGTCCGCATCGCCCTGGAACTGAAAGAAGTTCTCAGCGTCCTGGAGGTTCTTCTTGCGGAAGGCAGCCAGCTCCTTCAGCTGGTTCCACTGGGCAGACACCTCCTTGATCTGGGCCTCGATCTGCGGGTGCCCGAACTGCTTGCGTGCAACCATGCCCTCGGCCTCCTGGAAGATCTGGTCCAGGTGGGCGTCCAGCCCGCGCAGCTCGTCCTCGAAGGCCTTGTGCTTGCGCTGCAGGATGAGCACGCTGGTCAGGTCCTTGCCATAGTCCAGGGAGGAGTAAATCTGCTCCTTCTCCTTGATCCAGCTCTCGGCCTCATCCATCTCCCAGAAGAACTTCCAGAGCCGCTTGGACTGCTCCAGCTGGGCCTTGCGTCCGGCTGCCATGTTGCTCAGCTCCTCGAAGCACTGCTCCAGGTGGCTGACACGGTCCCGGATGACCTGGGGGTCGCAAGGCTGGTACCCTGGGAGGAATGGGAGGAGGGAGGACAAAAAGGGTAAGGCCTTCATCTGAAGGGCAACCTTCAGATCAGGTGCCAGGCTAGGACCATGTCGTCTAGAACCTGCCATCTCACTGGGGCTTTGGGATTGGACGCAGGGGGTCCCAGTTCCCAGTTGCTTAGAGGACAGGCTTTTAATTAGTTCTTTTTAATGAATTCCCACTAAAACTTCAGGAATAGGAGAGGTTAAAAGTTGGGTCAACTCTCAGTAGAAATGCACAATGTAAAATTATTTTAAAAAAGAATCAGGCACAGGGGGGTTCCCTGGTGGCGCAGTGGTTGAGAATCTGCCTGCCAATGCAGGGGACACGGGTTCGAGCCCTGGTCTGGGAAGATCCCACATGCCGTGGAGCAACTAAGCCCGTGAGCCACAACTACTGAGCCTGCGCGTCTGGAGCTTGTGCTCCGCAACAAGAGAGGCCGCGACAGTGAGAGGCCCGCGCACCGCGATGAAGAGTGGTCCCCGCTCACCGCAACTAGAGAAAGCCCTCGCACAGAAACGAAGACCCAACACACCCAAAAATAAAAAAAAAAAAAAAAAAAAAAGATCTCACCTCCATGTTCATACAGTACTATTAAAAAAAAAAAAAAAAAAAAGAACCAGGCACAAATTTCAAGATGATTCTTCAAAGAGGCAGTGGGGGTCACCTATCTAAGACCAGAAGCTATAAACCTAAATTGTCTCTGCCATAACTTGAACTAGCAGAGAGAATGAAAGACGGAGCATGCCTTCTTGGTTCTTATAAACCCTTCTGATTATAGATGGCCAAAGCAGTTGCCTGCCCTCTGGAGAATTTTGCTATCCCTCAAACTTCTTTCTTGCACCATTAGTTGATGAAAGAGGCAGAATTCTACAACTAGATTTATCCAAGCTGGGGTGCTGGAGTGCTGAGCCAGAGGCCTCAACAGGAAAACACCTGTGGCCTCACCTGGCTCCTCAGTGAACTGAAGAGTGGCTGTGGTGATGGCCTTCGCTTTGTCCCCTTGGATGGCGATGTCAGCCTCCATCAACTTGTGTTTTTGTAGCAAGTCCTCGACCTCCAACAAGTGCTTCCCGAACTCGGCAGACAAGAGGTGAGCCTGGCAAAGAGGACAGATAAGGTAGAGGGAGCGAGGAGAGGTGAAGAAACCCACACGCTAGGAGAAGACCCCTCTGAAGGGAGCGTCCGTGGCGTGTTGGGACCAGGATGAGTCAGATGCAGCTGGAAAACGGCTGCTGCTCAGCGGGAAAGCAGCTACAGAGCAGGAGTTCCCACTGGGGGTGCCCATTAAAATCATTCAGGGAGCACCTTTCAGGAGCTCAAGCCCTACAGTCAATCTCCTATGTGTGTCCCTGACTTGGGGCCTGGGCATGTGTATTTTTAGAAAGCTCCGTGGTCAGTCTGATGTGCATCCTCAGTTGAGAGCCACTGCGGTAGAGGGAGAGGAGATAGACTTCTTGGTGGCTCTGTGCCGGGAGGTCTGGGTTCCCACCAGAGTCAAATTGTGATTACCCAGAGCCTGATTCTCCAGGCTCCCAATGGATGTCTGTGTCTTCTAGGCCCTGCAGGTTGGCACCTGTGCTACTATGAACCCCAGATTTCTTGATCACGGGGAATACAGAAGATCTGCGCTGGAGCAGTGTGAGCTAAGCCGTTGAGAGGCGGATGCAGCCTGACGCTGTGCTGCCTCGGATTCTCCACTCTGACTCAGGGAGGTGGGGCTGGGAGGTGCCTATGGAAGCACACTCCCATTGCAGGGCGGGTGCTGAAGCCCCAGGTGGACACGGGGGTGGGGGAGGGGGGTGTCTGAGCCCACCTTGATCTCGTCCATCCAGTCGATGCTGTGCAGCATGTCCTGGAAGAGCTTCTGCAGGGCCAGCGTCTTCTCAAGCCTCTGGCGCCGGGACTGCAGCAGCTCCTGCAGGTAGTTCCACAGGCGCAGGACGTTGTCCTTGCGGGCCGTGATGCGCTTCTGGTCGTGGTAATTCTCCCGCTCCAGCTCCTGGGCCAGATCCTCCAGGGCCCTCACCCGCTCCTCGTAGGCAGCTGTGTCCGTCTCAATGGCCTCGTGCTTCTTCTTGGCGGCCTCCACAGCTGCCAGGTCGTACCCGAAATTATCCTGTCCCCCAGGGAGGAAAACAGGCAGCTCAATCAGGCTCCCCTTGGCTGGTCCCCAAACGCAGAGAAACAGAGGGTCCCTTCGGAACAACTGCTGGCCGGGAAAGCCCTTTCCCAACGAGTTACTTCTGCCACCTTTTCCAGCCTATCTTATCAGAGCCAAGTTCCAAAGACTAAATGAACCTTTACAAGAAGCTTGTGATTTTACTCACTGTGCCATCCTTGTGGGTAACACTGGGTGAATATTACTAACAGAGCTCCTTCACCACCTGCTGGCACTCACCACCCTGCCTTGCGTGGACCTGCCCGATTCTGGGCAGGAAGGGGCTTCTCACTAGGAAACCATGTTTACCCCCATGCTATCTGGGGTGCATGCACACTCTCCGATTCTCTCAGAATGCTTGCTTTCCCCTTTCTGGATGAAAGGGGAAATTTGATTCCAAGCTCCAAGTGGGAAGGAACAGATGCTCTCATGGAGAATCAGTCCCGGGGTCAATTTTCAGCCAGTGAAATGTGACACAGCCCCAGAGGCCAGAGTCCAAGGGGCATGTCTGACACATACGAGGTGCACTGCTTTCATCACATCCCCGGAGGACCACTGAAATGTCAGCCTGAACTCTGGCTCCAGGTGATGCCACTGGCCCACGTGAGACAACTTTTGGGGCCATTTTTGGATTGTGTAGCTCTTTCCTAAAAATGAGGTTTTGTCAATCTGGGAGAGTTCCTTTTCGGATGTGAATCTTGATCCACCCAGTCAGAGGGAGCAGGGCTTCAAGACCTGTGGAGAGGCTTATCCTGCTGCCGCCACCGAGAGACCAGCGTGGGCTCCAGCCCTGCTGTCTACTGGGGGTTCTGGAAAGCTCCCCCTCTCCTGCAACCCCAAGTGCGGCCCCCTTTACCTGGGCCACAAGCCGCTGGTTTTCATTGAGCCACGTCTCTCTCATGGCAGCCTTTCGGTCAAAGCGCCGGGCCAACTGCTCTAGCTTCTCCTGCCGGATGAGCTCCTCCCTCAGAGCCAGCTCCCGCCGGTACTCAGCTTCCTCCAGGCTTTCCCAGGCCTGCACGAGGGGCAGAGGAGAGATCTTGGGATTTGGGGGTCCCGACTCTTTCACCCAACACTGAGCGATTTTAGGAATCTAGGCAGAGCCTAGATTAAAGCTCAGTGACAGCCTTCTGGCTTTCCTGTCTGGGCAGACGAAAGATTCAGGGAGCACTGGTCATGACCCCCCAGTTCCCTCTCCTCCTAAATCTGCCTCAGACTCTTGGTTTAGTACAGTGTTATTTGCCTCTGTGGGTGCTCAGTAAATTCCTATTGGCTAAATGGCTACCTCCTTTCCACTGGAACTTCCAGGTGGTGGTAGGCCTCCAAACCTCCGAAATGTCATAAGGCATTTCCCTTCTGTTAAAAGTAGTCAGTATTCTCCAAAAAACCTCAAGGTTCTACAGAGAATAGGCTATAAAACTGGCTCTAAAAAATGGACTCTGGGCATCTGAACAGGGGGCTGAACCGGTGGACCGTGGGTAGAGTCTGACCTATCAGGGCTAGACTTAGCACCCTCAACAGCCAGATGTGTCATTAATAACACCACAGGAAGTGGCTTGGTTTAACCCTGTCCAGGGACCATTCCCTGTGCCCTTATCAGGAGCTCAATCAACACACTGGCAACGTGAAATGGAAAACGTTGCTGTACCCGGTTGATGTCAGACACGAGTTTCCCATCGTGGGGCGTGTACACTTTCTGATTGTTGGCTCTCATCCGTGACTGGATGGTAAAAAGTAGGACTTCTAGATTCCCCTTCTCCTGAAACCTGTCAAGAAAAAAGAGGTAGGGAGATGAGTGTCGAGATTCACACAGCCAGTTTTTTTTTTTCTTTTCTAATTTTCTGGTCGGCCATGCGGCATGTGGGATCTTAGTTCCGCGACCAAGGATCGAACCCGTGTCCCCTGCATTGGAAGCGTGGAGTCTTAACCACTGGACCACCAGGGGAGTCCCAGCCAGTTGTTCTTTTTTAAGTGAACATGGAACCCTGGCATCTTGGAGCTTGGATAGCAAAACACATTTCTCTTAAAAAAGTAAAGAGGATCTACATAGGTTTACTTACTTACCTGTTAAAAGATCTATCAATCTATCATACTCGCCAACTGAGATCTAATAGGGGTTGAGTCTTTGCAACATAAACCAGAGAAAACAACTACTGCAGTGTTTGCTTGTCATTTGCTTCCACGGAGGAATGGCTAACTGGACTGTTCTGGTAATTCCTATAGGTATCAAGTTTTACCAATCTGTACAAAGAAACTCTTCCCTGTTCTGCAAACAGTTGAAGGCTTTTGACTAGCTCTTTACTCAGTTTTTTGCTGAGTGAGTCAATAAAACCATGTATGTTCTTATGTGGAAGCAGCATTATCCACGTAAGAACACATCGCACCGAGAGCAACTTTCACCTGAGTACTAATAAGTCAGCTCTCCTGACAACGATGCAAAAGCCCAGATGCTTCTGAGAGGGGAGGAAAGGCTAGGCTCCGGGAGGACCTTAGGTGTAGGAGGTGAGAACTGGCAGCAGGATGGATTTCTGGAACCCAGGGTCCAAGCTCCAGGTAACTGGGTACTTTCCCATTTCTGCCCGTAGCCAAGTATTTACCCACTTCTACCTCCACCACGCAGTAGTCAAAGATCAGCTGGTAAGCAAGGTCCCCACCCTGAGGCCAGCCTAATTCATCTGCCTGCTCACAGGCACTGCAGGAGGGCTGTGGCCTTGAGCACTGTCTACGCAGCCAGGAGATGCTACCCCGGTGTGCAGTGCCTGGTAGACTCATGGGGCATGTTATCTGTATTGGATTTAGGACTTTAAAAGTGGGTTAGTGTCAGGCCAGAAATCAGATACTTGTTTATAGTACATTCTAGACTCCGTGTCTCGCCTTTCCCTGTTTGCCAGTCATGAATGAATGAGCGGGGGAGGAACAAGGCAGAGGGTACAACTGATGAGCTAGAAATCTGTTTCTGGGGAGCCGGCCAAGCTAAGGGCGGGTGAGCTGGAATGCCCTGTGTCTGTGTGGGTGTGCGTGTGCACGCATGTGCACAGTTGTGTTTGCATGTGCATATGTGCACGTAGGCCCTGCACACACTGGAGTGGAGCAGAGGTCCCGAGAGGCAGACTAAGTGCTCTGCTAATGGATGAGCAGTGACAGATGGGAGAGAAAGAAGGATGTGCTTGATGATCAACAAGGCCTCATGTGGAGAGCTCTGGGGCTGTGGATGCAGAGGTCATTACCAAAGAACAAACCCGCAGCTCAGTGCACAGAAGAGAGAGGAACTTCCCAGCACATTCTTTAAAGAGACTCTGAAGTCTGAGATTTCACTGCTGCTCCCCTTCAGGGATCTGGGGAAGTATTTCTTTGTCTATGAGTCAGGGGTTACTCAATGCCCACTGCCTGTAGGCTGACGGCTTGGGAGCAGGGAGACAAAACGGGATGAAGTAGGTGACAGATGGGCAGCTCTCTAACCTCCAGGAGCCACCTCCTGGATTCCATCTCCAGGCCCTCCAACCTTCTGGAGGTGGTTTCTCGGCCGTGATGCCCGCCCTCCCGAGTGCCCAGGCCCTTACTTGGGCGGCTTCTCCACGGTGCGGTAGGTACTGAAGGCCTGCAGCTGCTGCTGGACACCGGTCAGGGAGTTGGCGAACTTGCGGCTGTTCAGGACAGTGATAGTCTGCTCGATCCAGGTGAGCAGGTCTGAGGCCAGCCCGCTGTACTTTTCAATCATCTTCTCGGTCTCAATGGCGTGGTCAATTACCTAGGGAATCACCTTGTGACTCATCCTTGTCAGAAGGGCGAGGACGCCAATGAGGATGCCCACGGGGACCGCAATCGAGGTGGTCCTCCTCCTCGCAAGCCCTGGAGCATTTACGTTGGGTTTGTTCCCTGAGCCCAAGACCACTGCTGAGCAGGGGGCCGGACTGGAAGTGCGCCGGCAATGTCAGGAGGGATCTGGCTGTGCTTGGGATCGGGAGCAGCTCCCCCCCTCCCTAACCCTGTAAAAGACTGGAAAGCTGTCTGTGCTTTCCAATCCAGCCGCCAGAGAGGCCAAGGTCCTGTTTATTTAAGAGTGGGTATTAGGGATCGAGAGCTTCCTGGCATTGTCTTTGCTAAACACCGGTGCACGAAGATGAATGAGAAATGGTCCCTACCCTGGAGGGGCAAAAGACCCAGCCGGGGAAAGGACTCTGGCACGAGGGTCTGTACAGTGGGGTGGCTCCTCTGTACAGTAGGCTGCGGGAGCCTAAGAGGCATGAAAACACAATAAACTAACAAGTAAAAAGCCTGTTTTGTTCCTGTGGGAATGCTCACGAGACATGGGTCTGCAGGTAGAAGGTCGGCTCAGAGCTACGGGCTATGACCTTGTTTGGGACAGACCATCAACCTGTGTTGGAATTCAGCTTGGGAGCCATTAACCTGGCAATGCTTGGCTTCAGAGGAAGTTGGTGGGGGGTGATCTGCACCCTCTCCCACAGCTGGGGTCCAGACACAAAGCTCTTAGGGTAGAAAGGGAGCATCTCAGTCAAGGCCTGTGCGTGGCAAGCGGGGAAACAGTGACACTCTGGTTACGCAGCAGATCAGTACCTTGCCAACGCGCTTGCCCTCCACTGCCAGCACCTTCATCTTGGAGAAGTAGTGGTAAAACGCCACCACGTAGGTAATGATGGATTTCTCGTCAGGGTTTTCTGTGAAGACATCTGCAAGGGGAAAGGGTGGGCTCTCAGGACCAATTGGAAGTTGGAAATGTCAGGCTCAAGGGGTTCATCTCCCTGTGTCTCCAGCACAAAGTTCAACTACAGGCACCAAGTGACAGGCGAGAGTGGAAGAGGAATAGGCTGCGATTTCAGTGAGAGGATGAAATCCATATTAGGACCACAAAGAATGAAAGAAGGGAAAAGGATGGAAAGACTACAGTGGGCCCCCAATCAGGCAGGGGAGGTGTCAGGAACCAGCTTGGGTCTGAAGAGCAGGCCGGAGCGGAGCCCTGGCCCTGCCACCGTGCCCACGGCTCTCCCAGCACGGCCCACGCTCCTCCCAGCGCCCTGACGGTCTCGTGGGCGCTGGCTCACCTTCAGGGTCGAGGAGCGGGATGATGCCCAGCTGCCGCTCGGCCACGTCGAACGCGCACTCCAGGTTGTGCCGGGCGTTGGAGTCCTTCAGCTTATCGAAGTCAATCAGGTCGGGCCTGGGGACGAAGCCAGCCTGTTAGAGGGCAGGGGGCATGGCATCCCCACCAAAAGGGCAAAGACTCTGGGCAGACACATGGAGATGGCTGAACCGGAGAAGTGAGGAGGAGGAGACCGGACAGAGGAGGGAGCTGTGAGCACCAGCGTGTGAGGAAGGGGGATTTAAGGGAGGCAGGATGCCGAGGGTGAGAGGAGAAGGCGCCACGGCTGTACCATTCCTGTGACGCTTGAACAGTAGCCTACATGGTAAGTGCAAGGTGTCCCAATCCCCCCAGGGCTCCCTGGCTCCCACAGGGGTTCCTGCTCCGCTCCCCCTCTTACCGGTGCTTGTGGATCAGGGCGTTAAAGGCTAGGCCATCCTTCCAGCTGGAGGTGAAGTTGGTGACATTGACATGGGGGTAGCTGCATCCAAGAAAAGCATTAAGATCTAAGAAACAGATTCTTCTGGGGTCCCTACAAGTGTGTGAACCGAGGGCCAACACCTCAGGAGAGGAGTGGACCGGACCCTTCTTGAACCCCTTCAACAAGAGGGCAGCCGTTAAGTCACACAAAGAGGCTCCCTCATCAGGTGGGCCCAAGAGACTCTCGCCCCCAACAGACCCCATGGTCTGACCCAGGCAATTTTGGGATAGAATCCTGTATTCCGGGCCTCTAAGAATCAGGTCAGGATAGACTGTGCATCAACTACGCCCAAGCCAATGTAGTTCTGGGTGATGGCGTCTATGTCCCTTGGGGACGGCAGTGCTTGGGAGGCACAGCGGGTGGTGAGGAACGTGGTAGTGCCTGGTCCCCAGGGCATACCCTGCCGTCTTCATCTGACACCATAACAGCAAAGCGTCCTTGGCTGAGCGCGTCTCACGACCTTCCTGAGTTTGGACAACGATGTCCTGAATCTGTGGGCACAGGAACAAGAGAGGGAAGACTTAGATTTGCATCTGGCCCAGAGCCTCCCTGCTCTCCCTGGAAGGCCCCCTCCATCCTTCCTCCTCTGTAGACGTCCATCCCATTGCCAGCCCTGCAGCTGCCCCGCAGCCTGAGGCCCCGGGTCCTGGAGGCCTGTTTCCCTGCCTTGGTCAGCTTCTCCACATCAGAGGAGACCGCTCCAACTTGAAACTCTAAGGGGAGGCCAAGAATAAACAGCAGGATGCCCCCATTCCTCCCCACGAGGTACGCTGCCACCTGGGCCATGGAACAGCGTGAACGCTGGAAGGTACTGTACTTTGATCAGCAGCTCCTCTTGCCTTTTCATCCTCCCCAATTCTGCTGTTATTACCGTTTCGTCGTACACACCCTCAGAGAGTGAGATTGGACACCAAAGACCCCTTGGGTGAGACCTTCAGGCCAGGAGTTGTGTGTTACCTTCCTTCTCCCTGCCCTTCCCTCCTCCAACTAGGTTCTTTCTGTCCCCAGACCAGCAGGTGAAAGGCCCTGCTTTCCTCCCCTCGTGCTTTCTAAATTCCTTACAAATAAGCGACCTTGAATTTCAGGGTGGGAAGAGAAAAGCTTCTGAGGGAAAAACATAAAAGCAGATCTTCTGCACTCTTGCGATTTCTGAATCAAACTACTTAAAAAACCAAAAAGTAACACCTGTGGAGGGAAGGGGACGAAAGTAGGTCTTCCAGTCAGATCTCAGCCCAGCCACTAATTTCTATCCTCTCTCTCAAAAGACTATGCTATTGGCTGAACAGCTCGCCCTGAGCTTCAGCAACTTGGCGATGCCCAGGATGGTTTCTCCTTCCTACAAGCATTGTCCCCCAGGACGGGCTTCTAGCCTCCCAGAACGTGCAAACACTCGCACTTATTCACCATTTTATAAGATTCCCAAACGCAGTTTGGCCCAGAGAAGCTCCCTCCACCCCCTCTGCCCCCCGGGAACCCACCTGGAAGCGGAGGATGATGGTCCAGATGAGGCCCAGGACCAGGCGGTGGTTGCCGTCCACGATGTCGTGGGAGCCCATGTTCTCCAGGTGCACACGCTGCTCCTTCAAGAACTGCAGGGCCTTGTCCACGTTCTCCAGGCAGTGGATGCGCATCTTCCCCTTCGTGGGCTTTGGCTGAGGGACAGTATTGCCCCGTGGGCGTGGAAGAACCTCATGGTCATGCCTGGACCAGCTCCGGTCACCAGCATCCACCCTCCATGCCAAACTCCAACTCCCATGCTCACTCCTTGACACTTTTCAACCCCATCCTTTCAGCAAAGTTCAGGGGCTCCCTCTCTTGAGCACCCAGAGCTCTGCAAGTGGGCTGCATCAGTACTGTTCCTGGGTCTAAACAAAGGCTTCTGAGTGGGTGATAAGTGGCATTCAAATATAGTAACACAACAGGTAGTTAGTTGAGCACTTACTATGTGCTAGGCACAGTTCTAGGAACTGTTTACTGTTGATTGGTGATAAGAGTGGCTTTTAGTGTGGTAACTGATAATGGGTCCATTCTGCCATCCAACCTCCTCCCTCCCCACCCCGAAACGGCCTCAGCCAAAGCTCAAGGGGACCACCATTGATGAGTAACTGCATCATCTGAAGGGTTCTTAGTGGTAACTCTCTCTAGTGGGGTAAGAGGCATTCTTTAACTTCAGCCTGGAGTTGAAAAGGCAACAGATGAATGTGGTACCTTCCATTCAAACCCTGAGGTCTTAGGCTACTACATCAGGTACAGGTATCGGTCTACACATGGGGGAAATGAGGCAAAGAAGGTCCTGCCTGATAGGCCCAAGGTCATAATGGAAGTAACTGAGCAAAACATGAGCCTTGATCTGGTTCTCCTGCAGGGGCAACATTACCACTGGGTGGGTTACAACTGAGAGGGCCTGTGATAAATTTCCACTTGTTAGAGTGATGGATACACAGGAAAATATCTGTCACACTTTCCTCCTTGTTCCAAGAAGGAGGCAAATTTTTCCAGCTGGGTAATGGGATATGTCTTAGCCTGTGCAAGGAGGCTGAGGGTGGGCCCACTGCAGGCCAGTCACAGATAACCAGATCCCAAGAGGAGAAAGTCAAGAGCTCTGTATGGCATCTGGGAGGAGCATGAAGGGGTGGGAGTGGCCAGAAGGAGGAAAGAAATTCTGAAATGCTTCAGCAAAATTAACAAAAGTTTTGATGATATATTAGATGGAAAGCCAGGCATTTATGCTGGGACATATTTAGATGAACACGTTCAGAGAACCCAGTCAGCCACACGGACACCTCACATCATTAGTACTGAAACCTCCCAAAAGAATAGGGAGAAACCTTGGAAAGCCATGTGAACTGGAGAGGCCCCCAGACCATGTCTTTCCTGAAGAGGGGACAGAGCACCAGCCACAGGGCCTGGGGAAAGGGGCTTTACCAGCATCTCTCCAGAGAGCACTTCCAGCAGCTTGATGAGCATCTTCCCATCCCGCAGGTCCTTGTAGAGGTCAGTGATGCGGCAGGACACACGCGCCAGGTGCGAGTTCACCCATTTTGTGAAGGTTTTCTTCTGAACAACTTCCCGCTCATCTGGGTGGGGAGAAGAGCCTTGGGTGAGGTGCCTGAGGTTGGCAGGGTCCATTTGCAATGTGACATGGGGCTGAAGGGTTTTTCACCTTAACCCCAGAGTTGCCCCATCCCTGGCAGAGGAGGTCAATGTATCTATTCCATCCCCTTCTGAGGAGCATTTCTGACCAGAGCATAGCCTTTTGGCTTCACAGGTCCACGTGCCATGACTGGGGCAATGAAGAGGTAACTTCCACCACCACGGTATCAAGACACCCCTAATCCAGTCACCTGCTTCCCTGTGCGCATCAGAATGCTCTGGACTACTGGGCCAGTGAGCTCAGAATTCAATGCCAGGTTCACCTGTCCACCCATCCAACAAATATTCTCTCTGCCTGGAATGCTCTCTCTCGGTCCCTCCACCCCTCACCCCATTCACCTAACTCCTAGTCATCCTTTAGGAGTCAGTGGAAACAGCGCTTCTCCGGGAAGCTTTTGTGACCTCTCGCCTAGGTTCTGTCTCTCCTTGTGTGAATCTGCATTTCTCATTTCTCTCTCCTCATACTCAGATTAGTTGAAAGTCTGTCTTTCCTGCAAGACTGCAGGCTCCTTGAGCCCAGTAAAATCTGTCTGTCTTGTTCACTTCTAAATCCCCAAGGCCTGGAGTCTGGCACATAGTAGGTCTCCAGAGCTGTACTGTAGCTGACTGTGCAGAGGTTTATTCAGCTCCTACACCAGGCCTGCTGATACATAAAAGTAAAACAAACTGCCTGCCCTCAAGGAGCTGCTGGTAGGTAGAGGAGAAGGATGAGCATGGAAACAGTGAGATCATGTGGAACGTGTGATCTACGTAGGGTGAAGGGTAGTGGGGGCTTGGGCTGGGGGCTGTGCATGGCACTAAGCTCTCCTTCTCGCCCGCAGAATGGCAGGCAGGATTTTCCATCTTCAGACCTGGGAAGCTGACATGCCACCCCCAGCTTAAATCAGCCTCAGCCCAAACCAAGCTTCCAGCCCAGGCTGTACCAGTTCAGGTGGGCTACCTTTGAACACCTCTGTTAAAATAAATACAGGGTACTGTAAAATAAATGCTGGTACCTGTAGGGTTAGGGCTGGGAAGCTTGATCAAGATGCTGGAGAGAGGACAGAGGCTGGGATAGCAGAAAGAATGGGGACAGGGTGAAAGAGAGAGAGAAGAGGGGCAGAAAAGGTAGAAACAGGAAGAGAAGTTTGCTTGAGTGAACAGTCTGTGGCAACCTGCTTCTGGGCACTCTGGCGGAGGATTCTAGGCAGGAGATGACCCGGCCATGTGGCTGGGCCTAGGGCCATGGAGGGTCCCTGGGGAGAGTGTGTTCAGGTTGGTCACAGCCAGGGCAGACTCCGAGCAGTCCAGCCAGGAGGGACTGTCAGTGCCGTGGGAACAGGCTAAACGTCTGCTCAGCTGAGCCCAAACTGTGGAAGGGTTGGCTTCTTAAATTATTAAATGTCTGACTTAATAACAACAGAAAGAGGAGCCCAGCCAGCATGGCCTCGAGGGTATAAGCCTGGCAGTTTCTGAGGCTCACAGCATCAAATCCTTCCTACTTCATGGCTATTTTGGTGTTAGGAACTCAGACCCTTTATTCGTGTCTTCATTCATTCAGCAATTGTTCACTGTACAGCCGTTAGGTGCCAGGCTCCGGGTGGAGGGGGAGGCAGCCAAGGACAGGAAGGAGCCCCCATCCTTGACGCAAACTCCATTATAAATATGATGAGTGCTGGAGTCACATGTAAAGAATTCTATGGAAGCCATCTAAATAAGACTTCCAAGGGGCTTCCCTGGTGGCACAGTGGTTAAGAATCTGCCTGCCAATTCAGGGGACACGGGTTCGAGCCCTGGTCTGGGAGGATCCCACATGCCGCGGAGCAACTGGGCCCGTGAGCCACAACTACTGAGCCTGCGCGTCTGGAGCTGTGCTCCGCAATGGGAGAGGCCGCGATAGTGAGAGGCCCGCGCACCGCGATGAAGAGTGGTCCCTGCTCTCCACAGCTGGAGAAAGCCCTCGCACAGAAACGAAGACCCAACACAGCCAAAAATAAATAAATAAATTAATTTAAAAAAAAAAAAGACTTCCAAGAAGAGCAAAAATACTACTAGTGACTATACAAATCTGTAATAAATATAAAATTAAAATGGCACTTGTTTGTTCTGGGCCTCTGGGCAAAGTTTCAGGGGGAAAAGCCCCCTTACTCTATTGGACCACTTCCCTGATTTCAAGGACTGCTTCAGCAAAATGTAACTAAAGTTCTGATGATATATTGGACGGAAAGCAATTGCGCTTATGCTGGAGCATGTTTAGATTCAACAGAGCCAGCCTCAGTCCCACAATGCCCTCCCTAGAGATTGGATCTGTTCTGTAAGAGGCTAACCCTTCCAACCGGTGGCAGAGCTCTGTCTAAGGGGCTGAAATTTGTTGCCCCTTTAGAGGTAAGTGTCTCATCTCCTTTTCTTGTCTTTAAGAATCTAAAGAGTTCATTATGTGGGTGCTGAGACCTGTTTATTTGTGCTCAGCAAAGTGCAAGGAAGAGCTGGGCCGTGGAATTTAATTCCAGGCTGCTGGGCTGGCACACACATCAGTGCAGATGTAAATCACCCTTAGATCTCTCCAGTTCTCAACACACAAAATAATGCTCCCTGGGCCCCAAAATGCTGGAACTGCAGGTTTAGAGCTCAGGTGGGAGGCCTTCTGGCTGCATTTTACTTGAAGGCTGGGGTGCAATTGCCCAGGAACCCCAGTACCCTAAAACAGTCTGCAGTGTTGAGACAAGGGAAAGATTCTGAGAGGCTCATGATGGTCATCAGGAGAGGAAGGCCCAGGGGTGGGGATTAATTTCCACCAGCTCATAGCCCTGGCTGCTCTGCATCGGCTCGCTCAGTGCATCCACTCCCAGCAGGCACTCAGTGGAGCCTTCTGAGTGCAGGAGAGGCGGGAGGCCCGGAGTGTGTGGACAGGCCGCGGAGGCAGCTGAGCATTGGGCCTGCTGTCCGCAGGAGACCTGGGCCATCCTGCAGGGAACCACTGTGGAAAAGAGGCCTCAGCAAGGCCCTGCCACGGGCCAGGCCTTATTTCCAGAGCCCTAACCCTGCCAGTGAAGGGGAAGTGGGCAAGTCCACCAGCACGGCCTGAATCAAAGCTACCAGAACCTCAGAAAATACTCATGTCTCTGCAACCATCAAGCTCAGGGCCTCTCCATTGCTGCCTGTTCCTCTCCCCTTTCCTTCTTAGGCTGTGGCCAGCCTCCTTCTTCCCTACAAAACTCCCCTTCCTCTCTGACCAGCTAGCTAGAATCACTGTCTGGATATTGTGACCAAGTGCCCTTTCTTCTATGTCCCCCTTCAAAGGTTTAATTTAAGGTCAAATAAACCCAACAAAACTCAAGTGTTTACCCACTAATGAGTTCATACATGGAAAGTGCTTAAAACAGTACCCAGCACACAGAAAGAAAGCTTGAGGTAAACATTAACTACCATTGTTATCATTGCTGCTACTATCGTTACTGCCTATAGGGCCCAGATGCTGCAGGGAGCACGAGGCAAGCTCAGTCTCCCCAAGGGCCTCGCAATCTAGTTGAGGAAACGAGACACAGACCCACAAATAGTTTTGCAACCACACAAGAGATAAAGGGCAGTTCATTTAATGATACAAAAGCTGTCGCAAGGTAATATTGGATTGGTTACCAGATAAATGGCACATACAATAAATGGTCAGGGGTGAAAGAGGAGAGAGGTCATTTCTAATTGGAGCACTCAAGGCGGGGCTCGTGAAGAAAACCACTTTGCACAGGCAGAAGAGGAAGGAGAGGAGCCACAAGACGGAATGCATGAAAGGATGGAGCTTGTTCAGGGGTTGCTGACTAGCTACAGGTAAGAAGAAAACATGTGGAAAACACGTTTTAAATCGGATGTGGAAAGCCTTGAAGGAAAAGCTAAGAAGTTCAGATTTAATCCTAGAGGTAAAAGGAGACACTAAAGGGGTGGCAGGATCCTTTCCTGAAATAGGAATTTGGAAAACCCCCAATGATAATAAAAAGACAAAACATTTCAGCTTAAATTTTAAAACAATTGTGTAAAATCCATATAAATCTATAAAGTCTCCCAAGGCACACCAAAGATATGAACAATTGGAAAACTCACACCCAATTCTTGAACAGGAAAACTCAATATCATAAAGATGTCAGTTTACCCTAAAGTTCTATATTTAATATTATTTTTAAAATATTTATATTATATAATTTAAATTTGGGGGGAAACTAGACAAATGATTAGAAAACTCATTATAAAAATAAACAAAAATAGGCTTCCCTGCTGGTGCAGTGGATAAGAATCTGCTTGCCAATGCAGGGGATATGGGTTCGATCCCTGGTCTGGGAAGATCCCACATGCCACAGAGCAACAAAGCCCGTGCGCCACAACTACTGAGCCTGCGTGCTGCAACTACTGAAGCCCACGTGCCTAGAGCCTGTGCTCCACAACAAGAGAAGCCACCACAATGAAAAGCACACACACTGCAACAAAGAGTAGCCCCCTCTCGCTGCAACTAGAGAAAGCCTGCGCACAACAACGAAGATCCAACACAGCCAAAAATAAATGAAATAAAAAAATTTATTAAATAAATAAATAAAATAAACAAAAATAGCTAGAAAAGTTTCAGAAAAGAAGAGTAATAAAGGGTAACCCACGTTCCCAGGTGTTTTTTCTAACAAATATTAAAGTATAGTATAAAGTTATAATAATGAAACAGTGTGGTACTAGCCTATGAATATATAGACTCATCAATGGAAGAGAAATAGTCCCAAGTATATATAGGCATTTAATATCTGATAAAGGTGGCACTTCAAATATGAAGGGGAAAGATGGATTATTGGGTACAGGGTGTTGACAAAACTAGAAGACCATCCAGGAAAAATTAAGTTAAATTCATATCTCATACTCCAGGATAAATTTCACTGCGGTCAAAAATTGTAATGTAAAAAATAAAACCATAAAAATACCAAAATCAAAAATGATAGAATGTTTTTTATAATGTTAGTGTAGGGAAGGGCCTTCTAACTCTGAAACAAAATCCAAAAGCCATAAAATAAAAGATTCAAAGTTCAACTGCATCAAATAAAGTTCTGTGTGAGATAAAATACCATAAGCAAAGTCAAACAAACAAGGAAAAGTATCTGTAACTCACATCACAAAGGGCTAACTTACCTAGTATGTAAAGAACATCTACAAATTAATGAGGAAAAAAACCAATAATCCAATAGCAAAATGGACTAAGAATGTGAACAAAGAGTTAATAGAAAAAAATTATAAAAGTCTCTTAAATGTATAAAAAGTTGTCCAAGCTATTCATAATAGAAGTACAAATTACAAGTATACACATACACACAAACTTAATACATAGTCCTTAATTAGTTTGAACAAACTAATCATAAAAGACATCTTTGAGACAACTGGGAAAATTTGAATAATAAATTGTATCATGGAATTCTTAATTATATTAGGTGTAATAACAGAATTATAGCTAGGTGGGAATTGCTCTTGTTATTCAGATATTCATACTAAAGTATTATGATAAATTAAGTATTATAGTAAAATGTCATAATAATCTTCAATTTACTTTAAAAATACTTCTACCCCAAAATGGACAAGCAAATATGGCCAAATATTAACAGTTAAATCAAGGTGATGATTCTTTGTACTTTTTCTCTACTTTCTTGCATGTTTTAAAATTTTGATACTAAAAGTCCAAAAGCGAAATGAAAGTACATCAAGACACTATGTTTCACTTATCAGATGCACAAAGATCCAAAAGTGTGATAAAATACCACATTGGCAAGGATGCAGGGGAAAAAACATTCATATGTTGCTGGAGAGGGTATAAAAGGCAATTTGGCAAGACGGATCAGAATTACAACTACACATACTTTTGGACCCAGTAATTCCACTTCTAGGAATTTATCCTTCAGATAGACATGCATTTACAAAATGATCTACATACGAGTTTATTCATTGCATTTTTGGAAATAGCAGGAGATTGGAAACAGCCTAAATGTCCACCAATAGAAGACTGGTTAAATTAAAATTGTATGTCCATACAATGGAATACTATATCTGTAAAAAGAATGAGAAGCCTACTTGTGTACTAATATAAAACAATCTTCAAGATACATTGGGTGGGGGGACTTTCCTGGTGGCGCAGTGGTTAAGAATGCAGGGGACACGGGTCGAGCCCTGGCCCAGGAAAATCCCATATGCCGTGGAGCAACTAAGCCCCTGCGCCACTACTACTGAGCCTGTGCTCTAGAGCCTGCAAGCCACAACTACTGAAGCCCACGGGCCTAGAGCCCGTGCTCAGCAACAAGAGAAGCCACTGCAATGAGAAGCCCACATACCGCAACAAAGAGTAGCCCCCGCTCGCCACAACTAGAGAAAGCTCGCGTGCAGCGACGAAGACCCAATACAGCCAAAAATAAATAAAATTTAAAAAAATAAAAAGATACATTGGATGGGGAAAAAAGAACAATAAGGGACAATGTATGGTGGGAAAAAAAAAAGCTGAGAAAAACAATATAGACCATTTGCTAATATATGCATAAAACATTCCTGGAAAGATACATGAAAAACTGGTAACACTGGCTGTGGGCAAAGAACTGGGTCTGGAGGACTGAGATGGGAATGAAACTTATTATTTGCCCTTTTGTATCTTTTGAGTTTTACCTACTGGGTGTCTATATTACTTATTCAATACAGAAATACACTTTTCTTTTCTTTTTTTAAAATGAGCCAGTTTTCCAAGGCTTTATCCGTTTGTAGAACACATGGAAATATATTAACAATCATCATTTTTTTTTTTGGCTGCGCTGCACAGCTTGCGGGATCTTAGTGCCCCGACCGGGGATCGAATCTGGGCCCCTTGCAGTGGAAGCACAGAGTCCTAGCTACTGGACCGCCAGGGAATTCCCACACTTTTCTTTTTGTAAAGAAAATATTAAACTTTTTCTCACCCCCTTCTCCAAGATAGTTTAGTTCCTTTGTGCACCCCTGCGTCAAGGACTTTTCACCAGACAAAAATCATAAGCATAGTTAACCACGTGAGCCCACGAGAGAGGTGGAAGGAGAGGGAGAAGGTTTATGAGCTGAGAACACTCCTGTGACACCCTCCCCGCCCTGGGACAGAGCCTGGGAGTGAGGTCTGTGGGTCTTAAGGGCAGCGAGGTACACTCTGCCCCACTGCGGCCACACAGCCACTCTAAGGACTTGCCCTCTAGAATATTCCCTACAGGGGTATCAAAGCGCACACCTCCCCTGAGGGTCAAGGCTCTTTCCTTCTCTTATGTTACACTTCTCCAGACTTCTTCTTGGTTCTTCCTTCAACCTCCCTCCACCATTCTTGCCAGTAGCACAGTAGCTGCTGGCCCCGCCCACTCTGGTACCTGCTCTACCTCCTGAAGTCATGGACATCCTGGAAGTTTGTCATTAAAAGTCCCCAGTGGGGCTGTTATAAAAATAAGAGCCTTTTACCCATTGGCTGGTAAAGCTAAAATTCCTTGACTGTTTCATGCCTCTCCCTCTTTTCTCTGTTAAAAATCTGCTCTCAAAAGGAGAGAATAGCAGCCTATATATGAAGAAGGTGGGAGAAGACCTTTCAATGGCAAGAAAGGATATTATAATACATTTTGAGGGAAAATTCAGATTATAAAACCACATGCACAATATGAACCCAATATTGCAGACCTATATGCATAGATTCATAGAAAAAAGTTAATGTTGGGCTATGTTATAGCTGGGTATTAAGACTATGGGTGACATTTTTTTGCTTATCTATGTTTACTAAAATATCTGCAATGAACATGTATTACTTTTAGAGTAAGAAACAACAGATGTCATGAAGAAAAATAGGGTATAAAACTCAAACCCCGAGGAATAAATGACTGATGAAAATTGAATAGGTATCCTTCTTGAGCAAGTCTGTATTTTTACCAGCACATGGTTTTAAGCTATCAGTAAAGCTAGGTGGTCAGAAAGGCAAGTGGGAGAAAAGGCACCATGGGAGGCCATGGACCACTAGCCTGGGCCTGGAAACAAGCATTTAATGTTGAGCCCTTTGCAGGTTTACAACTTGGGATTTCCCTCCTTCTCATGCCAGGAAGCCAAGAGCTTAGGGAACCTGAGCAAGGGATACTTTAACTCCCATGAACTTGTGACAAACCTCAATGATACAGATGCCAATCCATTATAAAGCCTAGCATGGGGCAGACCCTCAGGGACACATCGTAAATGATGATGCTGGCACAAATTCTACTCTTCCTGTTTAGTTTGGAGAGGAATTTTTCTTTCAACCAATCAACTTTCATTACACTGGTATTGTGAACAGCAAGAACATAGTTCTCCTGCCCATAAGGATTTAAGATCCAACTAGGGTTGACTCTAAGAGAGAACTTTAAGATGCTTACTACATATGCAAATGCATATTTGAATATATACATACTCTTTTATGTGCAAGAATGAAGCACACAAGACTGACTCTAAAAGTGATCAGAGTTGAACATTAAGATGCTGGTTAACTAGATCTGGGTACATTAATACAAAGGAAGACTATACAGCCATGAAAATTATAATCTGCATGTTTACAGACATGAAAAAATATGCATAATATATTGCTCAGTGAAAAACATTCTAAGATTATAGACAGTGTTAATATTTATACATATACATGCACAGTCATATATCCGTAGGCATTACAATATCTATATGGGATATTAACAATGTCTCTAGTTTTCTCTTTTTTATCTGCTTTTCTAATCTTTTCTACACTAAATATATATCCTTGTGTATTAAAATGTTTAAAGATACAAAAGCAATCACCCTATATTTTTAAAAAATAGTTTTTATATATTATAGGAAAAGAGAAGTTATCATAGAACAGTTTAAAAAATTTTTTTTTGAAGAAGGCTAGTTTTGATCTGGGGCTTGAAGATGTTAATGGTTTTAGAATGGCAGGGAAGGAAAGAGGGGTCTTGTTCAAAGCCTCTGGTGGAAACTGGCAAATGTGTATTTGTGTGTTCATGTGTGCATGTAGGTATGCGGGTGCATGTTTTGGGGGTGAGGGAGAGAAGCAGTTAACGTATCAGAGCAAAGAAGTCAAAGGACAGTCTAGGGAATCTGAATTTTATACTCTGGGAAAAGAAGAGCCAGATAAAGTGACATTTCACTAAAAATTTGTTGGAGGATAAAGATTCTAAGTGCCCTGCACAAATGGGATTGGACAGGGGAGAGGCTGCAGCCCGGGAAGCCAGCTTGGAGGCGGCTGCAGAAGTCTGTTTGAGGTGCCGTGGCCCCATTAACATGTGAACTATGGAAATGAAATGACAGGAGCTGATCTGGACAGCATCACAGAACAAGGGTCAGCTGGCCCTGGCAGGTGACAGCATTTGG
This sequence comes from Balaenoptera acutorostrata, assembly GCF_949987535.1. NCBI lineage: Eukaryota > Metazoa > Chordata > Mammalia > Artiodactyla > Balaenopteridae > Balaenoptera > Balaenoptera acutorostrata. The sequence goes on from NC_080066.1 coordinate 144,241,099, forward strand.
AGGCTGTAATACAGAAGTAAAAATGAGCTCAGGGTTTTGATCAAAGAGGCTCTAGAGGCTGCTGGTGAAAGCAAAACTTTCCCATTCCGATGTATCAGGTGGGGTGTGGAGGGGGAGATAATGCAGGTCTGAAGGACATTCAAGAAAGCTCAAGTGCTGTAGCCTCAACAGCACAGGACTGATTTTAACACCCTGGGATTCCAGTCTTGTCCTGGCACTTCCTGCCATGTGACCCCCCTCATCTATAAAGGGGATGGTGATAGCTATACCTTGCCTACTTCAGAGTGGCTGAAGGGTCAGTGAGATCATCTGGTTAAAAAGCACCTAGAACACTAAGCAGCTGTATAAACACCAAGCACTGCTGTCCTGCATGCAGGTGGTGGCTGCGTGGAGAGATGACACTCGCTGAGAACACAAGGCTGCAGAAGTCAAGATGGTCCAGGAACTCAGCCTCAGCCTAGCCTTTAATAAACAGAGAGAATTTCTGGAGAACCCACTGATTTACTGAAAAGGATCAATTCCCTTCCCCAAAGCCAGGAGCCAAAGCTCCTCGGTTCAGGGTAAAGGCATGTGGTCACCGCTACCTCAAGGGAGCTTCTTCCCAGGCTACGAGCTGGGAAGACCTCCGGCGTCAAGCCCCTTGTGTTACAGGTGAGGAAACTGAGGCCCAGAGGAGCAGAAAAGTAAGTTGGCCAAGGTCACCTCACTGGGGAAACTCCGTGATAGCTGCAGGAGGACGGACAGAAGAAGGACGTGACGGGGATGGACCACTTTCTGCTCCCTGTGGCCACCAAGCTGACCCTCATTGCCATCTTCTCTTTCCTGGACTTTTGTGCAGCCTCTCCACAACCTGTTCTCCCCACTGAGGCCAGAGTGATCTTTCAAAGCTAAACATAACCATGTCACTTCTTTGTGAAAAGCACTTTGATGGGTTGGGAGCAGTGCCATTCATCCAGCCCTTTACTAAAGGCCACAGCCCCTGTCCTGAGAGCCTATAGCTCTCCCTGCTAAAGGCTCCCACCCTTTGACCCTTCAACTCTGCCACTCCTTTGCAAATAACCCCCTCATTAAACTCCTCAGCCACTGCTTTTGAGTTTCCTGCTGCTCGGCCAGGATACCCATGGCCTTTAAGGCCCCCATGATATGGCTCCTGTCTGCCCCTCCTGTCTCCACCCACCAGTCCACATTCTCACTAAGACAAGCCCCTACTCATCCTTGGGTGAGTTATAAGCTGCGGGTTATGTTATAAACGCACAGGTCCCAGTTAATAGCATTTATCATCATTTGTCATGACATACATGTCTATATGTACAAAGACACATGTGTGATTATCTGATCTATTTCTCATTAGACTGTAGAACAAGATGCCCTGGTTGATCCAGTTTCCAGAGTCTGAAGGCCAAAGGGTTTGGAGGCAAAATTCTCCCAGAGACTCAGCTGCTACCAACCTCCCTGTCATTCTTTCTCAGTGACATGATAAAAAGCGAAAACGAACAATTGCCACAGATGCTCTGCAAATGACACTCTTGGCATCTCTTCAGCCAAGCAGCACGCAGGGGGGGACCCCATGGGGGGAGAAGGGAGGGAGTGCTGGCTGCTCCCAGGAGCCAAAAGCACAGTCCAGGCCTGAGTGTCAGGTCCTGCCCTTGGGAATGAAGCTGACAGCCCAAAGGAATGTCCCAAAGACGGAGGAGGCTATTAACATGGCTCACTCAGACTGTGCCGCATGGGGAGGGAGCAGAGTCTCATTATTAACCTCGGTGTATTAATATTTGATAAAGCATCTTCATGATGATAGATAGCAGTCACCCAGAACAGGGGAACAGCTGTGGTTCTGCAAAGCATTCTCAAAGAGGAGGAACAGCTTTTATCAAGAGGGGACAATGGGAGAAAGTGTTATGTCCTGGGCAGGGGAAACTGCCCTGGACCACACAGGGCAGGTGGCACACTGGCCTCCCTCGTAGGTTGGTCTGCACAGGTAACTGGCAGATTTCTCTGCCCAGTGGCCTGTCTCAGGGGAAGAAGGAGAACTCACAATGGCTGACCTCCAAGAGAGAGCTGCTGAGCCAATTATTTTTGTCTTCTGACAGCACATTAAAATGATTGCTGATGATTAAAGATATTTCTGTGAATAGTACACTTTCCCAATATCTAGTCTCTAAATAGAACTCCACTCCATGTTTTGAAATCTGAGAAGAAAACATTTAAAAAATTTCTCGTTAATGACACCATCTTTGTTCTCACAGGTAGCTTAAGAGAGACATTTGGGCCAGGCACACCTGATGCCTTGGTCTCCAGCAGCTGTGTTTGAAACTGTCAACTTAACAGGCTGCCAAGAAGCTGCTGACCCCTCCTGGCACAACTGTGATGGAATCCTGCTCTCTGAAAGAAATCATTCACCCTTTGGACACAGAGCCCTTCTCACACAACTGGGGCACCTGGGCTCAGAGTCATCCTGGTGCAGGTGGGGTGAGACTAAGCATCACTTTTTGCCACCAGAGTCAGGAAGGAGTCCATACCACCCTCTCTGGGGAGTTTCCGGAGGGTCCAGTCTGGTGGGCAGGGAGTGCCAGGGTCTGAGGACCACTGTCCTAAGGCTCTGATGGAATACCTGCCGGTCAGAGCACTTAACCTTGGGGCCTGGGCACAGTGGGTCTGGAAGACATTCAAGGTTCAGAGTGGCAGCAACCATGTGCCTCAGGGCACAGGGACACGGCCTGCAGTGCACCCGCCGCCCTGTTGCGTTCTCTGAATTGTCCTAAAGCAACCTCACCTCTGGCCTCACCTCACTTCTGGTAAGAAGGCTACAAAGAGAGAATGTGAAAAGGAAGCACATCTCTAGTTTGAAACATGACTTGGATTCTGATTTAAAGGCAAAAGCAGAGTGGGCTACACAATTTTGTGCATTTTGTCTTAAAAGGGAGGCTCTGTGTAGTCTGTCCCTTAGTAATTTTCAATGAGCCAAAAAAGGGGAGAAAGGACATGTCGGGTCCTCCCCTCCTCACAGCCTCCTCAGGAGGCCCCAGCCTGCTTTCTGCGCTGCAACCTTCCAGATGCCTCTGCACCAATGAGCTGGAAATCACGCAGCGGGCGGCACTTGGGATGCGGGGATGCTGAGCTGCGTGCATGCATAAGGCAGGCAGGGGACGTGGGCTGGAGGCTAATGCACAGGGCTCCTCTTTTCAGGGCATCTTTCTGTCACCTTCCTCCAAACCCCCACCGCCACCCCCGCCCAGTGCGGCCACATCTGCCCCGAGGCAGCATCCTCACGCAAATCACAGTGGGGCACAACCAGGTGTGAGGGTGTGTGCAGGCAGAGCCTCCTCTGGGATGAGGAAAGAGGGCACAAAGGGCAGGCATTCTGGCCGAAAATTCCCCGCAGCCTGCAGTGCTTCGTTCCTCATTCAGACCCGCAAACGTTTACCTAATGGCGCCCCGTATGAAGGACAGGAAATGGGGTGAGTGACAATGAGGATGGCTCGAGGAGACACTGGGAGCTTTTTTTTACTGAAACACGAAGGCTGGAACCTCTTGGAGGGATAGGAACTTGGGCTTTCCAGCTGCTCCCCTTCCTCTAACTTTCAAAGCAATTCTGAAAATTAGGAGGGTGCCAGAGGCAGTCATCCAAGCAGAGAATGGCCTCCCGCTCAGGAAGAAGCCTCAGGACTTAGCCACCACTGAAACTCAGGAAGCGCTGCCAGCTCTAGAGGCTGACACTGAGAGCAACATCTGCCCAGGGACCTACCTGCAAATATTCCTGCTGGGCCCCCAACCCTCCCCTTGGCATGCCAAGGTCAAATCCATCCCCATCCAGGAGCCTCCCGCAGTGTTTTCTTACCCACCTCCCCTTTCAGTTTAGTCAGGCTGATCCAGTTTCGAATCCAGAGTAATTCATTCTGGAGAGGAGTCAGGTATTTGTATACCAACGTGGCAGCTTCCAGGCAGAATAACCAGATGGCTTGTTTATTTCGGCCCCGGAGGAAGAGCCGGGAATGGTTTGAAAGGCTGAATAGGGAGTGCTTCCTTTGGAGCTGAGAGGAAGATGACTTAAGAGGCAGAATCGATGGAGTCCAGTTAACCAAATACACGTCCTCTAACCACAGGTCACTAAGCAGAGAAGGACCAGGAGGAGCTGCCACACTAGGAAGAGCATCTAACAAGGCCTCATCGTCCTCTGGTTTCTTGGGCCTTCCTGTCACCCAGCTGATGGCAGAGACACACCTGGGATCTAGGCTGGATGCCTTTGGAGAAAGATCTGCACAGCAGCGGGCTTCATCCCCATGGCCATTGGGTCCCTGGGGACCAAGCCAAGAGCTCGAAGTGCAAGCATTAGCCTAATCTCGCTTGTCCCTGGCTCTTTTTTTCCAACCCAAGCCTTCTAAGATGAAGGAGGGTGGGGGTTAAGAGGGAAGAAACTGGCGCTGGAACACGCCAAGGTAACTGGGACATTGACTGAGCTGGTGAACTTGAATATCTGGAGTTGGGAGAAGAGAAGGGACAGAAAGATACTATTCCTAGGAGTTCCTTGGCAGTCCAGTGGTTAGGACTCAGCACTTCCACTGCCAAGGGTCCAGGTTCAATCCCTGGTGGGGGAACTAAGATCCCACAAGCCGCAAGGCCAAAAAAAAAAAAAAGAAAGATACTATTCCTAAGTAGATTTCCTATAAATACTAACATTCACCTAGTATTTTATTAATAAAATAACTTTCATAAACCTTATCTTACTTGATCTTCACAACAACCTTGGGAAAATACTACTGTCTTCATTGTGTAAAACAGGAGATTGGGGGCTTCCCTGGTGGCACAGTGGTTAAGAATCTGCCTGCCAAGGCAGGGGACACAGGTTCGAGCCCTGGTCCGGGAAGCTCCCACATGCCGCAGAACAACTAAGCCCGTGTGCCACTACTACTGAGCCTGTGCTCTAGAGCCCATGAACCGCAACTACTGAGCCCCTGTGCCACAACTACTGAAGCCCGCGTGCCTAGAGCCAGTGCTCCCAACAAGAGAAGCCACCGCAATGAGAAGCTCGTGCACCGCAACGAAGCGTAGCCCCCGCTCGCCGCAACTAGAGAAAGCTTGCGCGCAGCAACGAAGACCCAACGCAGCCAAAAATAAATACATTTATTTTTTAAAAAATCTAATTCCAGTTTGATAAGAGGTTTAGTCCAGAAAATCCTCCTTTCTGAGGCAGTGTGGGGAAGATGTTATCTGTTCTCAGTTTCCTATCGAATCACCCTTTCCTTTCGGGGCCACAGAGAAGATGACGACAATTCCTCTATCCAGGACCAGGCAGGGCATCGAGGTACATAATGAGGTCCACGCACCTCTGCCTGGCTGTCCCGCCCATCACACACTCCTTCGCCCAGACCTTCTTTCACTTCTGACTTTGGACACAGGTCATTCAGGACAGAGGCTGAGGCCAAGGGCCCACCTGGCACCACCTCACACCTGGGAGGAAGTGGGGGACATGTGGGAGGAGACGCTGCCTGATCTGTGCTCCCTCCCGAGGGGCCCTGGCCTCTGGGCCACGCAGCCATGTCTCCACCACCGCCCTGCTAGGGCTCACGCCAACGCACACAAAGGATTCACCACAGGCGGGAAGGGCAGTGAACCTCGGGATTAGGAGAGCGGCTCCCCTAACCGCCACGGCCCCAAAGAGTACCTGCCAAGGCCTTGATCCGGGACCTCTCAAAGAGCCTGGCTGAGCTGCTGTCATTATCCAGCTCATCGTCCGGGGCATCCCAGCGGGCATTGATCCGGCTGTACGGTGGCTGGTTGCCCACGTTTTCAAACTCCGTGGCCGATGTCATGTCAGCAGGCTCTCAGCAGCTACGCCTGCCTCAGTCTTCATGGAAGGGTCCCTGGGGGCGGACAGCAACATAGTCAGAGGGTTAGTGCCCACCCCCTTGGACTTTGTCTCAGGGGAAGCTTATTTGGGGCGTCCAACAGGAGTAGATCCTTGCGGCAGCAGCACACGGTGCCCTCTGCCTGGCCATGCCTCCTACCCAGGGTCTCCAGGTTGTCAGGTATAAAATAATGCAGCAGCAGCAGCAGAAACGGCGGCAGTGGCGGCGGGGATGGAGAGCTGCATGCAGCAAGGGTCAGGACAACCAGCAGGTGGAGACGTCAGTCGCAGGCAGGCCCGCTGCCTCCAAACCCGCCGCCGTGGCCACGGAGGGGGCTGGCTCTCCTGGGAGTCAGAGGCTGGCATGGACGAGCTGGGAATAGCAGCCCCACCCTGTGGACTGGGGCCAGGACCCAACCTGGCAGGGAGGTGGGGACAGGGCAGGAGAGGGGAGAAGCTGGGAGTTGGCTGAGTCTGACTCAAACATGAATCAGTGGGGAGAGAGGAGAGCATGAGCTTTAAGATGCCACTGGTGCCACCAGCCCCGGCAGCTGCACTGGGGGAAGTTAACCCCTCCCAGTGGCTGCCCAAGAGCCCTCCGAGTTCTTTCCCTGCAGCAAACATTCAGAAAGCTGGGCTCTTGGTTTTGCCTTCTCTGAAGTACACCCAGGTGCTTGGACAGGTTCTCCTGTTGCATCCCAGGCATGATGGTGGTGTGGGGTGGTGAGGGGATCCCACCCAGAGCGGAGCTGTGTGTTCATCTGCGCCATGAACATGGGCACCGGGAGCACTGGCTTCCTCACTTGCCTGTCATTCATTCACGATACTCATTCATTCATGATTATTTCAAATACGCGCCAAGCCCCTACGAGGTGGCAGGCACTGCGCCAGGCAATTATGAGGAAGACAGGGAGGGCCCTGTCCTTGTGGAGCTTATGCTCTGGCAGCAAGACAGATGATTGAAGAAGTAGTTACAATAAGGTGTGATGCTGTGCCACAACTAGGCAAGGATGAGGGGGCGTGAGGGACTCGTGCTAGAGGCTGGGTATCCGGGGAAGGAGAGTTTGAGTTGATTCCTAGAGGAAGCTTGGAGGCATCCTATAAAGGGATAGGTGGAAAGGAACGGGTCCAAACAGAAGGAATAAAGAGCAGGTGCAATGTTCTGAAGGTAAGAAAGGGCGTGGCAAAATTTAGGAACCTTACGATATAACTGGAGGTGAGGGCAAGGTCAGAGAGAAAAGCGGGACAGGAGGCTAGAGAGGCCAGGCTGGGTCCTGAATGTCCTGGGCCTTTGGAACAAGACTGGCTTCCCTTCAGTCTTAACTTCCTCCCCTGTACCTGCCCTTCAGTCCTCTCCCCAGGGAGCTTACGGGACTCCAGGATCAAGTCTGTGACACAGAACAGGGAGCCCAGAGCCTTCCTATCCAAGAGAACAAAAGGGGTGGGAGTAGGGGAGGCTGTGAAGCGGACAAATGACAAGTGTCGACAGCGAGTGAGCTGTGAGGTAAGCCACTCTCTCCCGGAGCCGTGCATACACATGCACATCACACACGCACTCAGTCCAGCACACGCACTCACCCACCCAAGCAGGCACACGCTTGAGGAAGAAGTGAAGCCAGCTCACCAATCTAAGCGTGACTGCAGCGCCAGAGCCCTTATTTTTCAGACAGAATCACTTCAGGCTCTTTTTCCCCCATCTGATTAATCAATCCCACTGCAGGCCTTTGAGGTAAGACAGGAGGAGCCGGAATTATCCACCCTAACTGCATAAGGGAGGAAACCAAGGCCTCTTAGGATGAGGTCTCCCCAAGGTCATCTCGGGAATTACTGCTACAGCTGGGAAGAGGCCAAACTGGGAAGAGGCCACTTTATGAAAGCAGGTGGGGAAAGAACATGGCACACGGGGACAGAGGGCATTCCCGGCTTCCAGGGCTTGGCCAAGGTGTTTGCTACTCATGCGGCGGGCATGGGGTGGGGTGGGGGAGGGATGGGGGGGAGGCAGGATGAAGGCAGGGGAGCCAGCCATCACCCCAGCGGGTACCCGCCGTGATTCCAGGCCTGGGATCCAGCACAACCTCGTCCCTTATGACAGCCTGTCGTCTTGCACAGACGCGCTGCTTCCAGGGCTGAGATTTCCCACTCGGCTGGCCCCGGCAGAGGTGGCTGGGAGGGCCCTCCCCCCTCCACCACGCCCTTCCCTACTTCCCTTAAGGGAAACCACCACCAGCTTGGAGCTGTGAGTGGGGAGGGGCTGACAGGCTGACCGCTGGCCCCCGAGCAGGGCCGAGCTGCCAGATGCAGAAGGCGAGGTGAGATCAGATCGTGCGTGCAGGAGGTAACCAGACCCTGGCTCTCCTTCTCGTCTCAGGCTATTTTTAAGAGTGGCTGAGAGGGGCCCAGGCCGCGGGGCCCAGGGAGTGAGATTACCTTTGCCGCGGCTCCGTAAATAAGTCTGCCCCAGAAAGATGAGCCTGAGCGGGCAGACCAGCAGGACCGGGCGTTCAAGACAAGACTGATGGCCCCGGGAGCAGAAGAGCAGCCACTCGACAGCAATTCACCCTGCTTAAAAACGCCCGTGCCTCCTGCGACTGCAGCTCGGAGGAGGCTGCAGCGAGGCAGCGGCTCTGCCGGAACGCGAAAAAAACACACGTGCGCGTCTAAACACACAGCGCGAGGTGTTTTTTCTTTCTTTCTTTCTTTTTTTTTAGAAGGGTCAGGTCCCTGAAGACAAACACCAAGGAAAGAGATTCAGAAACTAAGGAGAGGCCCTCTTCCTCCTGCCCCCTCCCCCAGCCATGCCCACCCCAGCGGCGTGCCCAGATGGCATCCCATCAGGGCCAAGGGGCTGGGGGCTGGGCCAGTGTGCTCAGCAGCAAGGGGAGAATCAGGTATGAGAGGCAGAAGAGAAGAAAATAAGAAAATAGGAAAGCTACAGATGGTTATTCCAGGAAAATAAAACAAAACAAAATATGCCTAAAACCAAATTCAACCCAGGGTCACCCATAACTGTCACAACGGCCCTTCAAAGGCATGGCAATAAAGAAACCACCATGACTGAAAAGAACAGCATAGGCTGGGGACACATGGTGGGGACACCTAACCAAATGGGGGGGGTCATGGAAATGACATTTAAGTTGATATCGGAGGGGAACTTGGAGCCAAGGTGATTCAGTCACGTTTTTAAGGATATAAGTCATCTATGCAGCCAGACTGGTCTTCCATGAGTACGGCAGACAGCAATTCCATGGCTAAAAATAGGCCCCAAATTGCACCTCACTTCCCTGCCAGCCCACCCAGGAAAAAAGGTATAAGAAGTAGTTCCACGTCCATTTACTCCCCAGTTCACCCTGAAGCCCCCTAGAAGCCCTTCTCGCAACCCACCAGACCCTCGTCAGACTGTAGGTGGGTCTTCTGTGGTCTGTGGGACTCCGCGCCCAGGAGAGCCCACTTTCCCTGTCCATCAACTTGCCTGTCCAGCAGCGGGGCAGGCCCGTCTCCAAAAGCACAGTCCGGGGCTCAGCCTCACATGGCGAGCTTCTGCCGCCCCCTGACCCCAGGTTACACTTTGAGTGGGATGGGTCCCTAGAAGACTTGCCCACAGCTCAGTACTGAAAAGCTCATGTGATTGCACAGCGCACTCACTTGTAGAAGGAGCGCCTGCCTGGGAAATGGATTTCACAACATCACTGATGCAACCCACAGCTCTGCCCTTCGCTCACGTGCCCAGGGACCTGTCCACTTCTGAGATCAGGTGTTAGGCCTCGGAATTTCAAGCCCACGTGCTATGCTCAGTGAATTCCCGGGGTGGGTAGGAACCCAGGAGGTGGCTGCCACGGCAGCTCCTTTCCCCGCCTGCAGGGTGCTGCCAGAGTCCTAGGTAGAGCTCACTTCAGCCCTTCCCATAGCGCTGAGCAGCAGAGGATGGATGTTCTTTTCTTTCCCGCCCAACCGTATCCCCTCTTTCCTGTACCGCACAAACGTGAGCAGCAACAAAGTCCAAGAGTGAGAAATGGGGGAAATACAGGCTGATGCTGTGTTTCCTTAACAGGGTCACCAGTGCAGGCTACTGCAGTAGCTTAAATTCAGTCTTCCTTAAACAGAGAATTTAGACCTTCTCTATCTTTATTTTCTCTTTAGCTGTAAGGTTTGACCCCCTCACTTGCTTCCTATTTTGTTCTGCCCCTTTATGCTACCCCAAACCTGCTTTTAACATGTTTTGGTAGTATGGCAACCCAGGTCAAAAGATTAAATCCTAAAGTCTCCCTGGAAATTTTCTGCCAATGCTTTTACCAAAACAGAACATTCTTCTACTCCCTTTGATCATAATCTCATTGCATATTCACAGACACCTTAAAGAATAGTTAAATACATAAACACTCACTAAAACAGCAGGAGAACCAGTGAGTTGCCCAGTGCAGGGTACTCTAAATCTAGAGCCAGCCCCAACTTCCTCCCCATCCCCCATCTCCAGCCTGGCACCTCCATCCGTCTAGCAGACGTCTCCACCTACAAATTACGGCTCAGTCTCATTACGGCTAAGACTGAGCACACGGCTTGCAGCGCAGCAGAGTAGGGGAGTTTCAGGACCATAGGGTGACAATGAGGCCCGGGCAAGCATACCACCTGTGGGTGACCTTTCCAGCAGATGGACGTCACCAGCAGTGCCTGGGCCAAGCTGCTGCCTCTCCCCAGAGCACACTCTGCTTTCCCACACTCTACCGTTCCCATTCTGACCCAGCCTGGCTTCCAGTCCATCATTAGGAGGGTGTGGTTTGGGGGTTCTTAAAGTCTCAAGACTCCTCTCCATGGTTGCCACCATCAAGGATGCCCATACGTTTGCAACATCCTGGTCACTCTAGTCCGCTGCTGTTTGGTCATTTTAATCCTTCTGCTCCAGCTTCTGTCACCAGGCAGGGACTTCAGGCCCACATGTCACAACTCGTCTGCCCTCATCATGGAAAAATCTCCTACTAAGAAATGGCTTCAGTCATGCTGCAGCTGCTTGGATGGGGGAGGAGGGGAGGGATCATGGCCCCAACAGTTCTTACAGGGATTTGAATGGGGAACAGGTGCTGCTCAGCTCTGATATAGGGATTGGCCCATCAGCCCTCTATCTTAACACCACCTATCAGCACCTCACGTCCAACACAGAGGCAAATGTCCACTGGGAATGATGAAAGGAGAGGGGAGAGATGGTCCTCTTAATATACGTAATTTTCAAAGATTATCTTCTATTGGGATTCTTGGGCTCCATAGCTACACGTACAGAAAGCTATTACAACCCTGTCCTACTTCTTATCCCTCCCAACTCATTTCTTTCAAGATAGTCGCTGGCCTCCTCCCCCAAAATAAGTAGTAATTCTACGATAGTTGAATTGAAAAGCTGAATGCCCGTTTTCCGTTCTTCCAAGAAGACTTTTCTAGAACACCCACAGTTACCTCTCTCTTCTCTGATGAAAACTGCACAGGGAGGTAGTGTGGCCTCAACATTTGAAGTGGTCAAGAATAGGCTGAAATACCTATGGACTGGGAGAAAATATTTGCAAATGATGCAACTGACAAGGGCTTAATTTTCAAAATATACAAACAGCTCATACAACTCAACAACAAAAAAACAAACAACCCAATCATAAAATGGACAAAAGACCTAAATAGACATTTCTCCAAAGAAGACATACAGATGGCCAACAGGCGCATGAAAAGATGTTCAACATCGCTAATTATTAGAGAAATGCAAATCAAAACTACAATGAGGTACCACCTCACACCAGTCAGAATGGCCATCATTAAAAAGTCTACAAATAACAAATGCTGGAGAGGGTGTGGAGAAAAGGGAATCCTCCTACACTGCTGCTGGGAATGTAAATTGGTGCAGCCACTATGGAGAACAGTATGGAAGTTCCTCAAAATACTAAAAATAGAGTTGCCATATGATCCAGCAATCCCACTCCTGGGCATATATCTGGACAAAGCTATAATTCAAAAAGATGCATGCAGTATTCACAATAGCCAAGGCATGGAAACAGCCTAAATGTCCATCGACAGATGAATGGATAAAGATGTGTTACATATATACAATGGAGTACTACCCAGCCATAAAAAAGAATGAAATAATGCCATTTGCAGCAACATGGATGGACCTAGAGATTATCATACTAAGTGAAGTAAGTTAGACAGAGAAAGACAAATATATGATATCACTTATATGTGGAGTCTGAAATATGACACAAATGAACTTATCTACAAAACAGAAACAGACTCACTGACATAGAAAACAAACTTATGGTTATCAAAGGGGAAAGGGGTGGGGGAGGGGTAAATTAAGAGTTTAGGATTAACAAATACAAACTACTATATATAAAATAGATAAACAACAAGGTCTTACTGTATAGCACAGGGAACTGTATTCAATATCCTGCAATAAACCATAATGGAAAAGAATATGAAAAAGAATATATATATGTATATGTATAATTGAATCACTTTGCTGTACACCAGAAACTAGCACAACATTGTAAAATCAACTATACTTCAATAAAATAAATTCTAACAAAAGAATAGGTTGAAATAATTAATTTGAAATAAAAGGTGAGATATTTCTCATGAAACAATTGATTCAGAAAAGATAATCAAAAAATAAAACCATTAGATAACAGATTGATGGAGAATTACACAATGGAATCAAGTTCCCAACACCTGAATTCACTGATGAGTTTTAGCATCACTAAGAATAGGGCAATGAGATACTGTGTGTTTCCAGATATGATGCAATATGACGGACATCATGGCCTATGACATTCTTGCCAAAAAAGTTGAACCTCAATCTGATCAAGTCTGTAGAGCTAATTTCCCATTTACAGGAATTATAGGAGATTGATAGACAAGTTAAATGACAACATGAGGAAGCAAAGAGGCAGACCCAGAAGGCGGGTCATTTTACAGACAACCGACTCCACTTCTTCAAGAAGTCAACAGCATTAAAACAAACAGACTGAAAAAGAGGCAGAGGGTAGGGACTGCTGTAGATGAAAAGGGACTTAGGAGATATAATAGCGAATGTAACATGTATTTTGTTTGGAATTTGAATCAAACAACACCAAAATACATTTTTTAGACAACCAGGGGTATCTGAATTATAGACTCAATAGTGGATAATGACCAGAAATTATAGTCAATTACGTTAGGTGTGATCATGGCTTTGAGGTTATGTTACCATGGCCCTAGCGCCTAGTATGGTCTGGCTTCTTCCTCCCAGTCCAAGCTCATCCCTCACCACATGCCCTACATGCAACCTGCAAGTCTCCTTTCAGTTCTCAACCGGCATCCACGCCCCAGGCCGCCCCCTCCCCACCCTGCCCCGGCTCTTGTGCACACTGTGCCCTTGGCCTGGAACACTTCCTGGAGCATCTTTGCATGTCTGGTTCCTCCTCCTTCCTCAGGTCTCCTCTTAGGTATCACTTCCTGTGGAAGTCCTCCCCAAGTGCCACATCTAAGCTAAATTCTTTGTCATCCTCAGTCTGGGCACTTTGCTTGACCCCTTCATAGCCCTCATCATAATTGCAATTACTCATACATCTGTTGGTTCACTTTTGTTTTTGCCTCTCCCTGCCTAGACTGTAGAGGTTCTCTGCAGGCAGCTGCAAGCCTGTCTTATTCATTATTGTATTCCAGTGCCTAGCACCATGCTTGGGACATAGAGGTGCTCAGTAAATATTCTCCTCCTCCTAGAGACCTAAGCTCAAACTCTGGAGCCTCTATCCCACCTTATTCCTTGATCCATGCAGTACTCATTCACATAGCCCACTTATGTGCATTGAGCACTTACTTATTCAATATTGATTCATCACCATGGCCAGTCATTAAGCCTCTGTAAAGTGTCTTCCATCCATCGCTCCTTTATGTTCTAAGGCTTCCACTTCACTCCAGGCCCTTACCGTTTCCTGCCTGGACTTGGGTAATGGTCCAACTTTGTCTGTTTTGGGCCTCTTCAACCATCCTACACAGCCTTCCTCATAATGACTCGCCTCTACTCCATAGCTTTCAGCAACTCTCTAACGCACAGTCTAATCCAGGGTCCTACACCAGTCAGTGCTGAGCTCATACTCTCTCTTATGCCAACTCTGCTCCAACCAAGAGGGTCCATGTGTCCTGCACCCCCCACCTTTGTACCATGTGCCTCTATAACTTTATTTGTGCCACATCCCATATGCTGAAATTTAGGCACCTCTCCTTGCAATTTAAAACAAATATAACTTTCAAACATTTAGAAACACAATATAACATTTTCCTAGAATAGGAAGGAGGTCACCTTACCCCTCCTATTCAACTCCATGGATCCTCCACTGCTTCTATGACCAGCAAGTGGAGGGGGCAGTCACGGTGGGCTCAGGGAAAGCTGCTGATGATCTGTGCACCGACTCTCCCTCCTCAGTCCTGCTCCCTCCCCCAGTCTCATTTTTATTGCTGGGTGAGGCCAGATCCTCACTATCCTTCCTTCTGGCCATCCTTCCAATCCTGGGAAGAAGATGAATCTTTAGCTTTTTCTCCCTTCCATCTTCATTTTAATATGTTCAAGTCTTTCTCATCTTAAGTAAAACTCCTCCTTTCCATCCTTTCTTTCCTCCCTTTCAAAGCCAAATTTCTTGACAAAGTTGCCAAGAATAAGAACAGGTGATTTACAGAAGAGGAAATCCAAAAGGCTAAGACCCTAAAAAGAGATACTCAAGTTCATTAGCTAACCAAGAAATGCTGATTAAAATAAGGAGAAACCAGAGGCAAACATTATCAAGCTGGATAACATGAGGTGTAGATGGTGGCGTGCAGCACAGACACTTTGTGTGCTACTGGTGGGAGTGCAGAGTGACCCAGCCATTCTGAAAGGCAGTCTGCAGTTCTCAGGCAGGTTACATATCTACAACCCTGTTCCTAGGCATACAGACCAAAGAAATTCTCACACAGGTCAAAAAGGGGACATATGCAAGGAAGTTCACTGCAGCATTGACTGTGGTGGTGGGGAGGTGAAGATAACCTGTGTGTCCATCGCTGGGGGATGGACAGTAAAATGTGGTGAATGTACACATGGAGGACACATGGCAGCATTGGAGGATCTTAAAAAATAGTGGATAAAATAAAGAAACAGAATGAGATCTATAACACACCACTGAATAATTTCAAAACATATGCACATAAAACAGTATACATATCATAAGGATGTAAACAAAAGAAAAACTCTTAAACACATGAAAATGGTTGTCTCTAGGTGGACTTAGGGAGATGGAAAAGGGAAATGGAGATAAAAGGAAACCAACCAACCAACCAGGGGAGGTGCCCTGCCTAGAAAATGATGACGATGAACTGAGAGGTATGATGAGGCCTTTGCTCCTAAAGTAAAAATAGATACAGTGTATTTAACTATATTCATGAGAACTTCCTCGTCCTATAACAACTCACTCTTTACTGCACTGAAAGCTGGCTTCCCTATTAGTTCATGAAGCTATTCTTGAACTATTCTTGAAGCTATTCACTGACACCTCCCTTCCTTGTTCCTTAAAACAATAGATGCTTTTCAGGTCTTATCTTGACTTCTCAGAAGCTTAAGCTCTGTTAGCCATTCCAAAATTTCCTGAAACCACTTCCTTTGTCTTCCAGGACGTGCTCCTTGTTCTCCTTTAACTCTCTGGCCTTTCTCCTTGGCCTGCTCTGGGGGCTACTCTTCCTCTACCTGTCCCTTGAATGGTGATGTTCCCCAGAGTTCTGTCCTGGGCCCCTTCCATTCTTCCTCTGTCTACTCGCTCTTTTTAGACAATCTCCTGCACTCCCATGACCTGAATGACCACCTCGCGTGAATGACTTCGTGACCTTCACCTTGCGTGACCTCTCTGCAACACCCATCCATCACATCCAACTGCCTTCTGAACATCCACCTGGAAGGCCCACAGGCCTCTCACACCCAGCATTATTCCCAGTTGACTCTATGACCAACCCAGTCCCAGCCCTTCCTGCCATGTTCCTAGTCCACCAATATCCCAATGGCCCAAACCCAAACCTGGGGTGATAGAACCCAGTATCTCATCAACTCAGTCCCCTCGATGTCTCTCAAATCTCCATTCTTCTCTGTCTCCACTGCTCCCCTTCACTTCTCAGCACTGTCATCTCAAGTCTAGTGGTTTCCTGCTGATTTCTTTGTACCCATATTTGCTCTTTTGCCTACCATCCTGACCTATCCTCTACACTGTGGCCAGAAAGATCATCTTAGAATATAAATATGAGGTCACTTCCATACTTTAATAGCTCCTCTCTATCTCAAAAGAAAGTTTAAAACCCATCATAACTCAGAGTCAAAGCCCTTTGTGATCTATCCCCTACCTGAACACTATTCTATCCAACCGTCCCTATTTCCGCAACCCTACTTTCCAGCCATAACGAACTCTATTCAGGTCCCCAGCTGTCTCTGGACACGCTCTTTGCACATGCTGTTCCCTAAGCCTGGAACACACTCCCTCTTTTTCAGAATAATTTCTTGTCCTTCAGAACTTGTCTTAGCCTTTGCTTTCTTCGAGAAAGCTCCCCATCTCCACCCCCATCCCCTGCAGTAGTGGGAGGTGGGAGCACTTCTTCCAGGCTCCCATCACACTCAGTGTTCATTGTCATCAAAGCACTTAGCCACAATGTAGGAGAATAATCTATTTTTCTGTCTTTCCCAATAGACCATAAGCTACTTGAAGCCAGGGACATCCTTAGTCATTCTTTTTGTCCCAATTGCCCAGCATAATGCCAGGTACACAAAATGGGGATAAAAAATACTGAACAGGGCTTCCCTGGTGGTGCAGTGGTTGAGAATCTGCCTGCCAATGCAGGGGACACAGGTTCGAGCCCTGGTCTGGGAAGGTCCCACATGCCGCGGAGCAACTGGGCCCGTGAGCCACAACTACTGAGCCTGAGCATCTGGAGCCTCTGCTCCGCAACAAGAGAGGCCGCGATAGTGAGAGGCCCGCGCACCGCGATGAAGAGTGGCCCCCACTCGCCGCAACTGGAGAAAGCCCTCACACAGAAATGAAGACCCAACACAGCCAAAAATAAACATAATAAATAAATAATAAATAAAAATTAAAAAAAAAAAAAACTGAACAAATGGGTGAGAACTGAGAAATGCAGAGCACTGCTCCCGAAGAGGACAAGAGCAGCTCCTGCAGAGGACACACTATTTGGAGGCCAGTTTGGAGGTCAAGGTGGTGAAGGGGCTGGAAACGTGGCACGTAGCAGGAGTGCTGTGGATGCAGGCTGGTCATCGATGCCCTGACAGTGTCACTGTTGCCCTTGTGCCTCAATCTCACACTCCCGCTGTCTCTTCCTCTTTTGCTGGACTGTGGTGGCAAAAGAACAGGCAGTGGCAACAGGGCCCAACGCCTACGATCCAATCTTGAAACCTTTCAGAGCAGCTCCGACTCAACCCACACCTCAATTTTCTCACCCGAAACATTGATGAAAGCAGCCGTTCTCACCCAGAAGTCTTCTAGACAGGGAAGCCCCACTCCACTTAGCTGAGAAGTCTTTTATATATTCTTTCTTGTGTCACAGAAACATCAGTCATAGAATGGTTTCTATCCGTACAGCTCTGCTACACAAACAAAGAGATCTATTTTAAAAGTTGAACCTATAAATAATATATGTATGGGTGCCAATTTGGTATTCATTCATGTTAGAGCTTTTAAAATAATTCAGTTAAAATTAATCTCTTAAAAGTTGCTCAGGCCCACAAGGACTCCTGAGGGGAAGGGCACCGGCTGGAGGATTTTCCCACCTTTGGCCAGGGCGTGAGCCTGGCGCAGCAGGGCTGTCCTCTGGACACATACAGAAAGCTGCCTGCAAGGCTCCAGTCTCGCAGCAAAGGCAAGTGCAGCCTTTCCAGGCTTGGCAGAGCCGGTCCTCCTGTGCACAACCTCCCAGGCTCAGAGAGCACCTCTCGGCCACTAGAATCCGTTTCAGTCTCCTTCCCTGGACTCTGCTGATGGGGACGCACCAGCTGCTGGCTCATGCAGTCACTCTGCCGCCCACGGTCCTCAGGAAAAAGACTTGGCTCTTTACACAACTGTGAGCAAAGCCCAAGGCTCGGAAGGGAACCTGGAATTTACTAAGAGTGTTATATACATTGCCCCATTTAACACACACCTATACTCACAGACTATTAGATATTATTACTGTTATTACTGCTATTAGTTTTATTGTCCCTGTTCTATCAAAACAGCAGACCTGGGTTGAAATCCTAACTCCTGTACTTAACTTAGTAGTCGTGTGCTCTTCTATAAGTCACTCAACCACTCTGTACCTCAGTTTCTCCACCTGTAAAATGAGGGAAATACCCTGTGCTTCCATGGCACAGGACAGGGCCTACCAATGTCCGAATTCTACCCTTTCTACATCCAGCTTGGAGGCATCTTCCAGTCGCCCCTATGGTTAGGTGTGGCTGTGTGACTGAATGAGCACAAGGGACACCACTTCGAGGCCTTAGCCATAAAAATCTTCCCCATAATTCCTCATTCTTTCCCCTAAACTCCTAGGACCTAAAGGGCCAGGATGAGAGGAACCTGATTTCCTGGATGACTGTGGGGAACAAAGTCTCCCCCTCAATTTATACCCATTGACTCATCTATGATGTGAGCCAGAAATAAAATTTATTTTACAGTTCCTTATTAGAGCAGTTAGGATACCGAAATCAACACACCCACCACTTACCACATAAAGCTGTTGTACAGATTATAGGAAGTTATATGAAAATGATGTATAAACCATAGAGTACCCTATAACCCCAAGGTATAGTTATTTACAAAGAAAATGCAGTATTTCTTAGTATCAAGTTTGTGGGTGTGCTCAATACACACACTCTCACAGCAAAAAGGAAAGTACACAGTAGGAGTCTATTGTCATCACCCCATTGCCCCTTCTGCAACTGTCTTTCCCTTTTACCCCTGCCTCAAGCTTCCAAGCTCTCTCAACCTCCCTTGATGCCAGGTTCCTCCACTGAGTTGAATGACCCAAGTGGAACTCTTCCTTCAGACCTACTTCCATCCCTACTTCAAAACAAAATTGACTTTGACAACCTAATTCCCTATCATAGTCAACTCCTCAAAGGGAAGGATGCCATTTTCACCTCAGAGGTCTCTGCACATGGTAGGCACTCAATTTTAGTACATGCTAATTGGATGAAACGGATGTATCTACTTTCCCAAGGGGCAGAGTATCTCTCCCAGGGAACACATCTTAATAAGCACCTTACAGAAATAGACCACCTTATTCAAAGGATGGATATGAAAGAGACAGTGTAGGAGCCAAGCCAGACAAATAGGTGAGAAATGGTTGGTCAGACAGGTTACTCAGCATGCTCAAATTCTGTGAGGGAGGGAACTGTGTGTGGCACCTACAGGGAAAGCCAACTTTGCCTAGAGAGTCCTTGAAAAGTATAGCCTTAACTTAATGTACAACCTGTGCTAGGAGGTAAACCCTGGGTGGGAGAAGGAACTGTCCAAAGTTAAAGAATGTGGCAAGAAGGGTGCAGAATGAGGCCCTATTCCCTGCCTTCTAGAGTTACACTCAGACCTCTTAGCCTCACTGCTGGCCTAACCATAACCAAGGACTTTGATGAATTTTCCAACACTATTCTAGTACCCTGTATCTGACTACAGAATCAAGACAAGCATTCACAAGTAGGTTGACACTGTTTATTCATTAATTCAACAATTTTTTATTGAACAAAGCACCCCCCACAAAACTCATGAAATATTTAGATATAAATAGAACAAAATATGTGCAAAATCAGTAGGCTGAAAACTACAAAACACTGATGAAAGAATTTGAAAGTCTAATAAATGGAGAGATGTACCATGCCCATGGAATAGAAGATTCAATATTATTAAGATGTCAATTTTCCTGAAACTGATCTACAAATTCAGTGCAATGCCAATCAAGATACCCACAGGGCTTTTTTTTTTTTTTTTAGAAATCAACAAGTTGATTCTAAATTTTCTATTGAAATATGAAGAAAATAGAATATCAAAACCATTTTGTAAAAAGAACAAAACTGGAGGATTCACATTGCCTGATTTCAAGACTTACCATAAAGCTACAGCCATCATGATAGCATATATGGCAAAAGGATAGACATACAGATCAATGGACTAAAGTCCAGAAATAGACTGACATATATATATAGTCAAACAATTATTGTCAAAGGTGTAAAAACAATGTAACAGAGAAAGGGTAGTCTTTTTCAACAAATGGGTGCTGAACAACTAGACATCAAATGAAAAATAAAGTGAACTTCTACCTATACCTTACACCACATACAGAATTTAAGCTAAAATGGATTATAGACCTAAATGTAAAACCTGAAACTTCTAGAAAAAAAAACAGAAGAAAATCTTTGTAAAGTTGGGTTAAGCAAAATATTTTAGAAACAGCACCAAAAGTATGATCCATAGAAGATCGAGTATTATAAAAGAAAAAATTGATTAATCTGACCACCAAAAATAAAAATGTCTGCTCTTTGAAAGGTATTAAAAATACAAGCTGCAGACTGGGAGTAAATACTTGTAAAACACGTGTCTGATAAAGGACTTATATCTAGAATATATAAAGAACTCTCAAAACTCATTAATTTTTTAAAAAAGGAAAAAACTCATTAATTTTAAAAAAGCCTCAATTTAAAATGAGGAAAAGTTTTTTTTTAATTTAATAAATGTATTTATTTATTTATTTATTTTTGGCTGTGTTGGGTCTTCGTTGCTGTGCGCGGGCTTTCTCTAGTTGCAGTGAGCAGGGGCTACTCTTCGTTGCGGTGCGCGGGCTTCTCATTGCGGTGGCTTCTCTTGTTGCAGAGTACGGGCTCTAGGCACGCAGGCTTCAGTAGTTGTGGCAGGCGGGCTCAGTAGTTGTGGCTCGCAGGCTCTAGAGTGCAGACTCAGTAGTTGTGGTGCACGTATTTAGTTGCTCTGCGGCATGTGGGATCTTCCCGGACCAGGGCTTGAACCCGTGTCCCCTGCATTGGCAGGCGGATTCTTAACCACTGCACCACCAGGGAAGCCCGAGCAAAAGTTTTATACAGGTGTTTCATCAAAAGATATGTGGATGGGGGCTCCCCTGGGCTTCCCTGGTGGCGCAGTGGTTGAGAATCTGCCTGCCAATGCAGGGGACACAGGTTCGAGCCCTGGTCTGGGAAGATCCCACATGCCGCGGAGCAACTAGGCCCGTGAGCCACAACTGCTGAGCCTGCGCGTCTGGAGCCTGTGCTCCGTAACAAGAGAGGCCGCGATGATGAGAGGCCCGCGCACCATGATGAAGAGTGGCCCCCACTTGCCACAACTGGAGAAAGCCCTCGCACAGAAACGAAGACCCAACACAGCCATAAATAAATAAATAAATTTAAAATTTTTTTTAATTAAAAAAAAAAGATATGCGGATGGCAAATAAGCACATGAAGAGCTCAATTTCATTCATCATTAGGGAAATGCAAATTAAAACTACAATAAGATATCACTACGTGCCTATTAGAATGGCTTTAAAAAAAACTGACAACAAGTGCTGGTCAGGATGCAGAGCAACTAGAACTCTCAAACATTGCTGGTGGGAATGCAAAATAGTACAGCCACTCTGGAAAAGAATTTGGCAGTTTCTTACAAAATTAAACATACATTTACCATATGACCCAGCAATCCTATTCCTGGGTATTTTTACCCTAGAGAACTAAAAACTTAGGTTCACACAAAATGTAAATGTTTATAGCAGCTTTACTCATAATGACCCCAAATTAGAAACAACTTGTTTATTAACTGGTGAATGGATAAACCAACTGTGGTACCTCCACACAATGAAATACTACTCAGTGATAAAAAAGGAACTGATAAATTAGACACAACATGAATGAATCACAAATGCATTATGCTAAGTGAAAGAAGCTGGACACAAAAAGCTGCATACTGTATGATTTAATTTATATGAAGTTTTGGAAAAGGCAAATCTATAAGGACAGAAAACAAACCCGTGGTTAACAACGGTTAGGGTTGAAGAAAGGGGCTGACAAAAAAGGGGCATGAGGGAATTTTGGAGGGTGATTGTGGTGGTGGTTATACCACTGTGTGTATTTGTCAACACCTATAATAATGTACACTGAAAAGTGTAAATTTTACTGTACGTAAATTATTCCTCAATAAATTTAAAAACAAAATACTGAAACTAAAAACATAAACATAAATAAGAAGACTAAAAACAAATATTTATTGAATACCTACTATGTGCAGGTGCATTGTTATGAACTGCTTTGACAATAGTGATATAGAATAATTATTACAATTTATTTTAAAATAATGAGAGGGTTTTCTCCAGCACGGTACTATAATGGAGGATATAAATGTGGTAGAGGCACAGATTCTGCCCTCAGGTTGCCTAAGACGTGGATATAAGTAATGATACAACAAGATATAATTAGGTAAGTGTGAAGAGAGAGACATAAATAAAATACCACAGGAATTCAGAGACAGGAGAGAATACTGAATGCTGGAGAAACCAGAGAAGGCTTCACAGAAGAGATGCCATTTGAGTTGGGTGCTGTTGACAGGAAGTGGTGATTTTATTGTCCAGGTAAACAGTGTTTATCAGAAAGTTTTCTCACATAATTTCTCTTTGATCCTTCTAACAACCTGGGAGACAGGGTAGGAGTGGGGGAGATACTATTAATCGCAGTTTCAGTTAAACAAACTAAGACTTTGAGATGAGTTCCTTGCCCAACACTTGGGCGGCATAGCTAAGGCTTAAACTCAGGTCTTCTGAGAGTTCGGTTCACTCTCTGTTCCCAGATGGTACACCCATCTAGAAGAAAAGTTCTTCCTTCTCATAATATCGAGAGTGACTGCTAACGGTGCCATTTCCACCTTTGGATCTCTCCAAGAGAATGGGTTACTTCTAGCCGTTCTGGCCACTGAGAACACCCTACAAGGCTAAAATGTTTATCTGAATCTTTCCTGCATGTGGAATGAGAGCCAGCAGAGGGGAGATTTTCTGTGGCATTCGTTTAAACTCAAGGTTTAAATGTCTCAAAGTATCTTTTATAAATACTAATAAAACCAAAAGCCTTGAAAGTTACAAGGATAATATGGACTGCTTCAAATGTATGGTCATATATGTAACCATGAAATTATTTAAGACACGACCCCAGACCTTATAGGGCAAATTACTCTTGGAGGGGATCAGCTCCCCTAAAGAACTCTGAAGCTATTCCAAGAAGCTTTCTTGTGACCTGAAGAAGGACACCTGTTCACATGCCTCATCTGGCTGAGCCTCTTATCCGTCATTCCTTCACGCGTGTGAGAGTTTATCTGGCACACATTGAGCTCCTTGGTCTGGAGCCTGTCTACATGCCAACCACTAGGCTAGCAATCACATTTCTCTGGGGAAGAAACAATACCAGGGAGATGTAAATGGCTTCTACATTTTGCTGCTGCTATCTCAATCCTTTTTGTTCACTGCTAACTTAAAAAAATAATGAGACAGTGCCATTATGAGTGGAAATTAATTTAACCAAATATTTCCTGAATGGATACTATATATGTGTTCATAATGAGATGGTCCATGTCCTCAAGGATCTTACAGTCAGGCAGGTTATTCAAACATTTCTCATTGGCAAAACTGGAGAAACTTCTTTCTCCTTTCTGAGTTCTAGTTTTCTCATCTGGATACTAGGGGGTAAATTTCTCTAGCTATTAAGCAGTTGTCATCAAAAACATTTACTGAGAATTTAAGTCGCGCTAGACACTGCACCTTATAAACACCATCACATGAAATCCTCAGAACAACCCTGTGAGACAGCCACTCCTTTTTTTGATTGAAGCATAGTTGGTATACAATATTATACAAGTTACAGGTATACAATATAGTGATTCACAATTTTTAAAGGTTATACTCCATTTATAGCTATTATAAAATATTGGCTATATTCCCCATGTTGTACAATATATCCTTGTAGTTTATTTTATACCTAATAGTTTGTACTTCTTACTTCCCTACTCCTATATTGCCCCTCCCCCTTCCCTCTCCCCACTGGTAATCACTAGTTTGCTCTCTATCTCTGTGTCTGTTTCTTTTTTGTTATATTCACTAGTTTGCTGTATTTTTAAGATTCCACATATAAGTGATATCATACAGTATTTGTCTTTCTCTGTCTGACTTATTTCACTTAGCACAATACCCTCCAAGGCCATCCATGTTGTTGCAAATGGCAAAATTCCATTCTTTTTTTATGGTTGGGTAGTAGTCTATTGTGTATACACACCACATCTTCTTTATCCATTCACCTGTTGATGGACACCTAGGTTGCCTACATTTTGGTAACTGTAAATAATGCTGCTATGAACATTGGGGTACATGTGTCTTTTCAAATTAGTGTTTTTATTCCTTTTGGATATATACCCAGGAGTGGAATTGCTGGGTCATATTTTTAGGTTTTTGAGAAACATCTATACTGTTTTCCACAATGGCTGTACCAATTTACATTCCCAGCAACAGTGTAGGAGGGTTACCTTTTCTCCACATCCTCACCAACATTTGTTATTTGTGTTTTTTGATGATGGCCATTCTGACAGGTGTGAGGTGATACCTCACTGTGGTTTTGATTTGCATTTCCCTGATGATTAGCGATGTTGAGCATCTTTTCATGTGCCTGTTGGCCATCTGCATGTCCTCTTTGGAAAAATGTCTATTCAGGTCTTCTGCCCATTTTTTAATTGAGTTGTTTGGTTTTTTTTATGTTGAGTTGTATGAGCTGTTAATATATGTTGGATATTAATCCCTTACTGGTCATGTCATTCGCAAAATTTTCTCCCATTCAGCAGGTTGCCTTTTTGTTTTGTCAATGGTTTCTTTTGCTGTGCAAAAGATTTTAAGTTTACTTCGGTCCGTTTGTTTATAACTCTTATTATCCCCATTTTATATGTGAGGACACTGAGGCTTAGAGAGTTCGGTGATTTGCCCCGTCCATTGGCCAGTAAGTGACGGAGCCAGGATTCAAGCTCAGGCAGTCAGGCTCAGAGCCCCTGCCCTTAACCACTGTGATCATAGCCCTGCCTGACCCGAGCCCTATGCAGGGAGGAATGAGAGATCAAAGGAGCAGGGTGCCTATAAACAGTTTTTAAATCATCTGGGACAGATTCGTCCACATCCAGCTCAACACCAGGCAACAAGAACATCAAGCAAAGCAACAGGAAAGAAAGATGATCTACATTGGGAGGCCAAGAGGCCCTTTAATGTCACAGTTAATCCAACCCTGAGATTGCAGAACACAAATACACTGGGTCTCTAGCAGGCATCAGACCCACATTTCCTCTGAGGATCTCCAAGCACCTTTTCCCCCAGAGTCGTCGCAGACACAGAGAGGACAGGAAAGCAAGGTGGGGTAACTTTCCCAGGAGAAACAAGTGGCAGCGTCAGAAGGGAAATGTCTGTGTTTAACCCCCCAGCTCTTCACTGAAGCCACAGTCTATTTTTAGGGTCCCTCTTTAACATAACACACATCTATCTATTTTCAGAAGAAGGGAAACCCCAATGTGTGGAACCAGTGGAGGGTTTCTGCAGGTTTTCCAAGGTGCCACAGTTTGATAACACTCTCCGCCTATCTGTTAAAGAGCGCAGCAAATGTTATCACCTGAAAGCACCCGAGGCCAGGGTACCCCTGGTTCTGAGCACTGGAAATGGGCTACCCAGAACTGGACAGCATGTCAGAGCCTCACCCTGTAATCAGACTGAGCTGCTTGCAAAGGAACTGCTACCACATTCCTCTCTTAAAGAGGCCTGACACCAAATAGCTTGGCTGGGGCCAGGGCAGCCAGAGGTGCCAAGTGCCTGCCGTTGCCAGGGAGGCGTGTGTGTGTGGCCAGGGTGGTGGACACGTAAGCCACGGTAGGTCATCTGAAGAGTGTGGAGAAGTGAGTGATCACCGCTAAAACAGTCTGCAAGCAACTCCAGAAAGCTTGCCATGCCTCGACATTCTCAAGTACATGGTAGCAATACTCGACCATTCAGCAAAGGCTTGAGCCAGCTTCCAGAAAGAACCAGAGGGTAGCACACAGGGGATTTAGTGCCAGAAATAGTAGACTAAGGCGACTTTGACCTGGGGACATGAACCAGGCAGTGCTGCGCAGTGGTTGGGGGCATCTGGAGTTAGACAGCCCCGGGATGACTCTGGCCTTAGGCACTCACTAGCTGTGTGGCCTTGGGCCATTTCTTTAAACTCTTTAAGCCTCCGTTTCTTCATCTATATATAAGGTGGAGTTAATAGTCATCACCAGGGCTTCCCTGGTGGCCCTGTGGTTAAGAATCCGCCTGCCAATGCAGGGGACACAGGTTCAATCCCTGGTCCGGGACGATCCCACGTGCTGCGGAGCAACTAAGCCCATGTGTCACAACTACTGAGCCTGCGCTCTAGAGCTCACGAGCCACAGCTACTGAAGCCCGTGTGCCTAGAGCCCGTGCTCCGCAACAAGAGAAGCCACCGCAACGAGAAGCCCGTCCACCGCAATGAAGAGTAGCCCCCACTCGCCGCAACTAGAGAAAGCCCGCATGCAGCAACAAAGACCCAGTGCAGCCAAAAATAAATAAATTAAAATAAATAAATTAAAAAAATAAAGTATCTGTATCATGTGATATGATATATATAAAAATACCCAGTCATCACCTCACAGCACTGCTGTTTGGATCAGATAAGATGATGTATTTAAGAGTCCTTCACAGAATGCCTGGCACGGAGTGCAGCCCTGAATACATGTGGGCCACCAAGCACTGCACCAGGTCTGTGGCCGCTCCCACAACTCAGAAGAATGAACTGTTGCCCCTCTTTGTACCTCAGTTTCTCCAGTAATAAAACAGCAACTATTCTTCCCCTCTCCTCTGTTTATGGCACTTAAAAGCTGGGGAGGGCTTCCCTGGTGGCGCAGTGGTTGAGAATCTGCCTGCCAATGCAGGGGACACGGGTTCAAGCCCTGGTCTGGGAAGATCCCACATGCCACGGAGCAACTAGGCCCGTGAGCCACAACTACTGAGCCTGCCCGTCTGGAGCCTGTGCTCTGCAACAAGAGAGGCCATGATAGTGAGAGGCCCGCGCACCGCGATGAAGAGTGGCCCCCGCTTGCCACAACTAGAGAAAGCCCTCGCACAGAAACGAAGACCCAACACAGCCAAAACTAAATAAATAAATAAATAAATTTATTTAAAAAAAAAAAAAAAAAAAAAGCTGGGGATATGCAGAAGTTGAGGGTTTCTTTAATCATCAGAAATGTTATCCAGTGTTTACACAGCATCTACTCAGGGACTGGCCATCTCTCCCTTTTTGGGTACCTGTGCAGATCCTCTAAATATTGGATGACAGATTTCTGATTAAAACAAGCTGTCTATACTTTTGCACTTCTTGAGGTTTTTATGGTGCCAGGAGCAGACATGAAGAAGCAACCATCTCCCATGATGTCAGAGACTCGTCTACAGAAGAGATGCTAGGGGAAGGATGCAGAGCAAGCCAGGTGTCGCCACTCAAGATTTGTCATGTGACACCCCCTCTTTCCCTCCAATGAAAGGAGAAAGATGTCTTTATTCCATTGGGGGAAAATAAAATCACTGTTTGAATATTTGCCACAATTCTTCACAACAAACACAGCAGTAACTTCCTTACTTTCTCATTTCTACTTGGTCATGGCCCCATCACAATGCCCTCATTCCATCACCATCCCTACTTCTCATGCTAGAAAAAGGGATGGAAGTGACATTCTGTTGAGAGTTAGTACAGCTTTCTGGCTTGCTCAAGCTGCCTTCTCTGGATAAAGGCCATCAGCTGTCAAACCAATCCGAAGAGCTGAGCTCTGAGAGGAGAGTGGGTTTGCATAGAGGGGAGCGATGCCTGCCTCACCTCGGCAGCTTTCCCACCCCAGGTCAGTCAGCAGGCTTGGGAAGCATCAACATTAACCTTCTTCTCTTAGCATTAGCTCCTGTGCCTTGGCCTGAACCATTCTCCTACCACCAGCAGCCAGCTTACTAAGCCAGAACAGCCTAGACAGGACCACTATTAATTGGATGTATTTCCTTGTAGCCAACCTAATATGTTTTATTAGATTGTTTTTAATTATAAAAGTGCTGTACTCCAGGCCTTTAGAAAATCCAACAAAACAGGTTGCGGTGGAGAGCCAACAATAGCAGTGTATCCATCCTCAAAATGGTGCCCCTAAGCCAAGTAGACTGTCCTCACGTGCATGTGTGACAGCTGTGCCTCCCAAGAGCTGCTTAGCAGGAGTCCCCGTGTAAAAGTGATGGGCTAGAAGAGCCAAACTTCCTTTATTTTTACAGTTACCCTTGATTACCAGTGAATGAATGCCCTCAGTTGTGAACTGTCCACAGCTATTCCCATCCAAACCCTTTCCCTGCACTTCAGGCAGCCAGACCTCTGGCTACTCACGTGAAGGGAACAGGTCCCAACACACAATAGGAATGTGCATCTCCAACAACAAACATCTGTAGAATACCATCACAGGACAGCAACGATAATAACAATAACAAAAGTAGGAACAAGCATATTCAGCGAGGACTCAGTACATGGGACGCATATACTAAGTGCCTGGCATACACAGGAGTGTATTGATAATGAAATGAGCTGTGAGCGCTTTTCACTTTCTCCATTTTATAAAGGAAGAAAGTGAAGCTTACAGAAGTTTAGGAACTTCCCCAGGTCACACTACCGTGAGAAGCAAGGGGTGAAGTACAACCTACACCTGGTCTGACAGCATAACTTTTGGATGAGTTGCTGCTAATAATAAATTTTAACTGTGTTAACCATCCAGTAATCCATATTAACACTTAGCAGGGCTTCAGTTGAAAAGAAACGTGAAGATGGTGCTAGGGCTCCCCATAAACACCTCCTATGTGTATAAGTCAGATTTACTATTCTCCTCCCAGATGCTGCATCCCATTTCTACCCAAAATATACAGACATTACCAAAATACATTCAAACCACATTCCAGGGATCCCACCTGCTCTAAGACTTCCCTTGGTGTTTAGAAATCTGTCTGGCTCCTGTTTCCTTTGTGACCACAGCATGCCACCGTAGAGATGGCAAGCACACTGCTGTTTCTAAAGGCCTGAGCATTTCAGGTCACTAACCCCACCAGAAATGAGACCCAGAAGTTCAGAGTTCTCGAGCTATTGTTCTGTCTACATATAATACTCCCTTGTTCAAGAGAGAGACAGAGGGACGGACAGACATGCAAAAATACTGGAAAACGAAAGATCCAAAGTAGTCCGTAACCAAACCAGCCCAGGGCTGCCTTTATAAAATGAACTCCTCTAAGCCCCGGCCCATTATCTGGGCTTGGCAGAACTGGCCTGCTCCCCTGACTTATCTCTCTTCGTGCCTACACAGTTTGCTACACCCACTGCATGTGGGTACCCTTATCAGAAAATATCCACATGACAAGCGTTTGCCTTTGAACAGAAGTAGCTCTTTTGCCTGCCAAACATCAATAACTCTGTATACTTGTTGGTACATATATTGTGAGCACGTACATAAAGCTCGCAAATACAGAACAGACACCCACTACAGGGCACAAGTGGCCATGTGTCTTTGGAAACTGCCAACCTATTACAAAATACCTGCCACTCTCCTCTTCCCCATCAACCAGGAAATGAGATGAACAAAACTTGCAGCTCTCTGAATAATTCATTTGTTCCACAAATATTTTCTGAGCATTGTGTTGTGCTCTCAAACTGAAAGTTTTACCAAACTATAGGATTCTAGAGATGAGAAGAAGGTTGTCCTCTGTTCCTTTTATGACACTAGTTTCACCAGACAGCAGGATCATCCAGCATCAGACTTGCCAAGAGGTAACAGCCTTTGACAATATGAAAATATCACTTTTCAGGGGTCAGGGGGTCCCATGTGTGTCTCCAACGTTGGGAAATAATGACTCAGCGACAACCTCATCTACTCCATTTCTGAGTCAAATTATTTTTGACTCTTTTTAAAGTTTATCATTTTGGTTTTCAGTGTGTACTTGTTATTTGTTAAGTATATTTCGTGGTCAGGCATTTGGGGCCAATATTGATTTTTTTAAAATACAGACTACATTTTATGCATAGAGTTGGTAGATCATGGAGTTGAGATAAAATGTTTACTGGCTGCATGGTTCTTAAATGAAACCACCCCCGGAAAGCACTGTTGCAGCCACAGCCTAAAGCACCTAGTGAAATGCGAGATGCTTCGTTCCTGTATCACCTGCTGTGATCAAAATGAAAGCAGAGAACTGTTACTCCTGACTTGTGGTAAGTAATTTGATTATAATGCATCAGGATGACTGGAATTCCCTTCTCCCTACACTGAGAAGCCTGATCTCAACAACAGAACAAAAGCCTACACAGTAATTAAAAACTCTGTCCCAGAAGTGGAGTAGGGGGTGGACCTCATTCTCCTTAAAACCCTTGGAAGGGTCAGGAAACATTGGGGGTGGGAGAGAAAAGGGGGAGCTGTAAAGACCCTCAAAGCTGGTGTATGTATTACATGAGCTGTGTGTAAAAGGACTGGCGGGGCCTCACACTTTGTAGAACATGTTTGGCTACAGGGGTCTAGATGCCCAGCGGCAGAAAGCCCGTGCAGATACGGGGGTGGGGGGAACCCATGCTCCTAGGGTTGCTGAATGCACACGTTGTATTTGTAGCAGAATGAAATCACAAAGGAGATAAATGTGTGCACCTGTGTTGTGGCGGCTGATTAATTCAATTAATATTTATTGAGCACCTGCAGGGCTCATGACAGCTTACTGTGGGGAAAGAAAAACAGTATATCCTGCTTTCAAGGAACTCATGATCTCCTTACAATAAGACAATGACAAGGAGATGATATAACTGTATACTCAGGTACTGTGTGAGCCATATACATGCATGGCTTGTTTAAATTGGGTCTAAATATCTGTCGGAAAAGGGCTTTGTCTCACTGATCCTTCACATTCTTGATGGCTGACAGCAAGAAAGAAGTCATCTCAACAATCAAATTCCAATCTGCTCAAGTTTTGTTGATAAGGTGAAAGAGGACATCTGGAGGTCTGGCCACAGCCTCTGGGCAGAGGAAGTGCATGCGTGTGTGTGTGTGTGTGTGTGTAGAAACACTCGTCGAAAGCATGGCTATCAAGATCCAGGGTGGTCTGCAGCAGGCCATTAAGCTACCAGGAACCCATCATCCATCAGCAGCTCCTCATCGCCATATGTCTTAACAGCCATAAAAGCCACTTGTCTATGTGTAGAATCACCTCAAGGTGTGATTTCCCCAGTTTTCCACCAGCTTTGCAGCATCAAGCCTAGTTACTTTTTGGATAGCCATTTAGTCCTCAGAGCCCCAGGAAACTGAAAGAGAATTTCACTAGAAAACAATGATTCAACAGGCCTGTTTAGAGAACCCAACTTGGCTGCTGATCTTCTCCCAAAAAACATCAAAGACCAAAATCCTGGCCACATAAGAAGGAGTGGTCTATCCAGATGAAGGAGAATGGGCAGAACATATCTGCAGACAGCTCTCTTCCAAGTAGAGACCAGAGCTCAGGCTAAGACGACCCTCATGTGGGCATCTAGGGAGACTTTTCCAAGCTGGGTCCAGTGGGCATTGGGGGATGGGTGGACGAGAGGGAAAAGCCTATTCATCTACCCTTCAGGTACCTTGACAGATCGGCTTGGCTCCTTCAAGCCACACTGGCTTTGAATCAGAACATCAACTCAGAAGTGTAAATCCTGGGCTGGGAGGAACCACTGGACTCCTAAGTTAAAACAGCAAGCAGGACTCAGAGTCTGAAGTGAGAGCATTTACTACCATGAGACACCGCGCCAGCTGTTGGGAAATGCTTACCTGTATATTCCCTTCCTTTTCCAGCCAGAGTCTAGAACCGCTTGAAATTCACTGTGGAGATCATGCATAACAAAGCATCTACCCTTTGCTGCTGTGTTGGCCAGCACAGACCAGCTCTTGAAAAGAAGCTGCTTTGCACTATTTACAATAGCCAAAACATGGAAACAACCTAAATGTCCATCGACAGATGAATGGATAAAGAAGACATGGTACATACATACAATGGAATATTACTCAGCCATAAAAAAGAATGAAATAATGCCATTTGCAGCAACATGGATAGACCTAGAGATTATCATACTAAGTGAAGTAAGTCAAAGACAAATACCATATGATATCACTTACATGTGGTATCTAAAATATGATACAAATGAACTTATCTACGAAACAGAAACAGACTCACTGACATAGAAAACAAACTTATGGTTATCAAAGGGGAAAGGGGGTAGGGGAGGGACAATCAGGAGTTTGGGATTAGCAAATACAAACTACCAAATATAGAACAGATAAACAACAAGGTCTTACTGTATAGCACAGAGAACTATATTCAATATCCTTAATAAACTGTAATGGAAAAAATATTTAAAAGAATATATATATATGTATATGTATATGTATAATTGAATCACTTTGTACACCAGAAACTAACACAACATTGTAAATCAACTACACTTAAATTATAAAAAAGTGAAAAAAAAGAAAAGAAGCTGCCCCTTTCCCTCAACACCACCCTGTCAGTGGGTGAGACAAAAGGAGGCACTCCACATCAACCCACACCTCCACTTCCTCTGTAATTTCTGACCAGGTGACCGCACACGCCTTTCCCTGTAAAGTGCTGTCATCCCTCTCATCTGTGTCCTCATACTGATACTGATCAAGATAGCTAAGGCCACCCTTAAATATCCTCTGAGAATAGAGGCATCCATGATGCTTTTTGATGATCTCTTCTAATGCTTCACAACCATCACATTTATAAGTTTTATGCTTTGCTTTAATTCTTTTACTATCATTTAAATCTACCTTTAAAAAAAAAAAACCGAATGATGGTTCCTATTTCACCTTCAATACAGAGATAGAAATCTGATTATAGACACACACTCAAAGAAAAGTCACTATCACTCTGCTTGTTTTCTAATATCATGATCTAAATCCCTTCCACCTTTAATTGAAGAGCCTTAAAAATCACATTCATTTTCTTTGCTCTCGTTAATACCCACTCCAATTCCCCCCATTTTTCTCTCACTAGGAGCTCCCCAACGAGACTCAGCCCTGTGTGAAGAGCTGGCCAGATGTTCTGAGAGTATGACCTCATCGCTCCTCTCCTGTTGATGACAACTTTTCAGTATTGTTAGTACATCACAGTCATTTTCAGTTCATGGTTTAGATAAGTAGTTTAGGCCACAGCCCAATAAGCCTTCTCTGATATTCAGTTTTCATCAATACTATTAATAAGTCGATTCTTGTGCATATTACAGTTACTGAATTACGAAACTGCAAGACACCTCCACAAATTAGCCAATCTATCACCAACTCACCCACCAACACACAGAGTCCATTTGCTTTTACTTTACTACTTTTCAATCTATGATCCACCAGGGCAGCTTTCAGTTTAGTTACAGCTTATAGGGGAATTCCAACATTTTGGAAAATACATTTTGAAATTAGAAAAATAAATAAGGGCTGGTTGTTTAACAGCAGCATGACACTCTTGACTTACATCATTATGCTTATGGTACTAAGAAAATCAACTGACTTTTAATGAGTACCTACCATGTACATGAACCATGCCAGGACACACCCCCTACACTCACAAAGCTTCCAGTCTGACTTAAGAGACGTCACACAGATCATAATCCCTCATCCACAACAATTCTGAAATTCAAAAAGCTCTGAAAGCAGAAAGAATTTTGTAATTCATTTGATGGCAAAATCTGCCCTGAAGTTAGCTAATTTATATTCTTTATTTATCTGCTTTCATGTAAAAATAAGTTTTGCTGCCAAAATAACATGCTCAATTATAGGATGCCACCCCACACATGGTATAATGTTCCTAAATCTAAGAAATTCTGAATTCCAGGTTAATTCTAAACCCATGCTCTTAAGGGCTCTACCATACTTCTTCCCACATGATTGGGAAGAAGAAGAAAAAAAAAAGAAGAAGGAGGAGGAGGAGAAGGGGGAGGAGGAGGGGAAGGGGAGGGGAAGGGGAAGGGGAAGGGGGAGAGGAAGAGGAAGGGGAAGAAGAAAAAAAAGAAGAAAAAATCTGAATTCCAAATACATATCTCTTACCAGCTTCAAATAAGTTGGCTATGGACCCAAAGATTGACATGAAAAAGAAAACAACACAAACCAAAGTTACCCCATCCACTGAGTGGGGTTTAGGCAAAAGGTGGGTTAGCCCTGTTACTCTCTTCATTCTCAATAATTCTAAAAAATCTACTCTATAAGTGACGAATGAGTGTCACAGCAATATTTAAATTACCTTAGTCCCTTGAAAAAAGATAAGGACAATGGCAACAATATAATTGGAATTTTTGGCCCCATTTTATTAAAACTTGGACACTTAAACCTAACTCAATCTTGACAAAGCAATATTTGTGCATCTCCTCTCTAAGAGCAGAACATTTTGCATTGTTGGCTACTGAATGGAACCTTCCTCATTTCAGGTCCTTCTCCAGCTCCAATGTCAGGGATTCCCATCATAGTCATTAAGATGAGGGTCATTCCTAGTACGAAGTCACCCTCAGAATAGAGTCAGACATTTGCCCTTTTCCTTTACCAAAACTCTCCTCTGTTGCCCTTGTCATCAGGGGCCCTGGTAGAGGGGCTTTGTGGTCAACACCCTCCTGCACACCTTCAGCAATAACCAGAAACCCCTAACTGAGTTCTAGATTGGACCCATGGTGTGGAGTTTGCAGACCCCTGGTGTAGAGTATTAACCCGTCTCCTGCCATGACGGCTCACTACTCAAAGACAAAGTTTATTTAGCATATCCTGGGATCTCTGGGGCACTCACTCTGCCCGTGGCAGAGCCTGAAGCTACAGCTGGGTTACGCGCTAGACAGGAGAAATCCAACGACAGCCTCAGCCTGTTTTTGTACAGCCCATGAACTGAGTAGACTGTACATTTTTAAAGGATTGTAAAACAAACAAAAGTATGCAACAGAGACTTATGTGGCCCCCAAAGTAAAAAATGTTTACAGAAAAATGTTGCCATTTACAGAAAAAGTTTGCCAACTCCTGCTTTCTCACCTGTGAAGAGGGCAGGGCAAAGGATGTGTGACAAGATAAAGGCCTCCCCAGACCCTGGCCACATATACCTGTGGATGATTTCTTTCCAATCCCACCTTGGAACTTTCCAGCAGGATTTTAGAACTAATTGATTCCACCTCAGTTTTATTTTTAAAAAGGCCCACTGTTCCCTTAATTTCCCCCAAATAACCAAAATAGACACATTGGCAAACTCCTTCAGGTTTCAGGCCCCTCACCCAGGGCCCACTCACAAACCCAGCCCCTCACAAGCCCAGACCTGCACTGTCACCTGGGCTAAGGCACTTGCATCCCCTCCCCTAAACATAGGTTCCAATCTGGGGGGGAAGCCAAACAGGTAGAACACCAGCAATTCGTATTTTCTTTTCATTCTTTAAGTTGCCTGTCTGTGTGAGAACTGTGAAGCAAATGAAGTTATTTTATGGGAACCTCAGCTTTCCCTATTCTCCATGACTCCTTTCCCAATGACGCCATAATTCTTTCTCTCTCTCCTCTCCTTTCCTCTTGTCAGACTCTGCTCTGTGGTACTGACCATGCCAGAGTTTAATATGTTCCCAACCTTACTCAACACGGTGACAGTCAGAGCACCAGAGGGTTGAAGGTGGTCTTTGAGACATGAGAGATAGAAGTGTTAAACGTGGGTCTAAGCTGGCCCAATCTGGTCTGTTTCCTGTCTACCTACCTGTCATACTATTCATTAACCTGACACTACTTCCATGGTAATAACCCACTTCTCATAGAAATGCTCATAGAGACCCATTCCTTGCCCTGTCAGCCCCCTTTGGATTCTTTTTTACCCTCCAAGGACAGAGACCCATATCAAACTCACCAAGCAACACAACAAGTTAGATGCATAGTTTTAAAAAGTCCATGGATGTTATCTCTGCTAGTGGAAAGGCAGTACAAGGACAGGATTAAGAGCCAGGGCTCTGGAGCAGACTGCAGGAATTCAAATTCCAGCTCTGCCACTTATTAGCTGTGTAACCGTGGACAAAATAACTTAACCTCTCTGTGCTTTGGTTTCTTCATCTATAAAATGAGGATACTAACATTATCTACTATATGAGGTGATTGTAAAGATTAAGGACTTCAAATACATAAAATACCTAGAACAATGCTTGGCACCTAGAAAGAGTGTAAAAAAATACCTATTAATATCAGTAGTAGTAGTAGTCTGTTCCTCAACCCCATTGTTTTGAGTTCATTCATTCTTTCCTTTAAAAGGCATGCTATGTGCCAGGCAATTCGCTAGGCATGGAGGTTACAGAGATGATTAATACCTGGTTTTTGCCCTCAGGAGCTGGCAGATGAGTATGTGAGACAGTCATAAAAACAGGCTAGGTCTTAATATAATGTGGAGAGAGAGAAATACCCAAGGCTTTATGGGAGCACAGTAGGAGCGTACAGGAGGCCTCTGCAAGGGTGGGTGGGTAGGGATCAGAGCTGAATCCTTAAGGAGGAACAGGAGTTATCCAGGCACAGTTGAGGGAGATGGAGAAGAGTCATGCATGGCAGGCAAAGGCATTCCAAGAAAGAGGAAGGCGTACTCCATGCGTGAGGGCAGTAAGAAACAGCCTGGAGTTGATGGGAAACCGCCAGGAGCCTGGTGAAGAATGAGAGACAGACAAGGGCCCTATCACTGTAGGCCTTTATTGCCATGCTAAGGAACTTGAGTAACGGGGAGTTAATAAAGGGTTCTAAGTGGATGGAATGGCTAGATTTGCCTTCTAGAAAGATCCCTTTGGTAGGTGCATGGAGGGATCGATTTAAAGGGGCAGAGACAAGATTACGGGCAGGGAAAGTGATTAGGATGTTGACTGCAGCGGTTGAGACAAGAGATGCCTTGGGTCAAGAACTAGGGTTTTGGTAGTCAAGGTGCTGAGGAGCGATCAGGTTACAAACTATTTAGGATATTGATGGGTGAGTGGAAACCACAAGTTAGAAGAAGCAAAGAGTCAAGAATGACTCCTCCACCTTGAAAGACTAAGTGGATAGTGGGTCTATCAATCTGGAGGGTGATCACAAGAGGAAGAGGAAGAGGAAGTTTAGGGGAAGGAGTGAAGATTTCAATGGGTCAGAAATACGTATCAAGGGACTTCCCTGGGGGTGCAGTGGTTAAGAATCCGCCTGCCAATGCAGGGGATACGGGTTCCAGCCCTGGCTGGGGGAGATCCCACATGCCGCGGAGCAACTAAGCCCGTGCGCCACAACTACTGAGCCCACGTGCTGCAACTACTGAAGCCCGCTCACCTAGAGCCCGTGCTCCACAACAAGAGAAGCCGCCGCAATGAGAAGCCCGCACACCACAACGAAGAGTAGCCTCCACTTGCCGCAACTAGAGAAAGCCCGCGCGCAGCAACAAAGACCCAACGCAGCCCAAAATAAATAAATAAATAAATAAATAAATAAATAAATAAATAAGAAAGAAATACGTATCAAGCCCTTATTCTGTGTTAGCCATGGTGTTAGGTATTGGATATGTGATAATGAAACAAAATAGAGAGGCTTTCTGCTCTCATGGTGCTTTCAGTCCAGTAGAGGAGGCAAATAGCCAATGAATTATTACAAATAATTAATTTATAATTTACAAATTGCAGAATGCTGCAGAGGAAAGTGCAGAGTACTAGGCAAAGTTTAACAGGGAAGCCTCACCTAGCCCGGGGGAACGTGGGATGGCTTCCCCGAGCAAGTGGCCCTTACGTTGGTAGTTATGGGACAAATAAGACTTAGGCAACAAATGGGGAAAGAGCTTGTGCAACACCTGCAGTAGGAGTCTCAGACATCCTGTGAGACGTCCCGTGGAAACACGTAACCTGAGGCTGGGTATTCAAGTCCTAGGGAAATTGTCTGGGCTGGAGTTATTTTAGAATCATCAGCAATAAATAGGTAGCAGCAGAAACACCGAAAGTGGGCAAGATTACCCCAAAAGAGAGTACAGGTGTCCAGAATGGAAGCTGAGGATGGGCCCTGGGGAACTCCTTTCTTGGGGTACGCTGAGGAAGAGGAGCCAGCAAAGAACAAAGGGAGTAAGGAGATAACCACATCAAGAAGCCTTGGGGGAGCAAACAACAGCATCCAGTACCCCAGAGAGCTTTAGTTATCCACAACTGGTGATCACAGTAAGAACAGTTTCTGTAAAGTCGTGGGGATGGAAGTCCAGGAAAGTGGGGACTGGAAAAAACGACAGCAAAATCATGAGTATAGTCCATTCCTTCAAAATGTTTGCAGAGGGAGGGTATGTAGTTTTGAGGGTGGGTAGACAGAGATGCAGGGCCAAAGGACAGTTTATCCAATGAGAGAAACCTGGGTGTGTCTAGAGGCTCTAGGACAACAGCAAGAGAGAGGGAAAGATTGATGACTCAGAAGAGCTTGGGATCACCCACAGTGCAAACTTTACCACTTATCATTGGGCCAAAACTTTCCAGACTCTTGACTGGATACTGCTTTTTCTTCTTCCACCACACGGTCCAACTCTGGACTCGCTATATCATTTAGGCCTCCGCTGATTTTGTAGGTTTCCCACTAGCTGGCCCAGGCCCAGAAAGCCACATGGGTGAGAGGAAAGCTCCTCAAATCACCCCCCACCCATCCCATCCTCCAGGATGCTGGGAGACTCAATCCCTATTCCAGGCCAAGGCTCTGCCCTTCATTAAGGGGAAAACTGAGAAACTTGGGATTATTTCCTGGTGAACAAAATAATAGCGCTACCACACCCCAGAAACTTTCCTACAAATGAGCTTTCTGTGCACAGAGAGAGGCTGGCTGAGAAGCGTTGCTGATTTTCCTCAGATGGGCCTGGCTCCGTGATCACCCCTTTCAGGAAGTGGCGCCTGCATGAGCGCATCCTTGGGGCCCTGGTCCTTCGCTGACGGCAACTCGCCAGAAAGCAGGCGCCTCTCGCCACCACTCTGTGGCCAAGCGACAGCAGGGACTCCTGGAATCAATGTGCTCCGTGGAAGAGAAGGGTGGCCCCAGTGAGCCACTAACCGGGCAAAGGGCTTTCCAAAGGGTTTTCCAAAGCAGAACGCTTTGAGGAGCAATGAATAAAACAAAAAAAGCTGCAGCAGCAGCTTGGAAAAAGCAATAAGAGAAGGAGAGAACATGTGAGAGACAGACAGACAGACCGACAGACTGACCAACCATCAAGGAAGTGCCCAGGAGAAAAGTCTGGGTGGTTCAATAAGGGTGCACTGACCCACCTCCCGCAAACACTATTCTTTATGAAATATGAAAACAACCCCCTAAAAAGTTATTCTTTATAGTTCAGGGAGATGAAAAAGAGAGAAAGAGATTGTGCTAAAGTACTTCATCATCACAAGTATCAGTATCACAAGACATCGTCGCCCCTTATGTGCTAACACAATGTAACTGGCTGAAGAGAAATGTAAGCTCTTCTTAGTAAGTGGCCTCCAAACTTGGATCTTCCACACAATTCATCTTGTAGTCACTGGGACCACGAAACCCAAAACACACACACACACACACACACACACACACACACACACACACACACACCCAGAGCAAGCAACCAAGGGACTGTGGTGAGCGAACACCAGCAGGGGAGAAAACTCAGGAACTC
This sequence comes from Balaenoptera acutorostrata, assembly GCF_949987535.1. Taxonomy (NCBI): domain Eukaryota; kingdom Metazoa; phylum Chordata; class Mammalia; order Artiodactyla; family Balaenopteridae; genus Balaenoptera; species Balaenoptera acutorostrata. Next base: position 144,280,700 of record NC_080066.1, read on the forward strand.
CTCCTTCCCCACCCCTGCCCCACCCCTTCCCATCTTCTCCCAGCCACACTGCCCCACAGGGCTGGAGCGGGACCCCAGTGGGACACCTGTGCAGTGCCTCCAAGAGGCTCACAGGGCTGGACGCTGGGCAGAGCTGTGGAAGCCCTGGCCGAAGCCCAGGCTCTGGCCCGAGGAGTGAGGCCTGGCAGATGGCAAGGACACACACAGCCCAGCTGGCTTCAGAGCCTCCTTGCCTGGTTCAGGGGAGGGAAGAAAAAGCAATGTGCTAATGCCGGGTCTATAGCTTCCACTGGCTTAAGCAGGCAAAGGCAGTAAAGCCCAGGAGGCTGTCTCTCCAGGCACCTTGCTTCTGAAGCAGACAGGCCTGCTGTTGTTTTACAAGGCAGCTCACCTCCAGAGACAGGAGCTTCCTGAAGCTCAGGTTACAAGGTCAGGCCAGGAGCCCTCCCTGGGCCTCCTCCCCAGGACTCTCTGCAACTGCCACCTGAGAGGGAAGATCCGGTGGGCGGGAGGGAGGGAGGAGCCCACCGCCAAGTTCTTTCCCTCTGCATCAGACCAACAAACTTTGTCAGCTCCGCAGACCTGCCTCTGAGCCATCTGCCCAGCGAGCTCAGCATGACGCCCCTCAAGTCTCGGCCAAGTTCAGCGAGGGGGCAAGAGGTGCCGGGTTTTAATGGGGAAATTCAGTCCTGCTGATGGTAACTTTTGGATGCTCTGGGCAAGTCATTTCTCTTACTCACAAAGCCTTCTTCCATTTGAAAAGAAAGAGACTGTACTAGCCAACCTGCCCCAAAAGGATTAGGAGCAAACTTTACAAAGAGAATAGTTTGAGTTTTCTAATCCCTCCATCCAGGGCAATGAAAGGTTCCCAGGCTTTATGGAATGCCTGTCCATACAAGAGCTCAAAACACCTCAAAAGAGATGGGCTCTGCCTAAAGAACAGGAGTCCTCAAAATTTGTTCCTTAGTGGGCATGAGAGGAGGGACAACTCAACCCAAGTGTGGGAGAGGCCAGAAGCCTTGCTGGCACAAGAGATAAAAAGCAAGCTTGTAACTCCTACTGATCTGCTATGGGATCTTGGACCAGTTCACTACCTCTGTGTGCAGGGAACAAAGTGCTTGGTGTTCCTTGGGAACCTGAAGAAAGTTTGAGTCTGTGTTTTAATTTCCTTACCATTTGTCCTTGTGGTCCAGTGCTTCACCTTGGGGGATTAGCAACAGAAACCAGTAGATGAAGAATAGACTCCAAACCAAGTGACTCTAGAATGCTGAGTATGAAACCCAAAAATGCAGCTTGCCTTCTGCAAGCAACCAGAGTAAGCCAATTTCTGAGGGTACCAGAAAACCACTGTCATTCTTAATCTATGACAAACTCCCAAATGAACTGGCAAAGTCTTTGCTAAGAAACTCTTCATGCACTTTTGTGGCAATGATTAAACCACAAAGAGCATCCCTTAACTCAAGTTGCTGGACCTCAGAGGAAAAAAAAAAAAAAATCCAGATTCTGGGAACCATTTGGGATAAATGGAAACAGCCATTCTCTTGGAAATACAAATGATTTCTAGCACAAGGAACTTCAAAGAGATATCTAAATTCTTGTCCTAAATTTTTATTTTATTAATTATTTTATTTACTATTGCCAAGAATACTGGCAAAAATATTTATGTTCAAAATTTTACATCACTATAGGATCCGTTTCTAGTAAGACCTTGGATGCATTGGTTCTTTGACCCCTTATAACACATAATGAGATTCACTAAAAATTAACAAATTCGCTAAAGAGAAACCAAGCTATAATAACAATAGTAGCTATCATTTTTGTTCACTTACCACGTGCCAGACCTCTGACACACATTTTTATCCAGTCCATAGTGCAACCCTATCTGAAAAGTGGGTATCATTATTCCCCATTTTACTGAAGAGGAAAATGAAGATCAAAAAGATTAAATTACCTGCTGAGGTAAGTGTTAAAACCTGGATTCGAAGCCAGGTCAGACCATAGCCAAAGAATGTACTCGCTCTGCCACAACACAGGGCAGGAGTTTCCACTAGAAATGAAGTCACCTCAAGAGGAATGGAAATTTACTATTCACAGTACAGTGAACAGAGGGTGAGGGTAAGTACCAGGCACATGGGGCAAAGGGGCAGTTGTGTTAAGCTTGATTTGTATTTAAATCCTTTAAAGGGTAGGCCAAGTGACTTGGGGAACAGTAGATTTAAAATATTTTGCAGATGAGACTACAGGGGAAGCCAGCGGACACTAACAAGGGCACCATCTAGAGAAACTGGAAACACTAGCAGGGCATAAAACAAGATCAAAGTCAGGAATGGTGGGAGGCCCGCTGTGGGAGAGGAAGGCATGCAGAGCCCGGACACTCATGGGTGACTGGAATAGAGGAGAACTAGGGGGGGCGCTGCAACCGGACACCAAGTTAAAAAGAGGAAGGAAGGCGTGAGGGAGAGAGGAAGGAAGGAAAGGGGAGAAGCAAAACAAAATGGCAGTGTGATTTGGTCTAAGTACGTTTCATAACAAAAGGTCTGTGCCTGGGTCCTGCCTGGGAGAAGGGACAGGAGACTCCCCTGGGCTGCAGGAGAGGTCTTTCCCTACTTTGAGAATGGAGAGAATGGAGGGAATCAAGGAGACAGCCTTATACATCCCCACTAAACTTGGCCTCATTTTTCTAGCCCCTTTAGTTTAAACAGGCCATCCATTCCCAGCAGTTTAAAACTAGCCCCATATTATTGGTTAGAGCCAAAACAAAATGAAAACACACAAAAATTAAGACAACCTAATTTGGCATCATTTAAAAATTGGTTAAATAAGTACGGTTTTTCCATACAATGGAACCATTTTGAAGGAGGAAAATCTACAGGTATACATATGTGGAAAGACGATCTTGTGTACTGATGAGTAAAACAATGTAAATGGTCAAATAGTATAGTATCCATAATAGAAATCCTTTTCTGTAAAAATAAATAGCAACCATATATTTTATTAGCATATGTATAAAAAATGTTGGCAGAATATGCGTCAAATTGTAGTGAATGATTATCTAGGGGATAAGGAAGGTGGATGATGAGGAACTTTCGTTTTCTATGGTCTGTATTTCTGCAATATTTTACATTAGTAAAACTCTATATTATAATTGTAAATAGAAAGGGAAAAAAATTAAGTGTTCCTGAAAAGAAGTTAAGTCTCCCAGCTCATCTCAACCAGGAAATGTGAAATTGCCAAAACATAAGTCAGACTCTTCCCATTGAATAAAACTCTTCATACTCTTAGAATCTGAGAGAATTACAGCAAATGTGGCCTGATCCTTGGGTTTCTGCCTTTCCGCAAAATAGAGTTTGGGGTGGCAGGAGCACTTCCTAGCAAAGATCCCTCTTGTTCATTGGCCATCAAGGAAATCCCCCAGTGACATGAACCAAGCAAAGAAAGCGCATTCACACCCAGAGAGCTTTCAGGAAACCAGATCCTCTCTTATCTCCATCAACAAAGGAGACTCATCTTTCACCAACTCACTGAATGAGCCCCTTTGTTTCCCCTAAAGGATCATCATATATTCTTTCCCAGCTTCTACAGAAAGTCCAGGTGCCCCAGAATTCAGCACTGAGAGGCACAGAAGGAGTCCCAGTACAAACTTACTTGTCCACATTTTCAAGAGAGACAGGACCTGAGATGGCAGGGAACTGAGAAAAGGGGAGGGGCACGCAGGTAGGTGTAAAGTGTGAATGTGAGAATGTTTGCTTTATAACCAAGCTTCCAAACTTACATGAGCGGCACCTACATCATATGTCCCACAATAGAACAGGAGAAAAGAGAAGGGATGGAGCCTGCTTCAGGATGTTGTGGGACAGGAACCCGAAGTCCACCAGAGCGCTGACAAATACGCACTGATGCATCGTCCTGTGCCAGGTACTACTCAAGGCATAGAGAGCAGGCAGTCAACATAAAGTCCCTGTTCTTGAGGAGCCTAGAGTCACCTCACAGCCTCATTGAAGGGTGGGATGCCCCTGGAATACCCATCATGGTGCCTTGTATGCAGAATTGCTTGACAACTGTTTGCAAGCTTACACTTCATCAATGTCAGGGCACAGGTGTGACTGGGCTGGTCGGCTACCCTACTACTCGGTGATTTCCAGCCTCCCAGAGACTTCCACCATCCACCAATCCTTTCTCAGCCCAGCTTCCTTTCCAAGGGCTCCTTACCCTCTCAGCCCAAAAATCATGTCCTGCCAAACTTCCTTTGACCTTTCTCAACCCACCCTTTTTCTATCAAGTTCTCAGAAAAGCGGTCTGCATTCACTGCCTTCTCCTCCGCACCATGGCTTCACTGTAACTCCAGATAATTGAATGGGACCCTCCACTAAAACTACTTTCTTTTTTTTTTTTTTTTTTTTTTTTTTATAAATTTATTTATTTTTATTTTTGGCTGTGTTGGGTCTTAGTTTCTGTGCAAGGGCTTTCTCTGGTTGCGGCGAGCGGGGCCACTCTTCATCGCAGTGCGCGGGCCTCTCACTGTCGCGGCCTCTCTTGTTGCGGAGCACAGGCTCCAGACAGAAAACTACTTTCTTGAAGGTGACTTGAGCCTCTTACAGGCTAACGGCGTCCTCCTATCCTTTCCTCTCATCCCTCTCCAGCATCAGACATTATTAACCATCCTTTTCTTGAAGCTGGATTTGGATGGCTTTGGATTCCCTTGGTTCTTCGTCCTCAGTATGTTGTTACACAGCCATCACGTTCTCTAGGTCCTCTTCCTCCGCCCATCCCTTAAATGTGGGCATTACCCAAAGTTAAAGTCTATTCTCTTCCCTCATGTGATCCTCTCCCTTTCTGTGCTGACTGAGGGCTGTCACATCAACACTCCCAACCCCAGCGCCTCCTGGTCTCCAGATTCACTGCAGAGCTCCACCGAAACATGCCGCTAACACTTCCCACTCTACATGGTCAACTGAACTCTTTGTACCTCCTCCCCACCCTCAGAGCTGCTCCTTCTTTTAAGACTTAAATCTCAGGAAATTAGTAACACCAACATCCCAGACACCTGAGCTAAAAAATGCTAAGTCGTATTCAACAGCTCCCCTTCCCCCCCACCTTAGTGCCACTGAATTTTAAGGACTGGCGAATATATTCTAAGACTCGAAAAAAACTGACTGGTGCCAAAGTATAAAATTAACACCATAAAATCAAAATTAAAAATAACTCCAAGAGGGGGAGGGATGAATATACACGCTACTATATATAAAATAGATAACCAATAAGGACCTACTGTGTAGCACAGGGAACTACACGCAATATTGTATAATAACCTGTAAGTGAAAAGAATCTGAAAAAGAATATATATATATATACACACACATATATATGTATAACTGAATCATTGTGCTGTTTATCTGAAGCTAACACATTATACATCAACTATACTCCAATTAAAAAAAAAACTAATATAACCCCCCAAAATCCCTTCAAATATTTTTGACAGCAAAACATTATATTTAATATAGGATACTGGTAATTTTTAATTTAATTTAATTTTTTAATTGAAGTACAGTTGATTTACGACATTGTGCCACGCTCTGCTGTACAGCAAAGTGACTCAGTTATACACATATAGACATTCTTTTTTTATATTCTTTTCCATTACAGTTTATCACAGGATGTTGAAAATAGTTCCCTGTGCTATACATTAGAACCTTTCTGTTTATCCATTCTATATATAATAGTTTACATCTGCCAATCCCAAGCTCCCAGTCCATCCCTCTCCCTCCCCACTCCCCCTTGGCAACCACAAGTCTGTTCTCTATGTCTATGAGTCTGTTTCTGTTTTGTAGATAAGCTCATTTGTGCCATATTTTAGACTCCACATATAAGTGATATCATATGGTATTTGTCTTTCTCTTTCTGACTTACTTCACTTAGTATGATAATCTCTAGTTGCATCTGGATACTGGTCAATTTTAATACGTTGGGTCCTTTATGTGGCAGGGCCCACAAAAATCAACAATGGGTCTGACCTCACACATAAAGTCCAGATACTTGGACTTCATAGAATCTCTTGGATTCACCTCTTCCCTTCCATTCCCATTGCCCTGGTTTAGACCCTCTTGAGCCCTTCATTACATTTCTGCAGGATGTCCTAAAACACAGCTGACAGCACATCACTCCCCTGTTCAAAAATTTGGATAGTGCCCCCAGGACCTAAAATATAAACTACAAGCTCTTTACATGGCATTCAAGGCTGCTACAATCTAGCCCCATCCTAACTGTTAGGCCCCTCGGTCACTACATCCTCCCACTCATCCTCTGCTGTAGCCACACGTGTCGCACGTGCCCCCATTTGCTCTATGGAATGCCCTCTCCCCTACTCGGCCAGTGGGAAACTTGCACTTGTCTCCAGGGTCAGTTCAGATAGCTGCTCCTCAGTGAAGGCTGCATTCCCAGGACCCCTGGCCCAAACCAATCTTAGCTTCCTGGAGACCCTGGGGCAGTTTGTGATACAGTCAGTCCCACATGAGTCTTTCCCATCGCCAAACCAGAAGCTTCCCAAGAGTGGAGAGCTGTGTCTCAGTCAATCCCTCTGTGTTTCCCGCACAGCCTAGCACATAACAGACAATAATGTGTCCTGAAGTGCAGCCACCTCTTGTCCCTCCTCCTCACATCACTCTCTCTCTGCTCCACTGCTACTTGGTCCTCCATATCATTGCTGGTGTGTGTAGTGGACCCTTAGCTGGGTCTATACCAACAAAACTTGGAAGATATGAAAAACGCTGAGCTTTAAACCCATCATAACCATTCTTCATAGTGTCCTAGATTTCAGACAATGAAAAAGGCTTTGGAGTCAAGCAAATCTGGGTTCAAATCTGAAGCCTGGCACTTGATTGACTGTGTGGCCTTAAGCAAAGCTGGCTTGACTAGCCTCAACCTCCTCATCAGTAAAATAGGAATTATATCTAACTCAATGGACTGTTGTGAGAATTAAATGAGTTAAAGCATTTAAAGTCCCAAGCATGGCACCTGGCATATGACAGGGGCCCACAAGTAAGTAGCAGCAGGAAACAGAAGCAAGGTCTCAGATTTCTCAAACCATCTGACCTTGACAGAAGTTGTTCCCCTCCCCAGATGCTAATATAAAATATTCTTACATCAGTAACATGAATTCAAGACTCAAACTCCAAACTAATGAGACCTACTGTGGTGACCTAAATGGGAAGGAAATCCAAAAAAGAGGGGATATGGGCATACATATAGCTGATTCACTTTGCTGTGCAGTAGAAACTAACAACATTGTAAAGCAACTATACTCTAATAAAAATTAATTATAAAAAAAAAGATTCAAACTCCATGATGCTGCTTGTACATATTAAAGTCATCATGGAGAAAGAGAAGGAGCATAAGATACTATACACCTGTTAAGAATGAAAGAGGGGGCTTTCCTGGTGGCACAGTGGTTAAGAATCCGCCTGTCAATGCAGGGGACACGGGTTCGATCCCTGGTCCGGGAAGATCCCACATGCCGCGGAGCAACTAAACCCGTGAGCCACAACTACTGAGCCTGTGCTCTAGAGCTCTCGAGCCACAACTACTGAACCCGCGTGCCACAACTACTGAACCCGCGTACCACAACTACTGAAGCCCGCGCACCTAAAGCCTGTGCTCCGCAACAAGAGAAGCCACCGCAGTGAGAAGCCCGCGCACCACAACGAAGAGTAGCCCCCCATCCTGCAACTAGAGAAAGCCCACGCGCAGCAACGAAGACCCAACGCAGCCAAAAAAAAAAAAAAGAGAGAATGAAAGAGGGCAATCTAATAATCTGATATAGATAGACATCCAAAGTGTCTCATCGTTAAATGAAAAGGGCAAGTTGTAGTATAGTACAAAAAATAATCACAACATACATATATATAGATACATATGAGGGGGAGAGGCAGAGAGAGAGGTAGGACTAGGCCATGGATCAAGAGCCCCGGGTTCTACCTGGAGCCCTGCAACTAACTAACTTTGCAACCTCAGGCAAATCAGCTCCCCTCTGCGGATCTCCCTTATTGGTTCAAAATAAAAAGGCGAGTTGAATCAGATACTCTTCGGAGAAAATTTCTAGGTTTTTAGATGATGTCTGCAAGGTGCTCAGAGAGTACCTTTTATCCATAGAGCGTCTCTCTTTGAGTTGTTCTGATGCTTTAAGCATCAGGTTTTTAAAAAGGAAAATGCATACACTATTTCATTTTGACCTCCTTTACATTTCAACGAGAAAGCATTCCCACCATTTCACAGGCAGAGAAACCAAGTATAGACTGTGATGATTACTTGCCAGCCAAATACGCTGCTCACTAGACTGCTGCTTTTGCAAAGATTTATGACGCCAGGAGTTTTATAGCTCCCAGTTCATTCCCTGCCTCTTCCGCAGAGGAGGTGCAAGGCTTATGCAAAACAAGCAGAAGGCACTCTTTGCTGGTGGAAACAGGGCGAGATGTAAAGTGACTTCCCCTGGGTCAGAGCATAAACAAAGCTCACTCCCAGCACATTTAGGAGGTAAGTATTGAACCCTTGGGATCAACTCCGCATCCCTCCCCAACCTGGACTGAAAGCTTCACCTTGAAGATGTGTTTCACTGCAGTCATTTTCTGAGTGTTTTCTGGGTCAGAAGCAGTGAGAGCAGCTAAACCGAGGCTGCCGTTGGAGTTGCTACACTGAGGGCACGGTACTGACTTACCTGCTCTACTCCGCACCCACCAGCTCACCCAACGACCTGCTGCTGGTCGAGTATTTTTCCAGTCTCCTGGGCAAAGTGGTTTCACACAGCTTTGAATGCAAGTGACCTTGTTTGTCCTCACGGGTGTGGGTCCCCGCCTTGCAGAGGGTACCTACTTCCTACCCCAGAGCAGTTTGCTTTGGTTCTAACACAGGGTCTCACTCTCTGTGTCTGTAAACACATCCATTCTTCTGATAACTTTCCACCGTGAGGGACTCTCCTGCTTCAGACTTTAAATGTCTGGGCATCGAGATTCCCAACAGATGCAGAAAGCACGTACAGAATGTAACATCCACCTTGCAGAGAAAGGAAGAGCCTGAGCCACTGACCCCACCAGCAACAGCCTAGATTTTAAATGGGAAAACCGAGACCAGACCACAGCTAACATAATACAAAGTAAATCATTCCTGAAAATAAAATAAAAAGGCTTGTTCACTCAAAAAGCACGCAGCCAGGCCACTTAACCAGTAGTCAGCCTGCTGGTAACCTTTACAATGGCAACTAGTAATCCTTGAGATGGGATAGTGACCACTGGCATCCATGGCATTCTACCTAGACCTTCTAGAAGCCGCTATTAGTTGACCCCACGCTCACTGTCACCTCTGGATCAAGTTTGCTGACTGCTGTCTGCTCATCACTGGCCTCCTTATGCCCCTCAGGACTCTCTGGGGCCTTCAGTTATCTTGGCTGAGTCCCTTCCTTTGTTTCTTTCCCCTCAGGTCCCCCGCTGGAGACCTAACGTTGTCCGCTGCCCCTCTTTTTACCGGGCACATCCGTCCACGGCCTTTTGAGGGCCTTCCATTTATCAGTTCATCTCAGAACCCCTGCACATGTTTATAAAGGCCTAGCAGCCCTGCTCACCGCCTTTGGAAGCGAAAAACCAGCTCCTATCAACCACTGAACGCACAGAACGCAGCAAAAGAAGAGAGCGGTTGGATTGCAGTGGGAGTGTGTCCGTGACAGAGAGTTTTGTTGAAAGAAACAAAACACTCTCAAAGGCCTGAGCAAGCAGTATGCTGGGGAGTCCAGCCACTGGTGAAACTCACATTTTGTCCGGGTAAGGCAAAAAGCAGGGCAGAACATACCAAGAAACAAGCGCTGTAATATTTTACAAGGTAGTCTCTATTTTGACATGCCTTAAGGACAAACAAACAAAAAAGGTTAAATGCACCTAGAAAAAATAAAACCTCTCTACAGGAATTTGAGGGTCTTTTCTTCTGAAATGTTTTTCGAACTCTTCACTATTATAAAGCAAATCTTGTGTATATTGCTCTGACAACACTCACTCAAAGAGCCTTTCATAGCTGCATTCTGAGGGTCAGCCTCAAACATTCACTGAAAAATGAGGTGGGAGTGACTGTATTCTCGATGAATACCTAATTTTTCTAGCACTAGACATATTCTGATGATGTAAATTAAGTCAGCAGTTACTGTCCCCTCTGCTAAACGGAAAGCAGTTGGGGAATACAGAGGTGGGAAGATAGCCTCCTCAGGTCTAAAGCGTGCCTCTCCACTCCTTACCCCGAACCCGTCAACAGCGTGTGTCTCCCATTAACCCTTCTTCATAATTGTCTATGGGTCAGAATGTGGGGATTATTTTCAGTGTTGAATATTCTTGAAACTTCCCCTATCACCCAATTCAACCAACACTTCTTGAGCACCGCCCATGAGCCAGACCCGGAGTTAGGCACCAGCTCCCCCGTGGGCACCAGACAAGTGTCCCTTCTTCGAGGAACTCATAATCTGAAGGAGAGTCACGCCTGTATACGGCCAGCCAGGGTACCACGTGAAAAGTGACAGCATAAGAACTCAGAGGAGAGCGTAGTGTCCTCCTGGGTTAGGGAAGAGGGAAAGCATCAAAGCAGTTATGTTTGATCAGGGCCTTTAGGGACATTTGTGTAAGAGTTCACGGCTGAGGAAAGGCAAAAAGATATTCCAGCCCTAGAAAACAACAGAAGCAAAGTCATGGAGGCATGAAAACGCACCCCAAGTTTAAACAGTCATAAGCATCCAATGTGGGGTAAACAGAGAGGGAATGAAGCCTGGAAAGGAGGTTGAAACAGGTTGTGAAGGTCCCTGCCTACCTGTTTAAAGTTTATTTTGGGGCAACGGGGAATGATTAAAGGGTTTTAAAGCAGTTGAATGACTCAGTCAGACTCATGTTTTTAAAAATAATTCTGAGATCAGGGAGTAAGATGGGTTAGAAAGACAGAGACTGAAGGCCAATTATTCAAACATAGGATAAGAATAGGGACAGTGGAAATTGAAAGAAAATGAAACTTCACTTTTGGGGGTGAAGAAGGGGGCCAAGAGGTCCTATTGCTACATGGTGAGTTTGAGACCTCTTGTTACAACCAAATGAAGACAGCTAGTACACAGCTCTAAAGCAGCCTGGAACTGAGAGGGGAGACTGGGGCTAGAGATAAGGATTTAGATGCATTGGCAACCTCAACAATTAAAAACTGGTAGCGAGGAAGGAACAAAAAAAGCAGAAGGAAGCAATGGTAAGCAAGCTGGGAGGAGAAAAAGGAAGCCAAGGGAGGGCATAGTTTCAAAGCAAGAGTGGTTAACAGTCAAATATTGCAGCGAACCTGGGACTTGGGTCTAGATGGAGGCCATCACATTTGACAGTATCAGACCCCTTCGAAAGCAGTTTTAGTACAGCGATATGGGGAGCTGCCTTATGACAGTGGGTATATGGTACAGTACTCATTAGCACCTTCATCCTCAGATGTCAAAGAACTGTTTCAGAAATAGGATTCAGAACATCAATTATTTATTAACAGCTAATCAGGGGATTCAAGCCTATTAGGTTAAATCAGAAAATATAAAGCAACATATAAAGGTATACAAATAATTACCTCTCTAATTTCAGATCATTAAAGATGCATGATAAAAGAACAAAAGAAACTCTTAGAATTGAGAGCCATGGAATATTGATGTCCACACAAATATGGTAGGCATGGTGATTCCAAGCAAGCACTCTAGAATATACACCAGGGTTCAAGTCCAGCTTTGATCTTCTAGGTATGTAATTTTGGGTAATTAAACTTCTCTAAGCCTGATTTTTTTATCTCTCTAATTAGGATAATAGAAATAACAAATACATATAAAAGCTCTCAGCATAGTGCCATCACATAATAAATGTTGACTTATTATAATAACTCATTATTCTAATTATGCAATTATTATAATAATGTTTCATTTAGTCTTTAATTTTTTAATCAATAACTATTTTTGAGCCACTCCCCTCTACGTACCAAGCATGACTCTAGGTGCTGGGAATATTAATTAAAAAAAAAAAAAGAGTAAGACCCAGCTCCCCATCACAAGAAGCACAGCCTAAAGGTTTAGAAGGCAAATGGACAATTACAAAACAAGATGATCCTTGCTGTAACAAAGGAATGAGAAAGGTGCTCAAAAATATTCAAGAGGAAGCACTCGGTGCTACCCCAGGACCTGGAGAAGGAGAGGGGCTGTCAGGCCAGGCTACAAAGGTGAAGTAACAGTCATTACAAGGAAATCTGTGAAGAAATTTTAAGGATAATAATAAATATTAAGGTGCCATCACACTCACACACACACACACACACACACACACACACCTGAAAAAGTCAGAAAAAGAAGGTTCTTTGCCCAAGGGCAAACAGCAAGAGAAAAGGAGCTGGAAGCAACCCAAACTCTTGTCATCTAGCTCAAGGAGTTATTTTGGCTGAAATAATCATCATGTAATATTTACACTCTTCCCACCTGAGTTTGGGCTACATGTCCTACAAAGCAAATTAAACATCTCTTGCCTGTCCTCTAAAAGTCTACAGTTTAAAAATAGGTAACTAACACAGGGACAAATTCAAGAACTTTGATGACAAACTACCCCCTCAAGATAGTGTTCTCAAATGAACAATTTTCAAGTTCAGTTTGGTCCCAAAGGTGAGGATGTTAATAGATTTTGCCCTTCCCTTTGAAAACAACAAATATCAGGGAGAAATTTTAAAATTGCATGGTTTGGTTTCTCAAAAAGTCAAAAATAGAATGATCCAGCAATATAGTGGAGTATACTTCTGAGTATATACCCAAAGGAAGTGAAAGCAGGATGTTGAAGAGATGTTTGTGTATCCATATCCATAGCTTCATTATTCCCAACAGCCAAGAGTGGAAGCAGCCCAGGTGCCCATCAGTGGATGAACGGATAAACAAAATGTGAAAAATACATACAATGGAATATTATCCAGCCTTAACAAGGAGGGAAATTCTGACACATGCTACAACATGGATGAACCTTGAAAACATTACGCTAAGTGAAATAAGCCAGTCACTAAAGACAAATATGATATGATTCTGCTTATCTGAGGTACCTAGAGTGGTCAGATACATAGAGACAGAAAGTAGAGTGGTGGTTGCCAGGTGCTGCGGAGTGTTAGTGGGAGTTAGTGCTCGGTGGGCACAGAGTTTGAGCTTTGGAAGATGAAAAATGTTCTGGACATGGCAGTGATGATGTGGCTATGCAACAATGAGCACATACTTGTGCCACCAAACTGAGCACTTCAAATAGTTAAAAAGGAAACTTTTATGTTGCATATGCTTATCATAATTTAAAACAATTTTTCAAACTCGAATGGTTGCCATGCTCATTAAATGCCTGTTCTTCATCGCTTAGGGGCAAATAAAAACACCCCGTTTCTGACATTTAGATGCAATGCCGTCTGAGGAAGGGACAAGAGACCGAGGCCAGGCGTATCAGAAAGTTCTTTATCCAAAGGAGCAGCGTCCAGTTACCATTCCCTGGGAACGGACATCTTTGTAACCCACTAAGAAGGTGGCCTTTTTGGCAGCCATCATCTGACAAGTTTTTATTAAAATAATCCCCGTGTAACAGCATCACCCCACTAGGGAATGACTGTCAAAAGTGCACATTCCAAAAATTACTAGTTGAACTTCTATGTGCAAAAGCACTAGGCCGAGCTTTATGCAAGATCTGTGACTGCAATTCATAAATCAGTTCTTGCTCTTAAGAGATGTCTAGTTGAACAAATAATAGACACAAGAAAAGTTAAATAACAGTAAAAGAAGTCTATGATTATGTTCAATTAAGTAGTATATGTAACTAGCCCTTTAACAAACTTGGAGAAGGGAGAGATGACTGGGGGCTGGAGTGTTCCAGGAAGACTGATGCAAAAGACTCTGGATGAAATGTTCAGGACTCAGTAAGTAGAAGCAGATGAACCTGGTTCAAGTAGTGGGTTTGTGATGGGAAGTGGTAAGAGAGAAGGGTAGAAAGAGATGGGAGCCAGATTACAATAGCTCTTAAAAAGTCACTTTCTGAGTTTGGATTTCCGCCTCTACCCACAGAGGAACCACTGTAGGTTTCTGAGAAGGGGCACTGTATGATGAACACGATGTTCCCATGTGGGGTGGCTTAATTGGTAGAAAGTTGGATTCCAGCCCATTGAAGTATATACCTGAGGGCCACTGAGTCACAAAAAATGAAACCAAACACATGCTTTTGTTAGGTTAAAGTTAGGGCTTTAAAATGTGTCAGGCCATATGCTTATAGATGCACTGAATTTTTCTTGAAGGATACACAGGAAACTGCTGACATTGGTAACTTTTTAGGAGTAGGACTGGAGGTAGGGGAAGGAAGACTTTGACCTTTCATTGTGTACCTTGTACAATGTGGATACACTTCTCAACCATGTGCATGAATTCATTTTATAATTTTAAAAGTTCTTTTTAAAATGACAACCAGGTAGTATTAAAAAGTGGGCTCTAATCAGCAAATTCAAAACATTTCTAATTACAAAAAGTGACATGTATCTTAATCTTGTTTGTACCATATCTTAATCTCTATCACATATAGTGGAGATGTTGTGAGAATGACCTAAAAGGAATGGTACAAAGCACAGAGAACTAACTGCACATCTGAGGCTTTACCTCAAAACAAACAGATGAGCCACTCATAATAAAACACCTTTTTGGTATATCTGCCTGAGTCTATTCCAAATCAACTCCCCACTGAAAACAAAAATCAAAAATAGTAGCCCACAGTATATTTGATAAGACATATCCCCATCTCAGTAAGTGGCTTTTTCATCTTTCTAGTAGCTCGGAGCAAAACCAGTTGAATCATCCTTGACTTATTCTTTTTCTCCCATCTTCTATATCCAAGTTCCATCAACTCTACCTTAAAGATTTATCCAGAAGCCAGCTGCATGTCACCAAACCTACCACCCTCACCCTGGTCCACCATCTCTAACTGGACCACTTACAGTAGCTTTCATTCTACTCCCTGCTTCCACTCTTGTCCCATACAATCAATCTTCCACAGGACAGCCAGAAAGATCCTCCTAAAACACCAATCTGAACAAGTCACTCCCCTGCCCACAACTTCCTGTGACTTCCTATTGTATGGCTAAGACCCAAAGTTGTCGCCTGGCCTCAAAGCCTGCATGATCCAGACCCAGTTTCCTCCCCAACATCACATCCTGTGCTCCCCCCTGGCTCCCAACACGCCAGTCACACTGGCTTCCTGCCCACTCCTTGGACACAGCAGCGACCCCATCTTTGGGCCTTCATCTCAACCAATTCAGGTTGAGAAATCCCCTCAACCTGAATCTCTTCCCCCAAACGTCCCTGTTCCCTTGCCTCGCTTCATTTGGGTCTCTAGTCAAATGAAAACTCATCAGAGAGGCCTTTCCCGGCCATCCTACATCAACTTCTAGAACCACCTCCCTCTCTTTCCCTTTGCACTATTTTTTCTTTATATCACCTGAAAGTATGACACTCGTCTGTCATTTGTCGTTGTTTAGTACCCGCCTCACCCAACTAGAATGTGCTCCATGATGTCAGCCCTTTTTTTTGCCATCTTCACTGCTATATCCCCTAGGCCTAGAATATGCCTGGCAAATAAATGAGAGCTCAATAAATATTTGTTGAAGACTGAAGTAAGCACAAATCAAGGCACCCAAGATCACTGGACAAAAAGAGGTTTTTGAAGCCCCAAATGAGGCATATGCATAACAATGCCCAGTAAATTTGGGGTAAGAGAATGAAAAAGCCAAAACATCAATTGACAGCCATATAAGTCCATCGCTTATCTACAGCATGCTGGGAATCCACATGTATGCTTGACATTAAGTCATACTTTGCAACATCATCTGTGTACAGGCTGGAGGGCCATCCTTAAGGTTTTGTGGCTAAAGAGTAAATACGGTAACAACTTTCCTCCTCCTTTTCTCCAGGACCAATGAGCTTGGACTGAAAATTCTGCTGAAGAAAGAAAGCAATCACTGTCTCACCCAGAAGGCCCAGAATATTCAATTATTCCATGGAGAAGGTCTAGACAAAGCCCCAGCCTTGGAACTAGGAAACTAGGTCAAAGTCAAGTTCTACCACAAATTCAGGGACCTTGGGCAAATCATTGTATGTTTCTGATCCTGTTTCTTTGACTGTAAAGCATGAATGATGACATGTTCCCTGTTTCTTCACATGGTCATTGTAGAATAAAATGAGATGATGCACTTACAAAGGTCTCCTGCAAACTAAGTGGACCATACATCATGTGTGGTCATCAACTTGTACTGGCTGATCTCTAGTTCACATTCCCTTCTCTTTTGCTGGTGAGCTTTGTCTAAACAAGGATCTGATCAGGTCCCTCCTCTGCTCAAAGCATTCACTGATTTCAACTTGAAACTTCAATGGTTCAAACTTCTTCACAAACTGAACCCAAACCATTTTTAGGGTCACACCTCCAGTCCATTCCTGTGCTGTGGCCTGTACTCCAGCCACAGAGAACTACTCCTCACCCTCTAATCTAATCATGATCTATTGCACGTCTATGCCAGGCTATGTGCCTAGGGCCCCACCCTCACCCATCCTCCCTTCTTCCATCAGGCTTTTTCTCAGGCACCCTGTTGAATCACTGCTTGTTTGCAAGTCCTTTCTCCCACCAGACCAGTGGGTCTCCATCGGATGTTGTGTGTCCTCAACATATAACAGGGTAATGCATACAGTAGGTGGCCAGTGTTTGTTCTTTCCAAATATGGCTCTCTCAGGCCTCTCCAGTTCTAGCTCCCTATGACTTACGGCTTGGAGTAAGTGTTATGAAAGACCTTTTCTTACTCTTCTACCCCTGAGGAAATATTCTTGAAGGTGAAACTGATTGAACACTCCTAGGGGGCTTCTAGAAACAGGCATGAACTGAGCAGAGGGACAGAATGAAGCTAGTGGCCTCTTTCCAGTCCTCATAAGTTATGTGTTTAAGGTGTGCTTCATTTTATTTGAGGTGCTTTGAATTCTCTAGTGAGACACACCCATATTTAAATTTGGTATAAATGGAAATGATTGTCAACTTATTCATTTTCAGGATTATCCAAGTTTCTCCTTTTCATGCTGGAGGAAACTCTTTTATTTATTTATTTATTTATGGCTGAGTTGGGTCTTTGTTGTTGCACGCGTGCTTTCTCTAGTTGCTGCGAGCGGGGGCTACTCTTCGTTGTGGTGCGCGGGCTTCTCATTGCAGTGGCTTCCCTTGTTGCAGAGCACGGGCTCTAGGTGCGCGGGCTTCAGTAGTTGTGGCAGGTGGGCTCAGCAGTTGTGGCTCGTGGGCTCTAGGTGCGCAGGCTCAGTAGTTGTGGCGCACGGGCTTAATTGCTCCACGGCATGTGGGATCTTCCCGGACCAGGGCTCGAACCCGTGTCCCCTGCCTTGGTTAAGGTGGATTCTTAACCACTGTGCCACCAGGGAAGCCCCTGGAGGAAACTCTTGAATTGACTATAATTCAAAGCAATTATTGTTCTTTAGCTGTCGAGGTGCCCTGTTATTCTTTTCATAAATATCCTGGATGATCTGAGCCCAGTTCAATGCAAACTCTATTTTTTTTTCCCTAGCATTGTACCTTTTCAGTTGCTAAATTTACAGCATTAAAATGAAAGGAAGAAAGGAAGCCCCACTTTTGCCCCCACTGCTAACACGACATATGTCTGGATTTTAATTGCCCTTGTAATTATACTCTTGGCCAGGTCTGCACGGGCATAATGTAGAAATTAAACACTATGGCCCAGCCTGAAAAGGCCTCGCTGAGGTATGAAGACACGACGGCTTTGTAATATCTCCAGCCACCAGGAGAAGGAAAGAGAAAGATGAAAAGGAGGCCTGGGAATGTCATAAGCTAGCTAGCAATCCACTGAAGAAGCATTTTCTGTCTATGACCACCTCGAAGACTGTGTGAGCTGGAAGGCTGTGCGAATCCCCTGGTGGTTTGATAGTCAGCTAAGGCTAGATGAAAATGGAAGAACGTGGATTGCTTGACTGTGAGTTAAGAAATAAGCACAGCAACAAAGGGAAACATGCTATGAGATTTTCTAAATATTTACCAAGGGGAGTTGACAATTCAGTGAGTGGAGCCAGACCTGACAGTGAGCTCTCCTGACTGCCTCCGACACCTTCCCTCGATCACCATCTCCATCTCTAAACACAGGTGATCCTCACCTCTGGGGTTGTCAGAGGAAAAACCGCCTCTCTGTGATAAACCCGGCAAATGCTCCATGATGATCCTAGCACACAGACCACTGCATTTACTCTTCCTCCCCAGATTTCTTATCTAAAGTAGAGGAGTAACCAAACAGCGGTCTGTAAAACACTGAGTCGATATAAACTACGTTTAAGGTAAAATACTTCCACAGTAATTTTCAACTAGTGATAGCCACATGATTTCAGAACCCAGTATCCATGAACCTCCCTGCCAGTCCCCATTCCAAAGTCAAATTTCTCATCAGCCCACACAGCAGTTATTTTCATTCTTGATCTTCCCAAGTCAATTGATAATTGTTAATCTGCAGGTCAAGGTTATTAATTTTTTAAAATTATTTCTATCACTTTAAACTTCCCACTGGTTATGTTTCCTACCATTTCAGGTCTCGAATGGAGGGTATAATTTTGCTTTTGAATTTGAAATTTGGAATAATATACTTCAAGAGCAATTTAGTGACTGGGCTTAGATTAAAACAGGTATTTGACAGTCCCAATAATTCCCTAAAGTCTTTTCCTTCTCCATTGCTCCAGAAATGCTACATGATTATTTGTCTTAAAATCTGTATTGTCTCAAGATACCTGTTGTGTAAAAATGCATACATCTGTACACCTAACAGGCAATGGGGAGGTTATGGAACAGTTTAGAGTTGAATGCTCCTTATGTCTTCTCTCCTATCTCCAATACCTTTTTAAGATTTCACTAGGATGAAAGTATTGGATATTAAAATATATCCTCTCACAATCTCCCTCAAAGGAAAGAAAATGTCAGCGGTTTAATATTAGGCAGAACTTCAGGAAATAAACCCAATACTGGCCTTGAGAGAGAGACAGGAAAGAAATGGTCTAGAATGGTAAGAAGCATGGAAGGCACGTACCACCACTGCACATAAATGACCAGGTAAATTACAGTTAGGTCTCACCTTCAAGCAAGTAGCTATGCAAATAGAAGGCTAGACTCAATGACCTCCAAGGTCCCTTCCCAGTCCAATAGCGTTTGCCTCATGAATTTTTTATAGTCATCCTCCGTCCTATCACGCTGTCCCTATGCATCATCAAGCTCTCCTGGCCAATTCCATGACTGAAAGGAAAATCTGTTTTCAAAAAATCCATGCTTTGAATACTGCCAAAATTACAGTTCTGTCCTTGAAACAATGACCTGCACATAATGGGCACGGCTAAGTACCTCTGAGCAAGGAAGTGTCCAATACCTTTAGCAATATTTTTAAAGCTTCTTTGATATATGCAGAATTATTACCTGAGGCCTTGAGAGTGAAAGACTGTGAAGCTAAGAGACAATCCTATAACCAAACTTTCCAACTTATACTTCTATATCCTCTGCCGACTTCTGAACCTTAAAAGAGGGTGGAACTGAACAGCTGAGTTTGAATCCCAGCCTCACCTCTCATCAACTGAGTGATGTGAGGGAAATTACTTAATCTCCTTGAACCTGTTTCCTCACTTGTAAAATGTTGATTCTATGAGCAACCTTGAAGAGTTATTGTGACTGAATAGGACAATATAAAGAAAACTCTGAGCATTCATTTACTCGTTCCCTCATTCATTCAACAAAGATTAACTGAGTGTGCACCACCAGCCAGGCACCGGGCTAGACACTGGTATGTAAAAGACAGAAAAAAAAAAAAAAAGAAGGAAAGCTACTGTTATTTTTACTTACCAAAAACAAGCCTGTTTCCAGAATTGTGGCAGAACCATCAGATTTTGACTCTAGTTCAAAACTTTCATTCACAGCTAGTTTGCCTAAAATAGTCATTTTTAGTTTGTCATATAGGAGAGTCTGCCTCCTGCCACACCTTTACCTACCCCGAAGCTAACCATCTAGCAGGTATTTTGCTAAAAGACACCTTCAGAACACTTGGGAGAAGCAATGACCAGAGCAAAAAGTGGTATCCCAGCTCTCAGCTGGGCAAGCCACTCAGGAAAACTTGATATGCCTGTGCTACAAGGCCCATCCTGGATGCCTGGGAGGTCTGGGGTGCTTTCAATTCCATGAGCAGACTGAGTCTTCTGAGAATTTGGGATTAACAGGACTGGCTCATCCCCAATCATTGTGACTGGACCACCGATAAAGAGAAGGGCAACAGCTAAAGGGGTCTAATGGCCACGTTTTTGTAATGTAGGGCTTATGTCTTTCAGCTGTACTTTATGCTAGGATTTGATAAAGTTCTGTATAAATGACCCACTTCTGAGGAGTCAGTTTCAAGGCTGGTGGGCTCTTCTTCAGTGTGAGCCTAATATTCCTTTTTCTAACTAGCCCACAGCCTCCAGGCAAGTAAAAGCCTAGCTGTGTTGGGTATTGAGCATTCAGTACACTTAAACATTTTGCACTTACAAAAATGAGCTTCCCAAGACATTCTGGTACCCACAGCTCCTAGCAAAAGAGTTAAAGTCTGATACTGGAATAGGAAATGACCTGCCCTAGGTCATAGGATCAGAGGGTGGTCAAAGAGGGAATTCTAGAATAAAATTTGGTACCATCTTTGAAATTAAGAATCGGTTAGTGGATAGTACAGAGGTGCCTAAAATTTTTGATTTGCACACTCCTCTCATTCAAGAGCCGCCTGAATCACTTTCCTTAGGAATTCAATATAGATCGTGACTAACTCAAGGCTGTGGACTTTGCAGGGCTGCCTGCTACCTGGAAGTGACAGCCTAGCCTCCCCTCACAGGAGTTCTGGGTGCAAAAATACTGTCACTATATATCCACCCCCCTCCACCATCTGATGCATACAAAACTGTGGTTTCTTTTCATTTTCCTTCAGTGAGTTAAGCGTATTACTATTAACTCCTGGCGCCTCTAATTCCTCACTGAAAATAGTGGTTTGGATATTAATAGGCTGTAAATCAAGACCCTGCCTGGGGCTCGTTGTCACGGAAACGGTACTCAAGCCTACCGCTACTTCCCCACCTTTGGACGTCTGGGCGACTTGGTGGGAGTTGGGGATTGTTTTAAAGTTCCTGTTATTTCTCCCACTTTCTGCTATTTCTCAGGGCCAAGTTGTTGGAGAAAGAGGAACCCGTGAGGCAAGGGAGAGTAGAGTGGACCGTAGCAGCTTGGAGAAGCGGAACTCTTTGGGAGAGGAAGGGTGGGGGTCCTTGGAGGATGGCTTGGGGCACGCTGATCTCTCCTTCTTGGGGCTGCACCCGGCCACTCTCCGCGTCGTTCTCAACGCTCGGAGACCCGGCCCCTCCGCCGCCCTGCCCTCCCTGCCTGGGCGCTGGGCTACTGGGGAGCGCGCAGACAAGTTCCCCAGAAGAGAATCTGAGTGGCCCCAGGGCTGAGGAACCCGGCAGAGAGGGCAGCGCGGAGGTCCGACAGGCTTGAGGCAGAACCCCCTTCGTCCCCACGCCGGGGTCCTGGAGGAGGCAGCCCGAGACCAGAACACGCACCCCCCTCACCGCCCTCCCAGCGCCCCCGGGCGACGCTCCAGGATCCGGCTCTCCAAAGCAAGCGCCCAGCTTGCCAAGCGCCGCCGAAGCCCACGAGGATTCCCGCGCCCCGGGGAGATAGCTGCCGCAGCCACCAGGGCCTCCCACGGGCTCTACTCCCGGCACCCAGGGCTGGGTCCCCACCCGGTCCCCTGGGCCCCGTGCGTCACGCGCCCCCTGGGCCCAGCGCCTCCGCTGCGCTCGCGCCGCGCGCCCCAGCCTCGCGCATCCGCACCCGCACCCAGCTCCCTCGGGCGGCCGGGCCCTCCCGGGACTCACCTGCGCTGGGGCTGTAGCGGCGGCCACCCCGAGCCCGGGGGTGGCAGCGGCGGCGGCGCAGGGGGAGGAGGGCAGCGCGGGGCTCCTGGCACAGCGGCCGCCGGGCGCCTGGTGCTGCCGAGCCGCGGACCCGCCCAGAGATATAAATAACATTATCTGAGGAGGGACATTCCTGCCGGGGGACATCGCTGCTGCCGGGACCAGATAGTCCCGCGGCGGGGGCGGGGAGGCGGGGCCGCAGCCTCCCGCAGAGCCAGGCCCAGCCCCCGCCTTCCCCACCCACTCCCGCACCTGCCAATCAGCCTCCAAGCCCGGGGCCACCTGCCCGGCCTCCGCCCGGCTCCCCGGGCCGGCCTCCGCCCCCCTGCGGACTGCATGAGCCCGACCCGCCAGAGGCCAGAGTCGGCCGCAGCGCCCCCCATCGCTGCTCACCGCCCCTCACCGCGCGCTACCCCGAGCCCCCTGCAGCGGCGAAAGGATTTGGCTCGGCAGCTCCGGCCTAATTCGTGCGCCCGGAGCGGCGAGTCTGGCCACGAAAATGAGCCCTCCAGTCTTTCCCGCCCTGCGTTCCCACTGTATACGGTCAGGTTTTTTAAATATATTAAAAGACACGCTTAGGCCGTAGGGTAGGCAAAGCGGGCGCCCCGGCAGTGCGCCCCCGCTGCGGCGGATTTGGGAGGGACAGATTGTTCCTGGGGGCTGGTATGTTAGAAAGCGTCCTCCGGGCGGGCTTCTCCTGGATGGTAGTAAGAACAGACGCTGGGAGGGCTCGGGTGGGCACTGGGCCCGAGACCCGCGCCCCCAGCCTGAGGGCTCGGTGTCTCCGTTTCTGTTTGCAGTCCTGGTGTGGTCCAGGCGGACCGGGCAATGCTGGCGGGGCGCAGCCCGCAGTCCCATGGCTCGCACGTTACAGGGACTGTAATCAACAGGCAAGCTGCCACCCCAGCCCACCGACACCTCCTGGCCAGACCCGGTTTCCAGGCGAGCGGAGGCTTCCGCACGCTGGGTGGAGTGGGATGCTGTAGGCCAGAGAAAACACTAGAAGCGATGGTGCCAGAGAGGAAAGACAAAGCATCTCCGAGTCACCTCGGGAGAGAGACACAGAAGTGGCAGCTTGCAAGGCTGTCCACTTTGTTGACTTTCTTACTATACAAGGTCATTGTTCAGTAAGGCTTGGTGGTACACCTTGCTGCAGCTTTCATCTCTTCTCTCCATCAGCCGTGCTGGACAGTTTCTCACCAGACATCAGCCCAGGTAATCTCAGGTGTTTTGGAGATGACAGTGGAGATTTAAAGCGCAAAGATGTTAAAAGAGTTTTAACTTTGATGATGCCTAGTGTTCTTAACAACGAAACAGTCTTATGCCTCGTTATTTGCTTAGGAGTATAATTATGCTGTTTTCCAGGGTTCACCAGGAAAAGGGCGTTTAAGTGCCAGATGTGTGTGCTTAGTTTATATATTGAACATATGCAAAGACACTTCACTTCCTGCTGCAGTCACACTTCTTGAGAGTGGGCATTTAGACATTGAGGTGTTCCAGGTGGCGCAAACTCCACAGACGTTACAAAGCCACAGAACTCGCCACACTACCACCTTGTTGTCTGGGCCCTTATTAAGCTCAAGTTCCCAAGACACACTAGTAATAGAGGGAAGACAATAGAAGAGTATTTGTGGTCACCCATTAGATTAGCAGTGATCCACCCTTCCCCCTTTCTGATAACATTTAAGAATCCATTTGTTTTTTTACTGAGTTAGAAACAACAAGGTCTTTTCCATTTAAAAATTAAGAACCAAATTCTGGCGAGGAAAACTCAAGAAAAACAGGCCAACTTCAAAGGCTGAGACTATCATATATCTCAAGTAGAAATCTTTGTTCTATTTTTGAAATTAAAAAATGGAGAGAAATTATGTATTTGTGTTTTTAAAAAGCCTTGTGTGGATAAACTTATTAAATAAATTCATGATTCCCTAGAATTGCAGCTCTGCAGCTACATAATTATATACTACATAAAACAGACAATTCCTTAGCTTTAGGTTTGTGGCTCTGAACTGAAAAGTTGTACACATATATTTCTTTGTAGCCTTAAAATTTATAATTTTCAACCACGAGAAAAAATTAATATGGTAAAAGCACCAGATCAGTGGACAGATTACCCCAGGATTTTACAAACCTGTTCAGCTGCTTTACTTATTTCCACTTTAGCTGAAATCTAAATAATTCAATACAACCTCATTTGCTACAGAGCCTGTAATCCTGACAGCATCCCCACATGCTTTACAGCTAATAGAGTTACAGTGAAATGATAAATTAGGACTGAGGGAGAGAGGAAGTTTAGAAGTACAGAGGAAAAGGGTATTGTCAAATAAGGAGGGAGGAAAATGGCAGATCCCAGGGAGTGGGAATGAGAAACTGGGGAGAGTGAAATAGGTAAGAAGGAAAAGCTCATATAAGGGTTCATATTTGAAGTCATTGCTGTGGGCAGCAGGGATTAATTCTGCAGGGACCTCCTGAGAAGAGTTCATAAAGCCTCCCTGAATTGTCTATCAGAAAGGTAGGAGATTGGTCCTCATCCTGGTTGGTCAAGGGACTGCCCCCCTAACCCCCTATTCCATGTTGTCAGCCCACACTTCCAAGCTACTAAGCAAGCTCCTAACTGAAAATCTGCAGTTCTAGGGCCACAGAGAAGGTGTGCATTTGAAACTAGATGCTGTCAGCCAGGAACTGAGGCTTCTACTTAACCAGGAAGTGAGAGGAAGCCCTCACAGAACTGTCAACCCAGCTCCAACTAAAATCAATAGGTGAGAAGGGGATATAAGTCAGGACATTAGAGGAATCTGACACAAGAAGGAACTTTCATTTTCTATTTCTATATTCTCTGAATTCTTCACATTGAGCTTGTATTATTTGATAATTAATTAGAGATAATAAAGAAAATAATGAGTAGAGATTGGGTCAAGATGGTGGGTTGAGCCCATGTGTTTACCTTCTCTTCTATCCTAAATCTCATAAAAAGATATGTCTTACAGAGAATAGAAATCTAACAGCACAGGGAAATAAGAAAAAAGTGTGATCAATTTTCCAGGAATTTTTAGGAAATCCTGAAATATAGGAGAGGCAGGACCTGATCTAGAGAAAAACAAAGTTAGAGGAAATCAAAACAGGTTCAGGAGAAGGAATAGTTTAGGGAAATTCCAAGCAAGAGTCAAAGGATACAAGAGGAGGTGGGGGGGGGGGAACCTAGGATAGAATAATTCATTGAGGAGTCCCCTCCCCTGCTGGCCTTAGGTACCAAATGTTTGCCTGTGGGATAAAGTTAGTGGGAATCCTGGGACCAGAGGGGCAGAGCCCAAGTATATACTGACCGTGAACTTTCACTCTCTGGATAGCATGTTGTGCCCTTCCTTCACAGTTCCTGAAGACAGGCTATGATTAACAGAACAGACAGGCAAACCGATCCTCAAATAAAAGATGATCAGACAATCAAAATCACCAAAGACTTTGTCAGCGGAGGGGAACCAATACCATGAAAGAAAAGCACAAAACACAACTAACAAAGAAGTAATATCAGAGGAAACTAAGTTAATAAAGGAAACAGAAGATAAAATTTAAATGAATTTAAATTTTATTCAACAAGATTTGAAAGGATATTGTATCCATGAAAAATAATCAGTGAGAAAACGTGAGATTTAAAAAGTAGTTTCTGAAGTTTAAAATTCATTAGTTGATCAGCAGAACTGATTAAGTTAAGAGCAGATTAGTGGAAACAGAAATTCTCCCTAAACAGAGGGCAAAAAACAAGCAGATGGAAAGTTTGTAAGAATGGTTGAAAGTCATGGAGGTGAGATCCCCAAGTTCCAATATCTGTTCCAATAGAAGTTACAAAAGGAGAGAAAAGAGAGAGCAGGTGAGATGATAATAAGGAGAAAGTAGAATAAAATTTCTCAGAGTTGAAGAAAAATATGAATTTTCAGATTCAATAAAAGCATTTTAAAGCAGGATAAAGATTTTTAAATACAGTTTACAGTTTTATGTACAGTTTAAAGTTTATGATTTGATTCTAAGACCCAAGAACTTGAAAAAATTAAATCATAAACCAAAAATATAGACTAGACTAGCTTCCTGTGCCTTGAATTAAATTAATCCTAAAAACTATTTTTACTGAATCACAGAACCAGTTATTTGTTTGAAATTTTAAGACTACTGTGACTTAGAAATGAACATGTATCAGAAAGCTACTTAAAAACAGAAATACGAAACCAAATAAACCCAACCCTACCCAATGTTCCCCTCATTCAAATCTCTGCTAACAATGGAAAAATCAAGAACTCATGGTTATGAACAGAAAACTTCAAAATAGTGCCTAGAGCTCAAAAAACATTAGTTCCCTTCATCTTTACCTTGTCACCAAGAGATGTATTTCATAAAACTAAACTGAAATTTCTGTTCCATTTCTGGGAGCATCTAGGGGAACCACAGTCTCCACAACTTCCAAAGACAAAGCAGCAGGAGGACCCATTTGAAAAGCCCACCATTTACAATATAGAGGCACTGAGGACAAAGGACTAAACTTCACCTTCAGACGCCTCAAACAGAATGGTCCTTGCAAGGAATCTGAAAACTGGCAGTGAGTGTGTAAATACCAAACTGACCTCCCTCTAAAGGAGCAAGTGACACCAATTTCAAATTTCCCTCCACAGATAATGGAAAGGAGCAGACGAGCAAGGCTTACATCCTGTCATCCACCAGTGCATGGAAGCACTAACCAGGCTTTGGAATAAATGGGCATCTTTCCTTCTATAGCTGTGCCTGAGCTTTCCTTCCTTTCCAGGATTAGATTTTCCATTACCTAAGAGATGTGAGCTTGTGCAGATGTAATAGCAGGCTTATACTGGGGTGTGATGATAAACTGGTGTCTGAAGGCGCTTATGTTCTGCTGCAGTTGCCTTGTTCAGTCTGTATTAGTTTGCATGGGCTTCCATGACAAATACCATAGACTGGGTGGCTTAAACAACAAAATTAGTTTTCTCACAATTCTGGAGGATAGAAGTCCGAGATCAAGTTACCGGCAGGGTTGTTTCTTCTGAGGCCCCTCTCTTTGGCTTTTAGGTGGCCATCTTTTCCCTCTGTCTTCACATGGTCTTTCCTTTGTGTCTGTGTCCTAATCTCCTCTTGTGAGGACACTAGTCATATTGGATTAGGGCCAGCCACATGACTTCGTTTTACCTTAATTACCTCTTTAAAGGCTCTATCTCCAAATCTGGTCACTTTCCGAGGTACTTGGGGCTAGCATTTTAACATATGAATTTGGAGGGCAGGCCACAATTCAGTCCATAACCCAGGCCTCATCTTTTCTCACATGAATTGCTTCTTATAAACCTCCTAACTGCTGTCCCATTCTCCAGTTTCACTCTCCTTCAATTCTTCCCTCACATAGTAGCCAAAGTACACTTTCTAAAAAAGAAATCTGATCGTGTCACTCCGCTACTTTAAATCATCCAGTGGCTCCCTGTTGCTTTCGGGATACAGTTTTAAGTTTCCCAGCACTTAGCACAGCCCCTGACACACAAGATGTACTTAATAAAGGCCTGATGAGTAAGTGAGTGAATAAGTGAATTAATGAACAAATAAATCATGCAAACTAAAAGAGAGTTGCTGTTCTGGAGGCCAACCAAAGAAGTAGGTAATTGAAAGTCATTTCTACTTGGCTTAAAAATATATATTTGTGATTTTTTTTCAGGAGAATCACTTTCCTATTTATGTTTGAGTAAATTTATTTAAATAAATTCACATTCCCAGAGACATAATTGGCAATATTTGTGTCTGAATTTCACCAGCTCCTCGGCCACCTTGGCACATTCATACCTAACTTACTGTCTGTGGATGAGAAATGAAGTCAATTAAGTAGGTTTTATGTTCACACCCACTACCAAGTTCACCTGCCGTCTTCCAATGTTTCATTCATAATGAGGTACAGCAAATACAATAGTGATGGTTCAGCTCTGTGGACTTTGTCTGCTCCACCCTCTCAGTGCCGTTTTCAGACTTCATCATGGGGCAGTGGCCCCACTCCAAACCCCACGCTCCAGTATGCCAAAGCCTTGAGCACGTAGGATTAAGAACATAGGAAGGTGGATCACAAAGCATTATAAGCAGTGAGTTGGTGTTGACATTAACACTCTGTCTTGAGTACTCCACAAAGTGGATAGTCTGTATGTGAATAATCAAAAGTGCCTAAACCTGAAGCCTTTGTTCTCTTATAAATATTTATCAAGCCAGGAACTCAAATCAAGGAGAGAAAATATAATTTAGAACTTGAGTTTGTTAACAAGGAACGACAGCTAGAGTGCTAACAATTCAACCAATTAAACAATTTTGTGTTCATGTGATAATTATTGCCAGCATAAATGATCTTGTTAATTGCTTTAATTTGTTAGTGAGCAGTTTCCAAACTTACAATTTTTTTTTAATAGTATTAACCAAAACCTTTGGGAAATTTTCAATAACGTTTGGAAAGATACTGCAATGAAAGATTCCATTACCTTTGCAAATTCATCTCATTTTCTATTCTGTGGGATATTTCTGCAGCTGCTCAACTTCTGTTGAATATTTCTTGAATGCTTTAAAGACTACAAGAGACTCAAACATGATTTATTTTGTAGAATAACTGGTTCTTATCAAAAACACCATTCTTCATTTTCCTTTGTGTATGGCAAATTTTATTTTTAAAAGATTTATCATTTTCTTTTTGCCAAATGCCATATAATCATTTTTATTCAATTTCATGAAGTAAATTGCTATCATTATCCTTATTGCCAGATAAAGAAACCAAGAAACTCAGAGTTCAAGTAATTGTCCAAAAATCACATAGAACTCCAAATCCCTTCCTTATGAAAGAGTTATTTATCTAGGAAGCAGTATCTCGTGGGTTTTTTTTTTTTTATTTATTTTTGGCTGCGTTGGGTCTTTGTTGCTGCATGCGGGCTTTCTCTAGTTGCGGCAACGGGGGCTACTCTTCATTGTGCTGCGTGGGCTTCTCATTGCGGTGGCTTGTCTTTGTTGCCGTACTCGGGCTCTAGGGGCACGGGCTTCAGTAGTTGTGGTGTGCAGGCTCAGTAGTTGTGGCTAGCGGGCTCTAGAGCACAGGCTCTGTTGTTGTGGCAGGAGGGCTTAGTTGCTACATGGCATGTGGGATCTTCCCAGACCAGGGCTCGAACCCGTGTCCTCTGCATTGGCAGGAGGATTCTTAACCACTGTGCCACCAAGGAAGTCCCTCTCATGGGTTTTTAAATTAACAGATCCCATGATATTTAATGTAGATGATCTACATTATGGACTAATTTTTTAAGTCAATAATTAGATCAAGAATTAAGCCCCCAATTATGCTGAGTGTGTACAAGTAACAACTCAGTGCTGCTAGTTCTACTCCATCATCATCTTAATCATCAAAATACACTTAATTAAGCATCTAGCTCTGGACCTTCCATAGCAGAAACTGAAATAAGCCAAAGCTTTAGACCCTTCTTTTAGAAGTGTTTCAAAGCTGTGAGTGAGCATCAGTATTCTGTTACAGACCCCAACTACTGCCTAAACCTATTTCTCAACTCCCACTCCTCACCTCTACCAAACATGGCCAGAAATTGAAGTAGGAGCTTGCCACATACGATTTCAAGTACTTGAGGTATTCCCTGACCTCATTCTAAAGGTTTTATAGACTATATATATATATATATATATATATATATATATCAACCAATATTAAAATGCAAATAACCCTGGGAAGAGTTAAGTTTTAAGGCACAGGCTTTTGGCTACTGGAGTAAACAAAAGGCAGTGCCACTTAGTGACATTTTAATAGCCAAGCAATATTTTAGAAAGATGGTAGTAGGGTAGACTGAAAAGATTAATAGACGTAAAGTCAAAAGACCTGGCTTCTACTCCCCTTTATCCTCTCTATGCCTTTGTTTTTCTTCTGCAAAATGGTGGCATTGAACTAGCTAGTCTCTAAGGACCCTTTCAGCTCTAGCTTTCTATTATTTTACACTTACAGTAAGAACATACTAGATGTTCGTTACAATAATGTTCTTTAAAAGGAAAAATTGGAAATTAGTTCAATGTTCATCACAATGGAATTGATGAAATCAAGTATAGTGGGTATACACACACGTATAAATTCTATGTAGCCAGTTAAGTGATGATATGGTTTTATATTTATTGATAGAGAAAGACGTCATGACATACTGTTGTTGTTTTTTTTAAAGTAGCCATCAAATAATTTCCATTTGACTAAGGAATAAAGTATTTTATATAAGGAAGGATACTCCTAAAAATCTCAAGTTATTTCTAGATGGTGGGATTAAGAGTAATTCTTACTTCCTTCTCTATTTTTCTATGATGTTTGGGTATTTATACGTATAGAACATTTTCATAATAAGCAACAAAGTTATTTCATTTTGGGGGAAATATAGTTAAATATAAGCAGCAAATATTAATTCCTTTCCTGTGAGCAAGTTTTGGTAGAGAAGAGGGCCAGGGCAAGGACAAAACAGCAGTGAACTAAAGGAAAACAATGCCTGAATATTTTCATCAATAACTCAGATAATGAAATAAATATGTGCCATGAAGGTAAAAAAACAGCTCTTGTTACACAAATTGGGCACAGCTGATCTGTTTTTCTCCATCATCTCAGTCATCACGTGTTGGAGGCGGATTTGCCTGACCCATGCTCCCTCCCTTACCAGTCCATCCCATGCACAATGGGAAGATTTATCAAGCCATCCCACTGGCCCAATCCAAGGCTAACCGTCTTATGACAAGATTAATCCCATAACTTTGTGTTCTTTACTACCCGTGCTTTAATTATCTGAGTTTCCTAAGGTTGCCTAATCAATCTTGATACTTATCAATTATCACTCAACTTTGAAAAAATGCAGAATTATTAGAAAGTAGATTAAATCAAAGAGGGATCCATACATACTGAGTCAGCAAAGGAGGAAGAATAAGCTTCCTAAATACAAAGTGGTAACTAACAGTTTTGACCCAAGTTGAAAACAGGTAGGAAAATAAAATCTTGTGGGAGATCCTAAATTAAATACAGGTCAACACTGAAGTTGTCATTGAAAAAGTATGGAGTGTGGCTGCCACACCCAGCAGGAGGATCTCACCAAGAGCTAAGCTTCTGATGCACTCTACTTGAGGGATCCTTCTCTTGCCAACTTGAATTTATTAGTTCCATATTATTTGCTTGTCACCAATTGCATCATGCCTTCTGTGCTAAAATTAAATTCCTTGATTCAATTTGGGGTCAATGGCTATGTAGCTTAACTATCCAGAAGCTAGAGGGGGCACCTGAGAGGAGCTACGCTCACAAGGAAGACAATTTCTAAGGTTCAGACCACAAGCAGCTCAGGAAGTCAACTGGTCTTTGCCTGCTAGAAGTTCTGGAGGTATGTAGGGACCATGGTGGGAAACTGTAAGTGGAATCACTTTAAGTCAAAGACAGCCTATATAGAATTAAGGATAGTATTTTTTATGAATGTATTTATTATTTCTTTTATTTATCGTATTCTGGGGGCTTCCCTGGTGGCGCAGTGGTTGAGAATCTGCCTGCTAATGCAGGGGACACGGGTTCGAGCCCTGGTCTGGGAAGATCCCACATGCCGCGGAGCAGCTGGGCCCGTGAGCCACAACTACTGAGCCTGCGCGTCTGGAGCCTGTGCCCCGCAACGGGAGGGGCCGCGATAGTGAAAGGCCCGCGCACCGCGATGAAGAGCGGTCCCCGCACCGCGATGAAGAGTGGCCCCCGCTTGCCGCAACTAGAGAAAGCCCTCGCACGAACCGAAGACCCAACACAGCCAAAAATAAATAAATAAATAAAGTAGCTATATCGTATTCTGCTTCTTGAAAGAATTTTTTTTAAGTCCTAATCAGATTAGATTTTTTTTTTTTTTTTTTGCTGCACCACTCTGCATATGGGATCTTAGTTCCCACACCAGGGATCAAACCCATGCCCCCTCCAGTGGAAGCGCTAAGTCTTAACAACTGGACTGCCGGGGAAGTCACCCTGAAAGAATTTTTGAGGACGTTCTTGCATTTTATTTACTAAAGCAGCTTCAGGTATTAATCTCTTCCCAAGCAGACTGTATAATTCCTGATACCTAAAAGCACGTCCTTAGTTTCTTTTCAATTGTCCAAGGTGCCTAAACAGTGATAGATGAACATACATAAAAATAATACTGAAAGGCTTCCCTGGTGGCGCAGTGGTTGAGAATCTGCCTGCCAATGCAGGGGACACGGGCTCGAGCCCTGGCCTGGGAAGATCCCACATGGCGCGGAGCAACTAGGCCCGTGAGCCACAACTACTGAGCCTGCGCGTCTGGAGCCTGTGCTCCTCAACAAGAGAGGCCGCGATAGTGAGAGGCCAACGCACCGCGATGAAGAGTGGCCCCCGCTTGCTGCAACTGGAGAAAGCCCTCGCACAGAAACGAAGACCCAACACAGCCAAAAATTAATTAATTAATTAATTAATTTTAAAAAAAACCCAATGAGTTTTTTAAAAAATAATAATAATAATACTGAAGACAGTAATAATCAGCTTAAGTACATAATTACTACTGGTAACTTTAATTCGTAAAGCCATGTTCAGATTCTAGCTCTTCTCCTGGATCCCACAGAAGACGTGGTGACCATAGGGTGACCATATGTCCCACCTTACCTAAGACAATCTTGGTTTACACTTGTCCTGGCAGAATCATTAATAGTGTTACTTTGCACTCTCAAAAATGCACAAATTATGTAATAACACTATTGATCACGCATCACCAAGGGGCTTCCCAGTAAATTCCAACATACAAAAAGTAATCTGGGGCTTCCCTGGTGGCGCAGTGGTTGAGAATCTGCCTGCTAATGCAGGGGACATGGGTTCGAGCCCTGGTCTGGGAGGATCCCACATGCCGCGGAGCAACTAGGCCCGTGAGCCACAGCTGCTGAGCCTGCGCGTCTGGAGCCTGTGCTCCGCAATGAAAGGCAACGATGGAGGCCTGCGCACCGTGATGAAGAGTGGCCCCCACTTGCCGCAGCTGGGGGAAGCCCTCGCACAGAAGCGAAGACCCAACACAGCCAAAAATAAATAAATAAATAATAATTAAAAAAAAAAAAAAAGTAATCTGTCTTTAGCAGTAAGTGAAAGCTTTGTGACAAAAGATGACCACAGAGTACAATGTTTACGTTAGATTACCTAAATATTACATTACTAATTGCTATTTCCTAAGACAGTTTATCTCTATATAAA
This sequence comes from Balaenoptera acutorostrata, assembly GCF_949987535.1. Taxonomy (NCBI): domain Eukaryota; kingdom Metazoa; phylum Chordata; class Mammalia; order Artiodactyla; family Balaenopteridae; genus Balaenoptera; species Balaenoptera acutorostrata. The sequence goes on from NC_080066.1 coordinate 144,313,990, forward strand.
TTTGTCAACTCTGCCCTCTACTGTCTTACAATAGAATTATGACATCATGCAGACAGCACTATTTTGGCTTCATTGATTGAAACTGATTGTGTTAGTCCTGTTGATTACTTTAGACGGCTGGTCCTCAACTTTGCCTGTCGCTATATTAGCTTTTAAAGATCCGCACTGCCTAAACCCCACCCCCAACCAATTAAATCAGAACCTTCAGGGATGAGACCCAAGTGTCAATTTTTTTAAGACTCCCCAGTTGCTACCAACATACAGTATAGGTTGATAAACATTACTTACAATGTCAGATTAAATCGTCTGTGTGATTCATTTAGTTTTTTGATTCCATAACCCAGATGCTGCTATACTCCTAATCATGTCTGGAGAAGCCTTGGAGATTGGGAGAAAAAGATGAGCATATCAGGACAAATCTATAACATGATTTGAAAAATGGCTTAAAAAAACATTCTAGGGCTTCCCTGGTGGCGCAGTGGTTGAGAATCTGCCTGCCAATGCAGAGGACACGGGTTCAAGCCCTGGTCTGGGAGGATCCCACATGCCGCGGAGCAACTAGGCCCGTGAGCCACAATTACTGAGCCTGCGCATCTGGAGGCTGTGCTCCGCAGCAGGAGAGGCCGCGATAGTGAGAGGCCCGCGCACCGCGATGAAGAGTGGCCCCCGCTCGCCGCAACTAGAGAAAGCCCTCGCACAGAAACGAAGACCCAACACAGCCATAAATAAATAAATTAAAAAAAAAAAGAAATACAACCAAATTAATTTAAAAAAAAACATTCTAAGGAATTATGTCGTCCTTGGGTCTAAAAATATTTTTTTACTGATAGCGATGACGTATATGGACAGTACCTGCTAGGAAATGAGTCTGTTCAGCCATCAGTTTTGATGCCACAGCTCAGCCCTAATTTTCTGCTGATGGAATTATCCGCTGAAGAAGCTCCAAGATAGCCAAGAAAATGAGGTAGATCCCATAGTACTGAATGACTGCTTCCTTATTCCTGAATGTTCAGAGTTGTTAATGGAGTTTATCATACGGAAACGCAATGATGTGAAAGCCCAGGAAATCTGCTGGAGTAGAAGTTGCACTAATGAGAACATTAACTAAATTAAGTCACTGGTGGGGAAGTGAATCCCAAAGGGAATAAGAGAGAAAGGAGAAAGATACAGGAAAAAAATTATTAACAATCAGCAAGAGAGAGACAGCTTTTGCAAAAACTTAAAGAAGCAGGTTTTTAATAATAAGCTCAATGTTTACTTTCCACTTCCTTTTTCTAAAGTTCATCAGAAAAAGCTAATGATCTAATGTTGAGATTGGCCCTGTTAGAAGAGGTTTTATTCCCCTTAAACTTTTAACCAAAACTGTGGGATGAGCCAGAAGTGTTGGCATGAGAAAAAAGGGATCATTTGGGAACTTTGATAGTGTGCGCCAGAGTAAAAATTCCTTGTGAAAACAGCAGAAGCCACCTAATAATAAAAGGAAAGGAAAGGAAGATGCATGTGACAGATGGTGAGGTTCTTGTACACCATGTCTGGGACTACATTATTCAGTACTTCAATCCAGCCAAAGCAAGACACTTAGCATAAGTGAGGACAGTAGAGGTTTGGAAGAAGCATTAGGAATTATTCTAAGTGATTCTATCTGTGTTGGTTCTATTGTCTGTAGAACTACTGATACTTAAAAAAATTCTTTTGTAAGAAATGAATAGGGACAAAGTAAAAACATTTCCATAGATATATTAACTCATAAAAATGGTTCTTACTCTTTTCTCTGTAATAGACACCTGTGAGTATCTGATGGAAGCTATGGACCCTCTCCCCAGAGAAAAATGAACATTTTTTTTTTAAAGATTGATTGATTGATTGATTGATTGATTGATTGCTATGTTGGGTCTTCGTTTCTGTGCTAGGGCTTTCTATAGTTGCGGCAAGCGGGGGCCACTCTTCATCACGGTGCGCGGGCCTCTCGCTATCGTGGCCTCTCTTGTTGTGGAGTACAGGCTCCAGACGCACAGGCTCAGTAGTTGTGGCTCACGGGCCTAGTTGCTCCGCGGCATGTGGGATCCTCCCAGACCAGGACGCGAACCCGTGTCTCCTGCATTGGCAGGCGGATTCTCAACCACTGCGCCACCAGGGAAGCCCAAAAATGAACATTTTTATACATAATTTTACATACAGTTCCACCCTAGTTTAAGAACCCTAGACATACAGATGGCCAACAGGTACATGAAAAGATGCTCAACATCACCAATCATCAGAAAAATGCAAATCAAAACCACAATGAGAGATCACTCACATCTGTTAAAATGGTTATTAGCAAAAAGACAAGAAATAACAAGTGTTGGTGAGGATGTAGAGAAAAGAGAACACTTGTGCTCTGTTTGTGGGAATGTAAATTGGTGTAGCCATATGAAAAACAGTATGAAGATTCTTCAAAAAGTTAAAAATAGAACTACCATATGATCCAGCAATTTTGCTTTTTAGTATCACTGGATATTTATCCAAAGAAAATGAAAACACTAACTCAAAAAGATATTTGCACTCCCATGCACAATAGCCAAGATATGGAAACAATATAACAGTGTCCATCAATGGATGAATGGATAAAGAAATATGGAATATTTTTCAGCCATAAAAAAGAATGAAATCCATTTGTGACAATATGGATGGACCTTGAGGGCATTATGCTAAGTGAAATAAGTCAGACAAAGAAGATAACTACTGTGTGATCTCATATGTGGAATCTTAAAACAAAGAAACAGAAAAAACAAGATCATAGATACAGAGAACAGATTGGCTGCCAGAGGTGGAGGTAGGGGGTGGGACAAATGGGTGAACATGATCAAAAGGTACAAACTTTCAGTTATAAAGTAAATAAGTCCTGGGGATGTAATGTACAGCATGGTGACTATAGTTAATAATACTGTTTTGCATATTTGAAAGTTGCTAAGAGAGTAGATCTTTTTTAATTTTAATTTTTATTTTACTTCTGGCTGCATTGGGTCTTTGTTGCTGTGCATGGGCTTTCTCTAGTTGTGGCGACTGGGGGCTATTCTTCATTGTGGTGTGTGGGCTTCTCATTGCGGTGGCTTCTCTTGTTGCAGAGCATTGGCTCTAGGTGCACAGGCTTCAGTAGTTGTGGCACACGGGCTCAGTAGTTGTGGTGCACAGGCTTAGTTGCTGCTTGGCATGTGGGATCGCCCTGGACCAGGGCTCAAACCTGTGTCCCCTGCATTGGCAGGTGGGTTCTTAACCACTGTGCCACCATGGAAGCCCTGAGAGTAGATCTTAAAAGTTCTCATCACAAGAAAAACATTTGGGGGAGACCTTCAAGATGGCGGAGGAGTAGGAGGTGGAGATCACCTTCCTCCCCACAAATACATCAGAAATACATCTACATGTGGAACAACTCCTACAGAACACCTACTGAATGCTGGCAGAAGACCTCAGACTTCCCAAAAGGCAAGAAACTCCCCCACGTACCTGGCCATGTGGCTGACAGGGTCTTGGTGCTCCGGCCGGGTGTCAGGCCTGTGCCTCTGAGGTGGGAGAGCGGAGTTCAGGACATTGGTCCACCAGAGAACTCCCAGCTCTCCATAATATCAAACAGTGAAAGGTCTCCCAGAGATCTCCATCTCAACGCTAAGACCCAGCTCCACTCAATGACCAGCAAGCTACAGTGCTGGACACCCTAAGCCAAACAACTAGCAAGACAGGAACACAACCCTACCCATTAGCAGAGAGGCTGCCTAAAATCATAATAAGGTCACAGACACCCCAAAACACACCAACGGACATGATCCTGCCCACCAGAAAGACAAGATCCAGCCTCATCCACCAGAACACAGGCAGCAGTCCCCTCCACCAGGAAGCCTACACAACACACTGAACCAACCTTACCCACTGAGGGCAGACACCAAAAACAACAGGAACTACGAACCTGAAGCCTGTGAAAAGGAGACCCCAAACACAGTAAGTTAAGCAAAATGAGAAGACAAAGAAACATACAGCAGATGAAGGAGCAAGGTAAAAACCCACCAGACCAAACAAATGAAGAGGAAATAGGCAGTCTACCTGAAAAAGAATTCAGAGTAATGATAGTAAAGATGATCCAAAATCTTGGAAACAGAATGGAGAAAATACAAGAAACGTTTAACAAGGACCTAGAAGAACTAAAGAGCAAACAAACAATGATGAACAACACAATAAATGAAATTAAAAATTCTCTAGAAGGAATCAATAGCAGAATAACTGAGGCAGAAGAACGGATAAGTTACCTGGAAGATAAAATAGTGGAAATAACTACCACAGATCAGAATAAAGAAAAAAGAATGAAAAGAATTGAGGACAGCCTCAGAGACCTCTGGGACAACATTAAATGCACCAACATTCGGATTATAGGGGTCCCAGAAGAAGAAGAGAAAAAGAAAGGGTCTGAGAAAATATTTGAAGAGATTATAGTTGAAAACTTCCCTAATATGAGAAAGGAAATAGACAATCAAGTCCAGGAAGTGCAGAGAGTCCCATACAGGATAAATCCAAGGAGAAACATGCCAAGACACATATTAATCAAACTATCAAAAATTAAATACAAAGAAAAAACACTAAAAGAAGCAAGGGAAAAGCAACAAATAACATACAAGGGAATCCCCATAAGGTTAACAGCTGATCCATCAGCAGAAACTCTGCAAGCCAGAAGGGAGTGATAGGACATATTTAAAGTGATGAAACGGAAAAACCTACAACCAAGAATACTCTACCCAGCAAGGATCTCATTCAGATTTGAAGGAGAAATCAAAAGCTTTACAGACAAGCAAAAGCTAAGAGAATTCAGCACCACCAAACCAGCTTTACAACAAATGCTAAGGGAACTTCTCTAGGCAGGAAACACAAAAGAAGGAAAAGGCCTACAATAACAAACCCAAAACAATTAAGAAAATGGTAATAGGAACATACATATCGATAACTACCTTAAATGTAAATGGATTAAATGCTCCAACCAAAAGGCATAGACTGGCTGAATGGATACAAAAACAAAACCTGTATGTATGCTGTCTATAAGAGAACCCACTTCAGACCTAGGGGCACATACAGACTGAAAGTGAGGGGATGAAAAAAGATATTCCATGCAAATGGAAATCAAAAGAAAGCTGGAGTAGCAATTCTCATATCAGACAAACTAGACTTTAAAATAAAGACTATTACAAGAGACAAAGAAGGACACTATATAATGATCAAGGGATCAATCCAAGAAGAAGATATAACAATTATAAATATATATGCACAGAACATAGGAGCACCTCAATACATAAGGCAAATGCTAACAGCCATAAAAGGGGAAATCGAGAGTAACACAATCATAGTAGGGGACTTTAACGCCCCACTTTCACCACTGGACAGATCATCCAAAAAATAAATAAATAAGGAAACACAAGCTTTAAATGATACATTAAACAAGGTGGACTTAATTGATATTTATAGGACATTCCATCCAAAAACAACAGAATACACTTTCTTCTCAAGTGCTCATGGAACATTCTCCAGGATAGATCATATCTTGGGTCACAAATCAAGCCTTGGTAAATTTAAGAAAATTGAAATCATATCAAGTGTCTTTTCCAACCACAACGTTATGAGACTAGATATCAATTACAGGAAAAAAATCTGTAAAAAATACAAACACATGGATGCTAAACAATACACTACTAAATAACAAGAGATCACTGAAGAAATCAAAGTGGAAATCAAAAAATACCTAGAAACAAATGACAATGAAAACATGACGACCCAAAACCTATAAGATACAGCAAAAGCAGTTATAAGAGGGAAGTTTATAGCAATACAATCCTACCTCAAGAAACAAGAAACATCTCAAGTAAACCACCTAACCTTACACCTAAAGCAATTAGAGAAAGAAAAACAAAAAAACCCCAAAGTTAACAGAAGGAAAGAAATCATAAAGATCAGATCAGAAATAAATGAAAAAGAAATGAAGGAAACAATAGCAAAGATCAATAAAACTAAATCTGGTTCTTTGAGGAGATAAGCAAAATTGATATACCATTAGCCAGACTCATCAAGAAAAAAAGGGAGAAGACTCAAATCAATAGAATTAGAAATGAAAAAGGAGAAGTAACAATTGACACTGCAGAAATACAAAGGATCATGAGAGATTACTACAAGCAACTACACGCCAATAAAATAGACAACCTGGAAGAAATGGACAAATTCTTAGAAAAGCACAACCTTCCAAGACTGAACCAGGAAGAAATAGAAAATATAAACAGACCAATCACAAGCACTGAAATTGAAACTGTGATTAAAAATCTTCCAACAAACAAAAGATCAGGACCAGATGGCTTCACAGGCGAATTCTATCAAACATTTAGAGAGGAGCTAACACCTATCCTTCTCAAACTCTTCCAAAATATAGCAGAGGGAGGAACATTCCCAAACTCATTCTATGAGGCCACCATCACCCTGATACCAAAACCAGACAAAGAAGTCACAAAGAAGAAAACTACAGACCAATTTCACTGATGAACATAGATGCAAAACTCCTCAACAAAATACTAGCAAACAGAATCCAGCAGCACATTAAAAGCATCATACACCATGATCAAGTGGGGTTTATCCCAGGAATGCAAGGATTCTTCAATAGACACAAAGCAATCATTGTGATACACCATATTAACAAACTGAAGAGAAAAACCATATGATCGTCTCAGTAGACACAGAAAAAGCTTTTGACAAAATTCAACACCCATTTATGATAAAAACCCTCCAGAAGGTAGGCATAGAGGGAACTTACCTCAACATAATAAAGGCCATATATGACAAACCCACAGCCAACATCATTCTCAGTGGTGAAAAACTGAAAGCATTTCCTCTAAGATCAGAAGCAAGACAAGGTTGTCCATTTTCACCACTATTATTCAACATAGTTTTGGAAGTCCTAGTCACAGCAATCAGAGAAGAAAAAGAAATAAAAGGAATCCAAATTGGAAAAGAAGAAGTAAAGCTGTCACTGTTTGCAGATGACATGAAACTATACATAGAGAATCCTAAAGATGCTATCTGAAAACTACTAGAGCTAATCAATGAATTTGGTAAAGTAGCAGGATACAAAATTAATGCACAGAAATCTCTTGCATTCCTATACACTAATGATGAAAAATCTGAAAGAGAAATTAAGGAAACACTCCCATCTACCATTGTAACAGAAAGAATAGAATACCTAGGAATAAACCTACCTAAGGAGACAAAAGACCTGTATGCAGAAAACTATAAGACACTGATGAAAGTAATTAAAGATGATACAAACCGATGGAGAGATATACCATGTTCTTGAATTGGAAGAATCAACATTGTGAAAATGACTATACTACCCAAAGCAATCTACAGATTCAATGTAATCCCTATCAACTACCCATCAAACTAATCCCATCAAACTACCAATGGCATTTTTCACAGAACTAGAACAAAAAATTTCACAATTTGTATGGAAACACAAAAGACCCGGAATAGCCAAAGCAATCTTGAGAAAGAAAAACGGAGCTGGAGGAATCACACTCTCTGACTTCAGACTATACTACAAAGCTACAGTAATCAAGACAGTATGGTACTGGCACAAAACCAGAAATATCAATGGAACAGGATAGAAAGCCCAGAGATAAACCCACGCACCTATGGTCCCCTTATGTTTGATAAAGGAGGCAAGAATATACAATGGAGAAAAGAGAGCCTCTTCAATAACTGGTGCTGGGAAAACTGGACAGCTACATGTAAAAGAATGAAATTAGAACACTCCCTAACACCATACACAAAAATAAACTCCAAATGGATGAAAGACCTAAATGTAAGGCCAGACACTATCAAACTCTTAGAGGAAAACATAGGCAGAACACTCTATGACATAAATCACAGCAAGATCCTTTTTGACTCACCTCCTAAAGAAGTGGAAATAAAAGCAAAAATAAACAAATGGGACCTAATGAAACTTAAAAGCTTTTGCACAGCAAAGGAAACCATAAACAAGACGAAAAGACAACCCTCAGAATGGGAGAAAATATTTGCAAATGAAGCAACTGACAAAGGATTAATCTCCAAAATTTACAAGCAGCTCATGCAGCTCAATATCAAAAAAACAAACAACGCAATCCAATAAAGGGCAGAAGACCTAAATAGACATTTCTCCAAAGAACATATACAGATTGCCAACAAACACATGAAAGGATGCTCAACATCACTAATCATTAGAGAAATGCAAATCAAAACTACAATGAAGTATCACCTCACACCAGGCAGAATGGCCATCATCAAAAAATCTACAAACAATAAATGCTGGAGAGAGTGTGGAGAAAAGGGAACCCTGTTGCACTGTTGGTGGGAATGTAAATTGATACAGCCACTATGGAGAACAGTATGGAGGTTCCTTAAAAAACTAAAAATAGAACTGCCATACGACCCAGCAATCCCACTACTGGGCACATACCCTGAGAAAACCATAATTCAAAAAGAGTCATGCAGGGACTTCCCTGGTGGCACAGTGGTTAAGAATCTGCCTGCCAATGCAGGGGACACGGGTTCGAGCCCTGGTCTGGGAAGATCCCACATGCTGCGGAGCAACTAGGCCCGTGAGCCACAACTAATGAGCCTGCGCGTCTGGAGCCTGTGCTCCGCAACAAGAGAGGCCACAACAGTGAGAGGCCTGCGCACCGCGATGAAGACTGGCCCCCACTCGCTGCGACTAGAGAAAGCCCTCGCACAGAAACGAAGACCCAACACAGCCAAAAATAAATAAATAAATTAAAAAAAAAAAAAAAAGAGTCATGTACCACAATGTTCATTGCAGCTCTATTTACAATAGCCAGGACATGGAAGCAACCTAAATGTCCATCGACAGATGAATGGATAAAGAAGATGTGGCACATATGTACAATGGAGTATTACTCAGCCATAAAAAGAAACGAAATTGAGTTATTTGTAGTGAGGTGGATGGACCTAGAGTCTGTCATACAGAGTGAAGTAAGTCAGAAAGAGAAAAACAAATACCGTATGCTAACACATATATATGGAATCAAAAAAAAAAAATGGTTCTGAAGACCTAAGGGCAGGACAGGAATAAAGACGCAGATGTAGAGAATGGACTTGAGGACATGGGGAGGGGGAAGGGCAAGCTGGGACAAAGTGAGAGAGGGCAAGGACATATATACACTACCAAATGTAAAATAGATAGCTAGTGGGAAGAAGCCACATAGCACAGGGAGATCAGCTCGGTGCTTTGTGACCACCTAGAGCGGTGGGATAGGGAGGATGGGAGGGAGATGCAAGAGGGAGGAGATATGGGGATATATGTATATGTATAGCTGATTCACTTTGTTATAAAGCAGAAACTAACATACCATTGTAAAGCAATTATACTCCAATAAAGATATTAAAAAAATAATAAATAAAAAATTTGGTAACTATATATGGTGACAGATTTTAACTAGACTTATTGTGGTGATCATTTCACAATATATACAAATATTGTTATACAAATATATACCAATATATATATTTGTATATATGTATATGTGATATGCAAATATCAAAACATTGTTATACACCTGAAACTGATAGAATGTTATATGTCAATTATACCTCAATTTTAAACAAGAACATGATTTGTAAAACAACCCTCTGCAAATGTATTTATCATTAAAATTATTATTTTAAAACATTTATCAAGAGCTATGTACATAAATCCTTAAGTTGTACATGACGTACACACTAGGTTAAACAATAGAAAGTTTCTGTCTTTATAATTAATAATTATAATCTTTATAATTTATTTATAATTCAACGTATAATGTCATGATAGCCATGTAAAGGACATGCAGTTGCTTCATGAAAAATAAAAACATTTGCATCTTCATGGGATCAGGTAAGGACATGCTGAGAGGTGGTGGGCAAAGGCAGAGTTATTTAAGGGTCCATGACCTCTTTTCAATACAGTCAGGGAATTTTTTTTTTAATGTATTGAATGCCCCAAGTGCAAGGCATAGTACTAGACCCTGGAGAGGATCAAAGATGAGGACATATGATTTTTGTCCTAGGACTGCATTCACTCTCGTAGGGTGGAGATAGGAAAAGCACACAAATGACTCTAATGTAATGCAGACTCTGGTAAATGCCCTATACAAATTACAAACAAAATATTTTGGGGAAGGGTTCAGATAGCAAGATCACATTGAACAGGACATGGAAAATGACCCCACACCTTCTTGTACCTTCCTTTCTGTGGGAAGCCCCTGTTGTTTTCACAGAGAAATTTCACGTGGCCACTCCAGATAGAAAGACAAAGTGACTCTCTCTTTTTCATGGCTGTAAATCAGTTTGAATATAAGGAAATTGTGACTATTAAGACAGAAAAGGGAAGCCAACGCCATACTGTGGCTGGCTTTAAAAGCCAGGGTGAGGAGCCTATACCTAATTCAGTTGCCAATGGGAATTTGTTGAAGGCTGAAGGTTTTTAACTGGGGGTTGACCGGGGGATTTAGAGAACCCTCAAAAACACAAAACAAAACAAAACAAAACCTCCTTGGTATTTTAGAGCTATCCTCTCCTAACTTAAATGTCTGCCCCAGCTACAGATACATATAGTTTCTGCCTGAACAGAAAGGGGTCCCGTCTATGTGGAAGGGATTAGGTCCATTTTCATCACCTGTTGATGACTAACTGTTGAATTCTTACTAGTTCTCTTCCTATCTATATTTTCTTCCTCCCTTGCTCTAGTAAGCTTCTTGCTTGGAATTCAGAGGAAGAAAGGTACTATGAGCAGTTTTTAAAAATCAGAATGTATTCTAAGCAAATAAAGTGCTATCTACAGTCTAACACAGAACATAAATTCCTTATCATATTCTTTTAAAAAATCCTTCCTTAATCCTGGCTTATCCTTGAACTTTCGTCATAGTTTTTTCCTCCCTTTACTGCCAAATTTCTCACAAGATCAACCTTAATTTATTATGTCCCTTGAATCATCATCTCTCATGCCTTAACCCTTATAACATGGAGCCCATTTCCACAATTACAATAAAATCATAAACTCCAAAGAACCATTTAATCCTCACCACCAAAAACTATGAATTTTCTCAGTCTTAGTCCTCCTTGACCTCCTCCTTGACCAACGTTTGGTTCTGTAAATCAACCTCTCAAGCTTGAAACTTTCTTTTCCTTTGGTCCTCTTGACTACACACTGTTCTGTTTCCTTCCACCTCTGGGATCTCTATTCTGCAATCTTGGCAAGTTGTATTCCTTCCTACTCTACAAAATATAATTGCAACCCAAGTGATAATTTGGGCTGTCTGCTATTTCTGATCTTGAAGGAGAAAACTTTTTCATTCAATTATTCAACACTCCACAGAGTTCCTAAATCCATATCTCTAGCCATCACTACCTGTCTCAGCTCCAATTTAATACTTCCTGTTGGGCACTTCCAAATGGATATCTCAAACTCACCATGTCTGGAGGAGAGCTCCTCTATCCCCACAAAAAGCTCCCCAAAAAGCTAACTTCTCTCAACTCTGCCACATTCATCAATGATCCTATCATTTTCTCAGTACTCAGGTTCTAAATCTTGAGTCACTCTTGATTGTTCCCTCTCCTTGCATCATTACCCAGTTACCAACACACTATCAATCCTGTCTTTGCAAACTCTCTCAAATCCGTCTCCTCATATTCCTTTCTACTGCCGCCACTATATACTCTTATCACGTCTCTCTTGGGTGTTTCCAACACTTCTGAAACAAGTTCTTCTCCTTCTTTCTTCTCCTTTCAGTACACTGAACATTTTACTTGGGAATATTAATCTTCCAAAACCATTTTGTTGTAGGTATTATTTCCTGCTCAAAACTCTTCAGTTAAATTCCAACCCACCACAGGATAAAACTTAAATTTCTTGATCTAGCATTTAATATTCTCCACACTCTGTTTTTTGTTTGCTTCTATTCTTACCTCACACAAATCCTCTACACAAATTCTCTTCTCCAACTACAGCAATCTTCCAATTGCTCCCCAAATAAGACATATCCTTAGAGCCAACACTTGCACAACCCAGAGGGCACCATTCACAGAAACATAATGTGAATGGTATCCCCGGAATCTGGGCCATGGCTGTCTTTATTCCCACATCCGTGGTGGTACCTTTGTTCTTGATATTCTCCTGTAGAACGCTCTCTTCTTGCCTCTGCCCTAACTCTTCCTTCAAGGCCCAGCTCGGGTTCTGCCAGTTCCATGAACTCCCCACCAAGTTCCTTAGCCATAGACATAATGACTCCCTCCCCTTAGTTCTTAGACCACTGGTCTATACACAGTTTAATTTACCATCTAAACTGTGATGTTTGAGAGTTACAGGGGACACAATTACTCTGGAACAACAGGCATAAACTGGGACAAACTGAGGCATATGATCAGCTACTTATATATTACTCATTCGGCACTCAGTATGTATTGTTTGGAAGGTTTTGTTTCTTTGTTTGTTAAAGTGAATGTATGTATTTAAGTGCACATGCCTTATCTCCTCAAGACAGTAAATCCTCTGAGTAAAAATCATGTATTCTCCCTCTTTGTTCACCTGGTGCCTGGCCAGTGTCTTACATATAATATACTCTAAAAATTGTTTGTTCATCATGATGATGTCTTCACTGTTATTTAGCAGTGAAACTTGGGCTAGGAGTGAACTGACAAAAGCTATAAATTCATCCAATTATGATTCTGGCAGGAAGACAAAATTCTCTGTGACCCTAGAAAGAGATATTTACATCAAAAAATTTCCTCAAGGTTTTGGTGAGGGTTAGGTCGTGGCCTCTGGCATACGATTCTGCCTTGTTGCCTGTTACTTAGGAATGTCCTTGCCCTCTATCTTGACTGCATCCTCTTTCCATTGTTCTGTCATAACGCCACACAGAAGAAAGCTGACAGCTCCAACCAGAGGCTTTATATAACTCACATCAAAGTAAAACCACATCTAAGAAGATGCTGCTGGGACTAACTAACCTGAAACAAAATATTTGGAAGTTCTGATTTGCTTGACTTGCTTTGCTTAATTAATATCTGCCTCCCGTTTAGTATCATCCCTGCTAAACTACCAATAACCAAAGGAGGAAAAGGAAGAAGGGCTAAGAACAGAAAAAGGCAGCAGGCAGTCATGATAGCTTAGGCTCCAAAAATAAACTAAAACACAAACTGAAAAATGAAAGACATGTGGGAAAGAAATAATTAGGACAGAATCATCTCTCAGGAGTAAATATGTAATGAAGAGTCATATTACCAAAGAGCATCAAGTCAAAATCACATGGGGGTATGGGGGCATATTGAAAAGTTCCTGGAAGGAAAACCATTTCATTCAAACTACTGATGGTTTGGGGCTTACTAAAATGCCTCCTGCCAAGTAGGTGACCAGCGTCAGGCAGCATTTATCTGTTTTTGCACGGAATAATGCAAGGAAGTTTGCCCTGGATTACTTTTCTAAAATTTGGTTCTCAGGCAGATTTCATCTGTACACCTTTGTCCTAGCATTTCCCCTTCTATCAGGTAGCAATCTCTCAGCCCCTCCTGACATCAGCAGTCTTACTAAACATAGTAATCTATCTAGGGAGTCTCTAAATGTTCTCCAGAGTTTGAGGAAGAGCTCCTTGGAAAAGATGACTCCGAAACATTCCCAGAGATGCCCTTCTTCCTTCTACTTAGGATATTTTTATACCTAGACCTCTCTGGGAGTATTGAATATATTACCTCGTAGAGTTCCCAAACCTTTCATTTCATTATCTCAAATAGAGTCACCATCTGTTTCGGAAAATTTAAGCCAGAAATAGGCAGCTAATGGCAGATGTGCTACTGAAATGTATTTCCCATCCCCTTTGTCCAATCATTTGGCTTCCTTTTCCCTTTCTCACTCATTCCCCTCTTTCTGCTTGAGGTTTTATTTATTCTATTCTCCCACCCCATCTTTCCTCAAATATATTTAGGGCCTTTGATACCAGGCAGGGCCCAATACTGTTGATTTAAGCATTGATCTTCTTAGATGCAGAGTTCTATATTAGATAACTTCTTGAGAGTCCTTCTACCTCTGGGGTTCTCTGGGGCTCCAGTTAATTACGATACCTTGATTACCACCCACTTGTTCTTATATCTTTATTAGATTCTCTGGACTCATTTTCATCGATATAGCTAACATGTATTGAATACTTAGTACATATATCAGACCCTGTGCTAAGTAGATTATCTCCTTTAATTCACTCAGCAACTAGATGAGGTAGATGTATTCCCAGTTTGCAGATGAGGAAAAAGGCAAAGAGAAGTTAAGTACCTTGCTCAATGTGTCACAGCTAATAAGGGCCAGAGCTAGGATGTGAATCCACATCTGTATGTCTTCACACAACCACATTGGTGGAAAACATGATGCTGATATATATTAGGAAAAATGGTAAGCAATTTAAAAATTCATTACAGGGACTTCCCTGGCGGGCCAGTGGTTAAGACTCCACACTTCCACTGCAGGGGGCGAGGGTTTGATCCATGGTGGGGGAACTAAGATCCCGCATGTCGCGGAACACGGCCAAGAAATAAGAAAAAAAATTCTTTTTATTACATGTTAACTTCCACCAGGGCTGTGTTATGCATAATTATAAAGTCAGCCGCCCCTGACTTAAGGGTTAAAACTTTATCCTTCACTTGAATGCTACCTACTTTATACACCAGCCTTCCAAACTTGTTTTCCCATTCCTCTGTATCTTTGCACATGTTTTTCCCCCTGTCTTGAGAACACCCTGCCCAACAGCTGCTAATGTCCACCAATGCTTAAGTCTGATGAAATATCAACTCTTCTGGAAAATCTTTGCTGACACTGTGTCCCTTCTCTCTCCAACCTCTCCCATGTTGAAATGCTTGCCCTTTCTCTGGGCCCTAATAGCATCCCTAAGAGCAATTATTACACTATATTGTGATAATTGGGATTTCTTTCCCCCCAGATTGTAAGCTGTTTGAAGGCAGGTAGGAACGGGTACGCCAAACATTATATGAATTGAATCAAATTGAATCCCTGAGCTTTAATGTTATAATATTACTTCTTCCAGGTGTATTTACATTTTGAACACCATTTAAAATTTTGTGATGGAAGATTCTTTGATGTAAGCATCTCAAGTATTAACTGAATTAGTGAGAAAGGACAAAGAAACCACACTGGTAGAAGAGTCACCTACTCCCTTCAACCCAAATCAACCAACCATTATGGATCAAATTACCTATAACAGAAAAAGTAGTGTATAGAATCAACTGAAGTCAGAAAAGACATTGTTAAATCTCTAGGAATGAGGTGACAAACTGAACTCTAAGTTTACAGATCATTTCCTAGAGAACAATGAGGTGTTAAATTGAATGATATTAGGGTAGTTTGCTCTCTTTGTTGAGGCATCTGCTCCTTAGGCGGAATCTTCCTTTTGGTGGGCACAGCATGAACATATGACTTAGCAATAAATTCTTGGTGAGTAACTGAAGAAGAGGATATTGGATTTAATTTTTTTTTAAACCAAAGCTCCTTCTCCTAAAAAAAATTTGTTTTCCTTCTCACTTTTTAAAATCTTTGAAAGCAAATGACCTGGAGTGAACAGAGTGAAGTCTAAATGAGACAGGTGAAATGGTGGCTGCTTTGGGCCATGAAATTGGGGGTAAGGTAGGTTGGGTGAAACTGTGTGTTCAGCTTTTGCAACCAATCAGAAAACATTACTGAGTACCTACTATCTGTCAGGCACAATGCTAGGAGCTGGGAAACAGGCATCATTCTCAAGAAGTTCAGAGTCAAGTGGTGACTGTGCCTTCTATAATAGAAGAATGAATTAAGTGTGATTATAGGAAACTAATAGCCAGTCTTGGAAGAGGTGATGTTTGAACCATGTCTGAGAGACTGAATATAACTTCAACAGGCAGAGAAAGGGCCATTCTGGGCAGAGGGAGCAGCATACAAAAAGCTCGAAAGGAGACTAGGAAGAATTTGGTACGGTAGGGCCATGAGAAATTTGGGGAGGGAATTCCTTGGTGGTCCAGTGGTTAGGACTCTGAGCTTCCAATGGTGGGGCCCCGGGTTAGATCCCTGCTCAGGATCCCACAAGCGAAAAAAAAAATTGGGGGAGGCTACAAATAGGAAATGTGTGACAACAAAGAATGGACAGCAAAAGGAGATGTGGGAAGTAGCAGGACATGAAGTGAGAGAAGTAGACTGGGACCAAATTTTAAAAGGTTTTGAATGTTGTAGTAAGGAACTTGGTCTTTATCCTGAAGGCAATAGGGAATCTCAGAGCTTTTAAAGTGACATGAGATTGATTCTAACTGTTACATTCTTCGCACTGTCTTACATAGTTGTTTAATAATATGCCTCAAGGGACTTGCCTCGTGGTGCAGTGGTTAAGAATCCGCCTGCCAATTCTGGGGACACGGGTTCGAGCCCTGGTCTGGGAAGATCTCATATGCCACGGAGCAACTAAGCCTGTGTGCCACAACTACTGAGCCTGCACTCTGGAGCCCACGCGCCACAACTACTGAGCCCGTGTGCCTAGAGCCAGTGCTCTGCAACAAGAAAAGCCACCGCAATGAAGAGTAGCCTCCGCTCCCCACAACTAGAAAAAGCCTGCGCGCAGCAATGAAGACCCAGTGCAGCCAAAAATAAATAAATTTTTAAAAAATATATGCCTCAGTTCTCTCAGATGTTGGTATACACTTTCTCATTAATTCTCAAAGAAGATTTTGTCAAGAGAAAAAAGTACAAGGAACCAGCAATAGGGTTGGGAATTGTTGATTAGGTATGAACCCAAAGTAGCACTTACACAGAAGGCTCCTGCCTCTTTGTGCCTTTAGGTAACTTTCTAAGACTGGAGGAGCCTTTCTAGCTCTTTCTAACTTCCTGGAAGAGCCTTTTTGCTCTCTCCCCATCTCCTGTGGTTTCCCTCCCTCCCTAGCACAATTCTTCCCCCACGGTGTCCTCTCCAACATGTTCCCTCAGTCTTTTCAAGTGCACACAAACCACCTTGTACAAATTAGTCAAAGTACACAGTCTCATATTACCTGATTCAGCTAGACACAGATTCACACATTGGGCAGGCTATTAGTCATTACCAATCCCCTCTTCCTAATTTAATATCCTCTCTTCTACAACCTCGTGCTTATGGCCAGAGTTCTTTTTCTTAGCACCCTTGAGTCATATGTATATACTCATATATCTAAAACATTTGTGTATCATTTTATAAAGTAACCCTGTAAGGTGGTTATATTCATTATTGTCATTATTTTACAGATGAGAACATCGAAGCCCAGCCAATAAGTGGACTTGCTTATGGTCCTACTTTTATTAAGATACAATTAGGGGCTTCCCTGGTGGCGCAGTGGTTGAGAATCTGCCTGCCAATGCAGGGGACACGGGTTCGAGCCCTGGTCTGGGAAGATCCCACATGCCGTGGAGCGACTAGGCCCGTGAGCCACAATTGCTGAGCCTGCGCGTCTGGAGCCTGTGCTCTGCAACAAGAGGTCGCGATAGTGAGAGGCCCGCGCACCATGATGAAGAGTGGCCCCCACTTGCCGCAACTAGAGAAAGCCCTCGCACAGAAACGAAGACCCAACACAGCCATAAATAAATTAATTAAATTTTTTTAAAAAAGATACAATTAGGACTGGAATCTAACATTTTAACTTTATTTAATTTATTTTGATTTTTTTAAAGATTTTTTTTAATGTGGACCTTTTTTTAAAAGTCTTTATTGAATTTGTTACAGTATTACTTCTGTTTTATGTTTTGGTTTTTTGGCTGCGAGGCATGTGGGATCTTAGCTCCCCAACCAGGGATCGAACCGCACCCCCTGCATTGGAAGGCAAAGTCTTAACCACTCGACCACCAAGGAAGTCCCTAAAATTCTAACTTTATATCATCATGTTATTTCCCAAGTATACCATGCAGCATCTATGTACCCCTTCTCCATTCCAAGTCAAAATTACCCAAGCTTCTTGACTCCTGTGGATTTTGTGCCTGAATTTCCTTGAAGCAAACCCTTCCTCTGCTGGCCATTCTCCAGGACAAAACAGAAGTCTCTTGACTTCCCTTTCCTCACTCCCTTGACTTCTCTGGAAATTCCAAACTCCTTCATCTCTCAGAGTCGACATAGGTAAGAGAGAACAAAAGTCTGCTCTGAGTCTTACTATATCCTTGGGGCACACATTAGAAATAGAATAAGATAAAAGCATATCTAAAACCCTCTTACATTTTGATTATTAAATCCATCCCAATCCATGTAAGATTTGGCGGATAATATTTCCCCAAAGGCTACTACATCAGAGATTTTGACATAAATCATTAAAATTAATTATGGAAATGATCATTTGTATGTGAAAAGAAAGTGAGGAGAGCTGAAGAAAACAATAAAGTAAACAGTAGCTATTCTGTTGCTTTTTTTTTTTAACATCTTTATTGGAGTATAATTGCTTCACAGTGTTGTGTTAGTTTCTGCTGTATAACAAAGTGAATCAGCTATATTTATACATATATCCCCATATCCCCTCCCTCTTGCATCTCCCTCTCACCCCTCTAGGTGGTCACACAGCACAGATCTGATCTCCCTGTGCAATGCAGCTGCTTCCCACTAGCTATCTATTTTACATTTGGTAGTGTATATATGTCAATGCTACTCTCTCACTTCATCCTATTCCCTTTTTTTTTTTTTTTAATTTATTTATTTATTTATTTTTGGCTGCGTTGGGTCTTCGTTGTTGCGCGCGGGCTTTCTCTAGTTGCCGCCAGTGGAGGCTACTCTTCGTTGCAGTGCGCGGGCTTCTTATTGCCGTGGCTTCTCTTGTTGCAGAGCCTGGGCTCTAGGAGCCCAGGATTCAGTAGTTGTGGCGCACAGGCTTAGTTGCTCGGTGGCATGTGGGATCTTCCCAGACCAGGGCTCAAACCTGTGTCCCCTGCATTGGCAGGTGGATTCTTAACCACTGTGCCACCAGGGAAGTCCCTCCCTTGCTTTTTAATGCCATGTGTTTAGAAGCCGGGGTTTATAACCTGAATAGCTATGAGAACCATAAAGGGAAGAAAGTCCAACTTGGCTACTGAACTGAAAAAAAAAAAGGCCAGCCCTGAACTTTCAGAAGCTCTGTTGTACCTGCTTTCAGCCAGGCTCACGTGGGCTCACAGGGTCAACCCAGGATTGCTGCTAATTCATTCACCCCAGGCAGGTGAGGCCAGGTAAAGACACCACTCCTACTTCACACTTCCCTCGAGACAATGGAAGGAATGACACATACCCAGAGAACTTCACTGGGTGGATAGCCATTAGCTCTTGAATTTTTGTGCCTATGAATAAGATGACCTTTTTATTCACTTGCTCATTTTAGTAACAAGATACTATATCACTCTGGGAAGGTAAAAACGATGCTTGTAAATACATAGATTGTCTTTCATGCCTCAGAAAATTAAATCAGTTCATGCCAAAAACCTACTCTTTGAGATCTTTGACTACAGCGTAATTTTCTATTTGTTTAATTTTTTAAATTATGCATGTTTTCTATTAGTGATGAGGCAGAAAGCTATACATCTCCCCCTTGTGGTTCCTGTTAGGGTCTGCCTTTCCATGTCCAATTTCTTCCAGTTCCAATCAATCCCAATAAAATGCTGCTAAAATAATCTTCCTAAACCACAGTTCTGTTATTACTCTCCTGCTCAAACTCTCAGTGGCTCCCTGTTACATGCAGAGTAAAATCCAAACTCCTTGCATTTGTCCACCTGGAATTCGTATACTAAAACTCTCTGCTTTTTGAAATCCTACATATTCTTCAAGCCCCAAATTCCTCTTTCCCAATCCCCCACCTGGAAGTAGTCTTTTCATTTTGTGCTCTTATAACACAATCTGCCAGTAATTATAGGTATTTGTGCTCATTTTATCTCTCAGACTCTATTGTGAAGATCTGGAGAGTAGGAAAGGACAAAGTCTTTCTCATCTTTCTGTTGTTCCCACCGTTCCTTGCACAGTGAAGGCACTCAACAAATGTCTATAGAACTGAATAAAACAGATACAGTGGTTAGTAAAATTAAGTCTGCATTAGGCTTTAGAAACAGATGACACAGGACTTCCTTGGTGGCGTAGTGGCTGGGAGTCCGCCTGCCAATGCAGGGGATGCAGGTTCGATCCCTGGTCCGGGAGGATCCCACATGCAGAGCAACTAAGCCCATGCGCCACAACTACTGAGCCTGTGCACCACAACTACTGAAGCCCGTGCACCTAGAGCCCATGCTCCGCAACAAGAGAAGCCACTGCAATGAGAAGCCCATGCACTGCAACGAAGAGTAGGCCCCGCTCGCCGCAACTAGAAGAAAACCGCACGCAGCAACGAAGACCCAACGCAGCCAAAAATAAATTAATTAAAATTAAAATTAAATAAAATTGATGGAATAATTTTAAAAAAACAGATGACACATTTAAAAGTGGATCAAGAGAGAACTGCATAGACCAGCCCCATCCAGTAGAAATATAATTTGTGTAATTTTCAATTTTCTGGTAGCCAGATTAATGAAAGGAAACAGATGAAATTAATTTTAATAATATATTTTAGCCCAATTATTTCAACATGTATCAATATAAAAATTACTTTTGAAATAGTTTACCTTGTTTATACTAACTCTTACAAATCTAGCGTGCAGGATGTACTTACAACACATCTCAGTTCAATCTGCCACATTAAAAGTGCTTCATAGCCACACGTGGCTACTGGCTACTGTATTAAAAAGGTGCTGAGCCCACGGTAGGAACCGAGTCTAGTCCTGGCTGACTACTGAGTAATTTTGTTACCCTAGACAAGACCTTTAACCACTGTTTCCTTGGTTTCCTCATCTGAAAAGGAAGATACATAGAGAGATAGAAACACGTTTCCCGTTGCTTTGTCCTCCAGAGGCCTCTGGAATGGTCATTTATTATTAACATTTTGTGTTTTCAGGAGATTCTCTGCAGAACTATAAGTGCCTCTTCCCAAACACTTCATTTATTGCTTATTCCCCTGCCAAGATCTGAACTATCACTCTCACTGCCCTAAGAAACGGTATGGAAAGGTACCCAAATTGTAATTTCAGCTTTATATACGGAGTAAGCTGAATCAGCAAAAAACAATTCCCTTTCTTGTGTATTGTGACTTGGCTTTCTGTCAGCCTAGACTCAGGAAGGCGGCTATTGGAACTTTGCTCGGTCCAAGATCCCTTTCCCCTTCCTGCCATATGGCCCACGGTCCCTTCCTCTCTCTCGGAAGGTTTCTAAAGTCCTACCCTTTGCTGTCGGTTGTTGTCTGGGAGACCAGACCCTGCCCTAACAATAGTTGCTAAGGGGCGGAGACTTGGAATTAGTTCCCAAGACCCAACACTGCAAGGTGAGTACTCTGGACGCATGCGGCGACTTTCTCTGAGCTCTCGCGAGGTTTCCTCTTGCCGGAAGCAGCGGAGGGACTTCCCCGTTAACTGCGTCGCGATGTGTGGGGACTGTGTGGAGAAGGAATATCCCAACCGGGTGAGCGAGTGGGCGTCGAGAACTTCCCTCTCCCTTGGCCCATGGCCACCCCTGAGGCTTCTCATATCCCCGGCCGGCCTTCTCTGGGAGGCCGGGCGCGGGGCGGACTCAGCCGCTCCGCCCCATCCAGTGATGCGGCAGCTGTATGTAGGCACCTGACAGCGGGGATGGCCTGCAGCCGTCGGTTCCTGCTGATCCCCGCCCTGGCGACTGATAGCAGCCGTCACCCCATTTCTCTTGAGCTCCAAGGGGAAAACAAGTGAAACCCTACCACCACCAGCAACCCAGTCGACAACAGAGGGACACCCCCATCTCTACCCTGGTCTCATCCTCAAGCTTCATTTGATAACGTTCAGTGCTCTTCCTGAATTCTAGCGCTGGAAGGGACCTCTTAGGTCATCTGTTCTAACCCAATTTTGCAGATGAAACTAATGCCTAGAGGGGGAGAAAACACTTGGCGAAGTTCACATTCTAGTTTGTGTGAGAGCCAAGACTAGAACTCAGGTTTCCTGGCTGTTACTTTCTTTTACATCTCAGTTCCTTTAAAGCTCAGGAGATTGAGAAGTTTGTTTACTCTCATTCATTCAAGGTATACTTACTGAACGTTTGTATGCGTGTAACTAGATTACTTTGCTAGGCCAGAAAGGGATACCCAAGAAGAAATAAAAGGCAGCTTCCGTGCTGCCAAAGAGCTTACATTTTACGGGAGCACGTTATTAACAAAAAATGACTAGTACGGTCCATAAATGCTATTCCGGTTTAGAGAAAGGGGAGAGCAATAGGGGACAGCGCTGTTCTCCCAACAGAAAGGTGGACTTCAGTTGGGACTTGAAGGATAGTTGTGACTAGGGTAGAAAAGGAAAGGAGGAGCTGAGGCTGGGGGAAAATAACAAGAACAAGGATTCTCATATTGGTTGGGAGGTAGAAAATCTTTATAGTTGGTTCTGTCTCTTAATATTTTGAATAATACTTAGTCTTTTGGGAAGGTTTTATAACAACATGAGCACTCATATGGTACAACCTATTTGAAAAAGGTCTAGCATTATCAGAAAAAAAAAAAAAGTTAAAGGTATGCCTGCTGAATGACCCAGCAGTTCCCATTTTAGACAGATAAATGCATGTGCCTAGTGTGTTCCTGGAGACTGGTATAAGAATGTTCATAACAGCATTGTTTGTGGTAGTAGACTGGAAAAATGTGATATAGCCATAACATGGAACACCATGAGTGAATGAGTAATGAAAGTGAATGGAGCAGTGGCTCTCAACTGGGAGTGATTTTGCCTCCCAAGGGACATTTGACAATATCTGGAGACATTTTTGGTTGTCACACTGGGGTACTACTGATATTTAATAGGTAGAGGCATTATGCTGTACCTTTACGTTTCACATTTCTGTGTTGTGTTCTACTTCATACTTTTTTTTTTTAAGTTTAAAAAGAGATCTTTGTGAATCCAATAACGAAAACTGCACATTATAGGCACCATGAGGCAGATGTTTGCCGTGGATAGTGTTAAAGATATTAGGTTGGGGAATTCCCTGGCTCCATGCTTCCACTGCTGGGGAAACAGGTTTGATCCCAGGTCGGGGAACTAAGATCCCACATGCTGCGGTGTGGCCAAAAAAAAAAAAAAAAAAAAGGATATTAGGTTGGATTTTTAAGAGTTGAGCTAATCAAAAGACAAAAATTATATTGAGAAGTTTAGGCATTGGTCAACTATCAAAAAAAATTGAATAGGGAAATGATTCTGAAATCTTCTATTTAGGAAAATGAATCTTATGGTTGTATGTTGAGATGATGGGATGGGGGAAAATGTAAAAGGACAGCACTACAGAGCATTTGGGGAAGCATGAGATAATGAAGACCTCATTTATTTATTGATTGATTGATTGATTGCTGCGTTGGGTTTTCGTTGGTCTGCGGGGACTTTATCTAGCTGTGTCTTGCGTCGAGCGGGGACTACTCTTCCTTGCGGTGTGCGGGCTTCTCATTACGGTGGCTTGTGTTGCGGAGCACGGGCTTTAGGAGCGTGGGCTTCAGTAGTTGCAGCACGCGGGCTCAGTAGCTGTGGCTCGAGGGCTCTAGAGCGCAGGCTCAGTAGTTGTGGCATAGGGGCTTAGTTGCTCCGCGGCATGTGAAATCTTCCCGGACCAGGGCTTGAACCCGTGTCCCCTGCATTGGCAGGCGGATTCTTAACCAGTGCACCACCCGGGAAGTACCAGTCCTCATTTCAAAGAAAGAATTAACAGGACTCAACCAATTTCATGTAGGAAGGAAGAAGAGAAGAGCTGTCGATGATCTAAGGGTTCTCAATCTAGGCAGCTGGGAAATTTGGAAGTATTACAGAAATTGGAGCCATCTGGGAGGGAGGGAGAACCAAAATTGGGGGAGCAAATGATCAGATTTTTTTTTATCATGTTTCATCCGAGGTTGAGAATGTAACATGCCAGGAGTCAAGTGAAAATATAGGATGGCAGTTTGGGTAAGTGATTCAAACAGATGAGTCAGCCAAATAAAGGAGTCAAAATAGAAATAATTTGTTCTCTTAGGAAAAGAATGTAGAGAATCAACCAGAATCAAGAACTGCGCTTCAGGGAATAAATTAATTTAGGAAGTGAAAATAAAAGTATAGGAAGAAGAGTAGAGAAAAGCACTGAGGTGACTGGAAAACCAGGAAAGTACCTGAAGCAGTTTTCTCTGATTTTATTCTGTTTTCAAATAAATAAAGGGCTGTCATAAGGAAGAACTGAGCTTTTCTTTGAAATTTCAGAAGGCAGATTTAGAAATAATTAGTGGGTGGATGTTAGGGGGTTGTAGGCTTTGAATCAGAATAAAGAATTTTCTAACAGATTTTTTTTTTTAATAGAATGGGTAACCTTAGAGGAATTGAACTCTCTTCCTGTTGTTCTGTGGAGACTAAATGACTACTTGAAATCTCAAGGATCCTTCCAACTCTGGGATTTTTTTAAGTCATGAGATATTTTTAAGGGCGGTAAGAGCAGAAGCCACTCTGCTTGAGCCTAGCAAAGGAAAAGGTACTCAGGTGGTGGTAGCAAGTATAGTTCACTCATTGAGAAAGTTTGGCAGAGGAAAATAATGGATTAGCATGTTGGGTAGGTCTAAATGCAGAATGAGGAGGTAATAAATGTTTGATTATTTATCTTTGGTTTCATAAAATTTCTGGAGTTTTGTGGTGGATGTTTTCCACAGGCTAGAAAATTTCTAACAGAGCTCTGGCCCACTTGCTTGTAAAATTACGCCAAGAACTTGAACTCAAGCATGAATCAGATTGGAAATGAACCATAATAATTTTCTGAACTCAAATTTTTTTACTCAACTGTGAACCAAACTATTTTTTTTCATTCAGAAAAGCATTTAGCAAACCAGTTGGAACTAGAACTCTACTGCATTTTCTAAAATAACTGATCAGACCCAAAATTGTAATAAAACATTTCCACATCAAACTGGAAATGAAGCCTATATTTCGTATAGTTCAAGTTTCAGCTCTAAAATTCTTAGTAATTCAGCAGCAATACAGAAATATAGCTTAAATTTAGGTTAATCAGAAGGAAGTAATGAGTGTAAATTAGTTATATGTTTAAATTAGAAATTATGTTTTATATACCTCACTTAAAATTAAACTATAAAAGTTCACGTACTCAAATTGTTGCTTAGCATTAAACCATATTTAATTAAATGCTGAGTCTGATATATAATTGGTAAAACAATTGTATGGAAATGGATGCTTTAAAATGATGCATTTTAAAATGCCTATATTAAAAAAAAACAATCTGGAATCAATAACCTAACTTTCCACTTTAAGACAGTGAAAAAAACAAGAGCAGAGTAAACCCAAAGCGAGCAGAAGAAAGGAAATAATAAAGATTAGAGTAGAAATTATGAACTAGGAAATAGAAAAACAATAGAGAAAATCAGCAAAACTAGAATTTGGTTCTTTAAAAACTGTATTTTCTATTTTCAATTTTAAGTACTCCCTGACAAAACATATGCACTGTTAAGTTATACCATCTGAAGTAATAGTTTTTTGGAAGAAGCAAATTGGCCCAATCATTGTCAGTATAGTTGCGGATTTCTCAAATTTGTAAGAGTTTATCATAATATACTTTCATACTAATTATCATCATAGTATTCAACTATTCTTTTTTTTTTAAAATAAATTTATTTATTTATTTTTGGCTGCGTTGGATCTTCGTTGCTGTGCGCGGGCTTTCTCTAGTTGCAGCGAGCGGGGTCTACTCTTCGTTGCGGTGCGCGGGCTTCTCATTGCGGTGACTTCTCGTTGTGGAGAACGGGCTCTAGGCACGCAGGCTTCAGTAGTTGTGGCTCACGGGCTCTAGAGTGCAGGCTCAGTAGTTGTGGCTCACGGGCTTAGTTGCTCCACGGCATGTGGGATCTTCCCGGACCAGGGCTCGAACCCGTGTCCCCTGCATTGTCAGGCAGATTCTTAACCACTGAACCACCAAGGAGGTCCCTCAACCATTTCTTCTTGCACATTTGTATACCTTTATAGATCGTCAACCAGGATTTAGCTGAATCACATTTTCTAAGGATATTTAATGTTTGCCTTTTTTCCTGTCTTCTCGAAACTGTTATAGTTTACTGTTATTACTGTGGAATTGATTTAGATTTTATTCTTCTTTTTCCTCCCATTGTGAGAGCCTCAAAAGCTTCTCTGAATATTGTGTGCTTTAATTTACTTTCCCAAATTTGGACATTAATAATCTTGTTTCATCTAATAAAAGAATCATGCCTCACTGATGAAGGTTATCCTCACTTTCAAATGACCAAGTCCCTTAGAGGAAGCCCCATCAGTTTCTTATTTACTGTACTTGCATTTGCCATTTCAAGAATTTATTTCCCTACCTCCCAACTGATAACATAGATCCCTTTTCTCTTCCCTCAGTGTTTAGAGTTTACATTCTGCCTGCTTATATGGTCAGATTACAGAGGTTAGAGCATATTGTATAAGGTGCCTGTGTTTATGTGTGCAGTTCTGTTGAGAGTTCTGTTTATTTGAAAATGGTATTTAGATCTTTATTCTTTTAAGACTTTTTTTAAAATTACTTAATATCTTGGAGTCTTTGGCAGTCAGCTTTTATAGATTCAAGGCAGTCCCAGTTCAAACCCCAGCAGGAGGGGCTTCCCTGGTGGCGCAGTGGTTAAGAATCCTCCTGGCAATGGAGGGGACACGCGTTCAAGCCCTGGTCTGGGGAGATCCCACATGCCACGGAGCAACTAAGCCCGTGCGCCACAACTACTGAGCCTGTGCTCTAGAGCCTGTGAGCCACAACTACTGAGCCTGCGTGCCACAACTACTGAAGCCTGCGTGCCTAGAGCCCGTGCTCCGCAACAAGAGAAGTCACCGCAGTGAAAAGCCCGCGCGCCACAACGAAGAGTAACCCACGCGCAGCAACAAAGACCCAGTGCAGCCAAAAATAGACAAATAAATAAATTTTAAAAAAACAGGGGCTTCCCTGGTGGCGCAGTGGTTGAGAGTCTGCCTGCCAATGCAGGGGACACGGGTTCGAGCCCTGGTCTGGGAAGATCCCACATGACGCGGAGCAAGTGGGCCCGTGAGCCACAACTGCTGAGCCTGCGCGTCTGGAGCCTGTGCTCCGCAACAAGAGAGGCCGCGATGGTGAGAGACCCGCGCACCGCGATGAAGAGTGGCCGCCGCTTGCCACAACTAGAGAAAGCCCTTGCACAGAAACGAAGACCGAACACAACTAAAATAAATAAATAAATAAATAATTTTAAAAAAACAAAAAACAAACCCAGCAGGGTTTTTGTAAAAGTTTATAAGCTGATTCTAAAATTTATATGGAAATGAAAAGAACCTAGACTAGCCAAATTATAGGACGTAAACTACCTAATTTAAAAACTACTATAATGCTACAAAAATCAAAAGTGTGAGATTAGTGCAAAAGATAGACATATAAATCAAGGGAAGAGAATAGTCAAAAGTAGACCCACATATATAGGATGATTTGAGTTTTCCACAAAGTTGCCAATGTAATGCAGTGGGGAAAGGATAGTCTTTTCAACAAATGTTGATGGAACAACTGGATATTCATATAGAAATAAATGAAACTTGGTCCTTACCTCAGACCATATATAAAAGTTATTTCAAAATGGATCATAAACCTAAACCTACCAGCTAAAACTATAAAATTTCTAGAAGAAAACAAATAATATCTTTGCAACCTTGGGGTAGGCAGGATGTTTTAGAAGAAAAGCACAAACAATGAAAGAAATTTAATAAACTGGACTTCATAAAAATCAAAACTGTTTGCTCATCAAGAGACACCATTTAAAAAATGGCAAACCAAAGACAGAAATATTTGTAATACATATATCTGACAAAGGGTTTGTACCTAAGATACATAAAGAACTTTTATAACTCAATAAGAGGATAAACAATTTAACTTTTCAAAAAATGGGCAAAAGACTTGAATAGATATTTCACAAAATAAGATATATTAATAAGCACCATGAAAAGATGCTCAACATCACTAGTCATCAGGGAAATATGAATTAAAACTACAATGAGACAACACTTTACATCATTAGAATGGCTAAAATAAAAAAGACATAATACCTAGTGTTGATGAGAATGTGGGAAATCTGGAACTCACACATTGCTGGTGGGAATAGAAAATGGAAACTAATTGGCAGTTTCTTATAAAGTTTATATATATACCATATTTTTACTGTATGACTCAGCAATTCCACTTCTAGATATTTACTCAAGAGAAAGGCATATGTCTACACAAGACTTATACACGAATCTTTATAGCTACTTTATTCATAACAACCAAAAACTGGGAAGAACCCAAATGTCTTATCAACAGATAGATCCATGCAATGGGATACTACTTGGCATTAAAAAAGCAATGAACTACCAATACATACAACAACATAGATAATTAACATGGACATCATTTTAGGCAAAAGAAGCTGGGTGTAAAAGAGTATACTGTATGATTCTATTTATGTAAAACTTTAGAACAGGCAAAACTAATCTCTGGAGATAGAAATCAGGTCAGTGGGTGCCTGAGGTGAGATAGGGGTTGGAGATAGACTGCAAAGCAGGAAGGAGTTCCTGGGAAGACAGAAATTTTTGCATCTTGATTGGGGTAGTGATTACATTGGTATATACATTTGTTAAAATTCTTTCATGTATACCCTTACAATGTGTGGATTTTATTGTATGTAAATTATACCTCAGTAAAGTTTATTTTTTTAAAAAATCAAAGCACTTGTTCTTAATAGCTGGAAATTTATACTTTAATCCCAAGGCTTTTTTTCCCCTTTAGTAGTTATGTTGATGTGCCTATGTTTTAGTATCTCCAAACTGCATAGTTAATTTGATTTCCCCCCACCAGAGTTAACCTCTTAATACATAGCACTACGAAGGCACTTAGTTAATGGTGGTGCTGGGAATCCAGGAAGGCTTCACTGTGGCATTGGTTAAGACTGGTCTTAACTCCCTCATACTTCATAAGCTCCTTGAAGGTAGAAACGTATGTGACTCATCCTGGAGTCCTCGGAATCCTCCGCCATGCCTTGCACAGTATCAGGCACATAGCTGCATTGGAGAAATGCGTTAGTTTGAATGGTTTTTAGTCACATTAACTATTAAAAATACCTCAGTTTTTTTGTTGGTCAGAAATGAGGTTGAACTACTATCAAAAAAAAATAACCCAATTAAAAAATTGGTAGAGGACCTGAATAGGCATTTTTCCAAAGCAGACATGGCCAACAGGCACATGAAAAGATGCTCAACATCACTAATCATCAGGGAAATGCAAATCAAAACCACGAGATATCGCATCACACCTGTCAGAATGGCTATTATCAAAAAGACAACAAATAATAAGTGTTGGTGGGACTTCCCTGGCGGTCCAGTGGTTAAGACTCCATGCTTCCACTGCAGGGGGCATGGGTTCAATCCCTGGTCAGGGAACTAAGATCCCACATGCCATGTGGTGCGGCCAATAAATTAATTAATTAAATTAAATGCAAGTCTGGCTGATAGAAGCATGGTGGAAGCCCAGATGTGACCCATGCCACTTAAAAAATAAAGTGTTGGCCAGGATGTGAAGAAAAAGAAACCCCAGTACCCTGTTGGTGAGAATGTAAATTGGTACAGCCACTATGGAAAACAGTGTGGAGGTTCCTCAAAAAATTAAAAATACAACTACAATATGATCCAGCAGGTCCACTCCTGGGTATATATCTGAAGAAAATGAAAACACTAATTCAAAAAGATATATGGGGCTTCCCTGGTGGCGCAGTGGTTGAGAATCTGCCTGCCAGTGCAGGGGACACAGGTTCGAGCCCTGGTCTGGGAAGATCCCATATGCCGCGGAGCAACTAGGCCCGTGAGCCACAATTACTGAGCCTGCGCGTCTGGAGCCTGTGCTCCTCAACAAGAGAGGCCGCGATAATGAGAGGCCCGTGCACCGCGATGAAGAGTGGCCCCCACTTGCCGCAAGTAGAGAAAGCCCTCGCACAGAAACGAAGACCCAACACAGCCATAAATAATAAATAAATAAACTTTAAAAAAAAAAAAAAAAGATATATGCACCCCAGTATTCATAGCAGCATTATTTACAATAACCAAGATGTGAAAGCAACCTAAGTGTCCATCACAGATGAATGGATAAAGAAGATGTAGTATATATATACAATATATATTGCTCATCCATAAAAAAGAATGAAATTTTGCCATTTGCGACAACATGGATGGACCTGGAGAGTACTATGCTTATTAGCAAAATAAGTCCGAGAAGGACAGATACTGCATGTTTTCACTTATATGTGGAATCTAAAAAATCAAGCAGGGGCTTCCCTGGTGGCCCAGTGGGTAAGACTCCGCACTGCCAATACAGGGGGCCCAGGCTCCATCCCTGGTTGGCGATCGCACATGCATGCCGCAACTAAGAGTCCGCATGCTGCCGCTGAGAAGCCCACATGCCACAACTAAAGATCCCACATGCTGCAACGCAGATCCCATGTGCCTCAACTAAGACCCGGTGCAACCAAAATAAATTAATAACTATTTAAATAAATAAATATTAAAATAGATAAATAAATTTGTTCTATTGAAATAATCTAAAAATAAATAAATTTGTTTATTCAAACGAATGAACAAAACAAAACAGAAACAAATTCACAGATTCATGGAACAAACTAGTGGTTACCAGAGGGGCGAGGGGTGGGAGGATGTAAAGGAGATTAAGAGGTACAAACTACTAGGTATAAAATGAATAAGTTACAAAGATGTAATGTACAGCAGAAGGAATATAACCCATATTATATAATAACTTTATATGGAGTGTAATCTATAAAAATATTGAATCAGTAGGTTGCATGCCTGAAACTAATTATAATATTTTAAGTCAACCCTACTTTAATTTAAAAAAAAGAAATAACATTCTGTAATAACCTAAATGGGAAAAGAACTTGAAAAAGAATAGATACATGTGTAACTGAATCACTTTGCTGTACACCTGAAACTAATACAACATTGTTAATCAACTATACGCCAGTATAAAAATTTTTTTTTAAATGAGTAGAACTAGGTAGTTTATGAAGTGACTTTAAGTTCTGAACAATTATTAGTAAGCCTTTAGCAAAGACCTCCCTTGAGCCAGGAGCATATGTTGTTTACAGTTTCTTAATGACAAGTAAAACCCTTTCTCTTTTAAATGCCATGGTGTCAATCTGATGAATTGCAGAACTTACCTTTTCTGCCTGAATCGCACATATCCTAGGGACTGACATTTATAGAGCTGAGAGTTTATTTCTCTTTGTTTATTTTGTGGTATTTTTTTTAAAGATTTATTTTTTTATTGATTAATTGATTGATTGATTGATTGCTATGTTGGGTCTTCGTTTCTGTGCTAGGGCCTTCTCTAGTTGTGGCAAGCGGGGGCCACTCCTCATCACGGTGCGCGGGCCTCTCACCATCACGGCCCCTCCTGTTGCGGAGCACAGCTCCAGACGCGCAGGCTCAGTAATTGTGGCTCACGGGCCCAGCCGCTCCGCGGCATGTGGGATCTTCCCAGACCAGGGCTCGAACCCGCGTCCCCTGCATTAGCAGGCAGACTCCCAACCACTGCGCCACCAGGGAAGCCCTGTGGTATTTTTAAGGCTTGAAAAAATGCTGTTTCAACAGTCAACTGAGCATCACAGTGGATAAGATCATTTTTATCATTGGCTCAGTGTTTCCATTTTGATTGAATTTTCATTCTAGCTTTATAATATGATACCTCATTTAATAGTGTTGGCTATTAGATTTTTCTGATTTTTCCTTTTCACATGTTATATTAAGACTTCATTAAGTTGTTTCTAAATATCCATTTGCATTTAGTCCTCTTAAACACAGTTGCAGTCCTAAGCTCTAACACTTCTTCAGTTTTATTTACTATGAATAATACTTCTAGAGGAAAGCTAGTAATTTCAAAAATTACTTGGTGTACACTTCAAGCAAGTAAATTCTGGCCATGTTTTTTGCCTTTAGAGACTTTGTCTATTAATCATTTTCACCAAGGATTTTGAAATATAAGAAAATTAAAATCCCCTCAAAAAAGAAAATTAAATTCCTGTTTTTCTTATTTTAGGGTAACATCTGCCTGGAGAATGGATCTTTCTTGCTGAACTTTATAGGCTGTGCAGTGTGCAGTAAGCGGGATTTTATGCTGATCACAAACAAATCTTTGAAAGAGGAAGATGGAGAAGAAATAGTTACCTATGATCGTAAGTAGACTTTTTTTCCATCTGAGTCCGTTAGCAGGTATCAGCTTTTGGGAGTTAGGTTGCTCAGTCTTATGAGGCCTATTTCACTATCGTATTGCAACACAAAATCACTAGTTAGTTTTTTAAGAGGAAAATGTTGGTAACATCTCATTTATGTAGCATCATCAGATATTCCACATAAATGACTTTTGCAGACAACTGAAGCTTATGATTCAGGCACCAATTTTCTTTTGTTTATCTTTAAAGACTGTGTCTTCTGAAACAAGATACAGGGACTTTTTTTTTTTAACTTAGGGTCATCCATGTGAATTTTCACTTTCTACTATAATATAATACAGTGATGCGCTCCAACAGCTATTAAAGTGCTTAGGGCTGTTTGCCCTTATACTAAATGGCTCTGGGATGCTATGGTTTTTTTAGTCTTGTTTCTGCTTTTATAGCTTTTGTCTCTTTTGTTACTGTCAGTTTATAGTTTCTTTCTTTTGCTACTGTAAGTATGCTACTTTCATATGCTATTCCTCATCCTTGATACTGGGAAATCAAATAAATAACTATAATAAAAATAAATAAGTTCTGAGGTTGGCATTAAGAATCTCTACAAATAAATTAAGTATATGTGCACTTTCGTGCCCAGATATTATGGCAACTATTTAAATTGTTCACATTTCCTTTTTGCTTGTCTCCTGATTTTTTGGTATGTTCTGACTATATGAGGATTAAATGTGCAAATAATGATATTTTGAAAGAAAGGTGCAAAAGACACTAAGCCTTTAGAATAGAGTCAGACTATGGAAAAATGTTCTAAATTAGAAGAATCTTTTTCTTTCTTTGTAGCATGTACCCCTTTAAACTCTATTTTTTTCCAGGTAATAGAGGATAGTGGTCAAAAGCAAGGGCTCTGGAGCGAGAAAGCTTGGGTTTGAATTCTGGTTCCAACACTTCCTAGCTCAGCTGTGGTCTTCCTAGTTCTTATCCATAGTGTGCCTTTGTTTCCTTATCCCTACAAACATGATAACAATAGTATCTACCTCATTGGGTTTTTGAGAAGATTAAGTGAAAAACAGATACAAAGTATTTAAAACAGTATCTGGCACACATTAAGCACTCAATGTATCATAGTTATTATTACTATATTGTTTTTACTAGAGCCTTTTGTTACTGCTAAATTCACTTTAAAGTCTAGTGTTAGCTTTTTGTTTATGATTGGTTAGTAGCACAATTTCTATCATTCCTGAGAATAAAAGCTCCTACATAGTTAGACAGGTCCAGCTAGTTTCAAAAACACACTTACATATCCGTTAATTGATTACCTTAGAGAGCTTTCAATAGGAATGAATATATGCACATTAAATCTCTGAGTGCAGGCTCTTAATTATATAGTGTTGCTGTGTGACAGAGTCTGGATTTTTTATCAAGGTAGATATTATAATGGGTTTCCTGCTATGTTAAATATGACAGAGTTAAGATTCTTTCAAAGCAATACAATGCTAAGACTAGAAATTTTACTGTCTTAGGATACCTTCTAAGACTTAATTAAGTCTCTCTCTGTTTCAGCAGATCTTTGTAAGAATTGTCATCACGTAATAGCCAGGCATGAGTATACGTTCAGTATCATGGATGAATTTCAGGTAAATGTATAAATGTCGGTATGTTATTGCGGGGGAGGGGAACAATAAGAGTACCCTTGAAGAATCTAGGTATAGTCTTCATAAATGAAGTACTAGTGAATCTTAGAGGAGACCCTCTCTTCCACTTGTGTAAGTTGAGAGACACTTCAGATGTGGGTGGATCTGTTCAAATCTGTCTTCACAACAGTCACAAAGCAAAACACATGCCTTACAAATGATATCTCAGTCCTGTCATTTTGCTTATAAAGAACAGCACATTATGGCTTCATATGAGGTTACTATTGTGCCTCTTTTTTCTCTACCCAGTTACATGATTGCACAATTCTTGGCTTTAAGTGTTGGCCTGCCCACTGCCACCATACTTGCTGAGCATGGAAATCATGCTAACGAAATTATCTTTGTTTCCCTTATAGGCATGTAGAGTCAAGCAACTCTGTAGTCTCAATTGCAATATTTTAATATTATTTGATAAGTAAAATGACAAGATAGGTGTATCATGGTTGGAAGAGAGAAGCTGAATCATATAAGGATAGAGAATAGGGATGTAGTATAAGGATTAGTCCTTATACAATTGTGAGAGCATGTGAAGAATTCTACAGAATTCTGCAGGCTGGTGTAGGCCTGAAGTTGCTGAAGATTCACAGGTCTAATGGTCAGGAAGAAAAGCTGGACAGTGAGGGAGAGCCGAGGACAAACTGGAAAGCATGAGGACACACTTACCTGTATCTGCCCCTCACTGCCTCCGCTTTCAAGCCCTCAGATTGAGTTACTTATTTAGTGTGAACTACATGTTCATCCAGAGGATATAAATGTGAGATAAGAGTTTTAACAGGCAAGGGAATTTTTTTTAATCCTTTAAATTTGGGTGGTACTATATAATTAGGGGAAAAAAATCTTCTACAGCAGAATCTTATAAAATAGTATAACCACTTTCATTCATTCTTATTTCAGCGTGGAAGAAGGCACTTAGTCACCTGTCAGAATCTGGTCTAATATCTTGTGGTCTATCTTAACATCCTGACCACGTCTCCCCAGGATCCAAAAATTATGCCTCAAAGATACTTATATGATAGATGTCACTTAGGGCAAAATCGAGATCTCAGTGAATGAATAGTGGCCAAATAGGGGAATGAACATGTCGGGGGCTTAAAGAAGCAGCTCTGTCCATTCACGGGAGGAAAAGACTGCTTATAGCTATTTTGCAGCAGTTCCTGAAGCTCCGGTGAGCTTTTTAGAGTCTGTAAGTGGATATTGAGATTGCCTGTTTATACCCTAATTGAGCCATTGTGTGTCACTGCCTTGAGACCAAAGTCTAGCTGATTTTCCTTTATGACTGAGCACAGCCATTTTCAAAGCTCCCCAGAAGTTCCTTTGGGGTAGAAAGAAGGTAAAGGAAGATGGCTATAGTCACAACCCCTAGATAGTGTGGAATTCTCTTGGAAAAAACTCTTAAACTAGACTCTCCACCGCCAGTCCTTTCTCTCCCAACATCCACTCCCCCCCTCCCCCATATTCTATATTCTGCCACCAGCATATTTTTCTTAAAATAATGCTTTCAGACTACCTCATTGGCTTTTCTGTAGCTCACCTTCAGCTACAGTATAATATCCAAGCTCCCCATCCCAAGGTTCTTGCTGGGCTGGCCAGCCTCCCTTTCCCTCATTTCTCACTACTCTCCTTTTGCACACCATTCATAGCATTGCCCCAACTTTAGACTCTCTTCCTTCCCTCCTGTAGTAGAGATTTTTATTTCCTCCTCTCTGTGGCTACCCCCGCTGCGTTTCCTCAGGAATCTCACGTTATCTTCTCTCTTCCTAGCATCCTCTTTTCTCCGTGAGATTTAAAGCATTTTTACATTAAATATATTTACTTCTTCTTTATTTGTTAAAAATAAAATCCTTTTGTTTCACTCAGCTCCCTCTTTGATTCATCCTCTGATCATCTCTCCTTTTGCTTCTTTACTTGAATAGCTCTTTACCCTATTTTCCTTATTTCCCTGTGCTCCTCCCAACAACCTACAAACTGGTTTTCATTTTCACTTTACTAAAACTGTTCTCTCATAGATTTCCTATAAGGTGGCCAAATCCTGTGGCCTTGCCTCAGTTCTTATCTCTCTTAACATCTCTTCTGGATCTGGTTTTGATAACCATTGTCTTTTTTTTTTTTTTTTTTTTTTTTTATAATGAATGTATTTAATGGAACTTCATTTACAGTTCTTTTTTTTTTTTTTTTAACGCATTGTTTACTTTATTTATTTATTTATTTTTGGCTGTGTTGGGTCTTCGTTTCTGTGCGAGGGCTTTCTCTAGTTGTGGCAAGCGGGGGCCACTCTTCATCGCGGTGCGCGGGCCTCTCACTGTCGTGGCCTCTCTTGTTGCGGAGCACAGGCTCCAGACGCGCAGGCTCAGCAATTGTGGCTCACGGGCCCAGCTGCTCCGCGGCATGTGGGATCCTCCCAGACCAGGGCTCGAACCCGTGTGTCCCGCATTGGCAGGCAGACCCTCAACCACTGCGCCACCAGGGAAGCCCCTGATAACCATTGTCTTTTTGAAGCATTTCTTCCCCTGGGGTCCATAGATCTAGACTTTTTTCTTTCTTTTTAAATCATTTTGACTGTTCCTTTGCTTACACTCTGGTTTCCTCTCCTGTTTCTCCCTAACTGCTTTTCCCCTGAGCTTTGGTCTCTGGTCTAGGAACCTTCTCTGTACTCCCTCAGACATTGAGCACACGCACCCTCAGTGTCTGATGAAACCTATCGGATATCTCCCGGATCTCCTTCTTTAACCCTAACGCCCTCCCTGCCCTCCTTTCTTCCTTAGTTTCTCTTGCTTTTGTCTGTCTCCACTGCCACCCCCCCGTGTCAGGGACCACACTGCTGAAACCTAAATTACTGCAGCAGTCCCCACAGTATAGTTGTGCGCACTGCCCTCAAATTAATCTTCTGGAAACACATCATCCTGTCACTCCTCTGCTACTCCATACGCGATGTGCTTGCTCTGTTCCATATCACTGTCTTTATTCGTGCTTTTGCCTTGACTTAACGTGTCCCTTTCGCTACCTTCAAGCCAACTAAATCTTACCTCTTTCAAGCTGAACTTAAATTCTATCTCCTCCTTATTCTTTTTTTTTTTTTTATAATTTTTATTTTTATTTATTTATGGCTGTGTTGGGTCTTCGTTTCTGTGCGAGGGCTTTCTCCAGTTGCGGCAAGCGGGGGCCACTCTTCATCGCGGTGCGCGGGCCTCTCACCATCGCGGCCTCTCTTGTTGCGGAGCACAGGCTCCAGACGCGCAGGCTCAGTAATTGCGGCTCACGGGCCCAGTTGCTCTGCGGCATGTGGGATCTTCCCAGACCAGGGCTCGAACCCATGTCTCCTGCATTGGCAGGCAGATTCTCAACCACTGCGCCACCAGGGAAGCCCTCCTTATTCTTAATAGTTCAGCCCATACTGCTTTCTCGCTTTTCTGAGCTCTTCTTGTACCCACAGCAGGCCCCGACTCCTGTGACTGGCCAGCTGGTAACTTCCATCTTAGTCTGATGACCCCAAGAACTCTTCATGCTCAGCTGCTGTGACTTACTTTCCTCAGCCCCACCCCACTCCAGCCCCCATCTTATTCCAGCAGCCGTTCAGGTTCAAGATGGGATTCCCACCATTGGTAATATTTTGTTTTGTTTTAAATGTCTTATGGGAAATTTAAACATAATCAAAAGTAGGCAGAATAGTGTATTCATCTCCAGTACCCAGCTTCAGTTTGCTTTATTTGTACCTCACTATTTCCACATCTCCCCACAGGATTACTTTGAAGTAAATCCCAAGCATATTACTACTTCTGTAAATATTTCAATATGAATCTCTAAAAGATAAGGATTCTGTTTTTAAACAAATTCATTTTTAACAAAACCATTGTTAAACAAAGTAAGATTTTCTGATGGCAAGAGTAGAGGGGAAATAGAGACATAAGTACAGAGTTTAAACAGAAAATAAATTATAAATGATTACAGGTATCCGGTATTTTTTATATCACCCTAAAATCCATTAAAAGTACCATATATTTGCCTCAGGAAACAAGAGGGAAACTGTGAGACTGCACTCTGTTCCTCTGTGGACCAGGGAAGGAGAGGACTAAGGGTCAGAATTAGCAGGTAATAATAGAGGGAAAAGGCCCATGGGACCCTCAGCATAAAACAAGGATCTGATCTTGCCCAAAGGTGATTCCACCCACTCCACCTTTCCTTCCAAATCTCTACCCTCAGGCTTTGCCCAGGTGGAGCCTTTGAAGGTCTCCATGAATGACTGGGGGGAATTCTGATTCTCCTAACTTGGCCAGTTTGGGTGAAGGGTGTCCTGATCCAACCATATTCCTGGCATCCCAAGTGAGAATGTGTTCCTGGCATCCCAAGAGAGAATTCTAGACATATTTTCCCACAGAAGCACTGCTATATGTGGTTAGATTCTATAGTACTTGTGCAGTATAAATTTAAAAGACTCCCTGGATTTCCCTGGGAACCTAACTGCCATGTGCAATGTTACTTCTGTGGGAAACTGCTTCTGAATTCCAAATAATTGACCTACAATGAAATTTGGACTCCAGACTGCCTATAAATTAAAGATTACAGGTGTAATCAGTCTTACTGATTTAGCAGCCTTTCCATATTATACCATGTATTAGGTTTTTCCTTTCTCCCAAGTTAGACTTTAAGTTTTGCAAGGTCAGACTTTGTCCTTGCCTTCTCTCATGTCTGCCGGTGCACCTGGCACATTGCAGAGCCTTTAGGCACTTAATAAAAACTTGTCAATGGATAGATTGGTTGAAAACTCAAATAGTTGTCTAGCTTCACACATTTTCCCATTTTGACTTTATTACTTTTTTCTTCATTTCCAGTGAAAGGTTGACATCCTACTAGTAATGTCTGGTAGGTGAAAGTAGGATTTGAAAGCAGTAAAACCTTGGAGAGAGTAGATTTTAATTTTGTTTTTGATTCATGAGACTCATATTTGTTTGCTGAGCTCTAGCCTGTGTTTCTACTGTGTGTGTAGAATAGACTTTAAAATTAAATGTGGTCTTTAAGAAACAGTCTTTCCACTCCTACAACTAGGTCTCCCTGCTGAACTCTCTAGTAGGAAATGGAAAGGCAGTTGCCTGGTTCTGAGTCTTTGTACTGTAGTCACTGTTTATCTCCGTGACCCTCTCTCTAGTGAGAGACCCATGAAACACAAACTGCCTTGACTGATCAATTTCCAGGCAGCCAACAATCTCAAAGTCAGATGTGGAAATACTAATAGATTTAGTATAGATGCTTGTTTTCCTAAAGAAGATAAAAAGTTTTAGAGTAAAAGTTTTGAAAGAAATATGTTTCTGTAGTTTATGACCATATTAAATATTCTAGAAAGGAACAGTTATAAGAACAGGACTTTGCCCTAAGGATTTTTGCCTAAAACAAAATAACTTCTGTCACCAGTCTGGACATTTGTGAAACCCAAGAAACAAAAAACTCCTTAAATAGATCAAATTCTAGACAACTAGCTATCTAAATATGAGACATGACATACTAATGGATTTAACATAATTGTTTATTTTTTCTGGGGTAGATAAAAATAGCTTTTTGGGTTTGGAAATATTTTTCCTTTTTTTGTTGTTTTAAAAATCATTTCTGATGCTTATTAGTGTTGAATATTCTAGAAAGGAACAGATCTAAGAACAGGAATTTGTCCTCAGGGGCCCACACTCAAATTGCTTCATTACTTTAAATAGCAGCACTAAGTAAGCCCAGTATGTGTGTTTTCTAAGTCCAGGAAATAGCCATGCATTTCCAAGATGACATTCATGTATACATAGTAAATAGAGCGTCAGCATGTATTCAATTTATGTAAACAAAAGGCTCTGGGATACACAGACTAAGCCTAAGATATTGCTTATAGGTGTTGAAGAACTTGATCTAATGTACAGACACCATATCCATGACAATTTACAGAGAACAGTTTTACCAGAGAAAGTTATGAAGCATCTTTCTCCCAGTTCCTCAAGGTAATTGTGCACTTTATCTTGTTCTAGGAGTATACCATGCTGTGTCTGTTATGTGGTAAAGCTGAAGATACGATCAGTATTCTCCCTGACGACCCCCGACAAATGACTCTGTTATTCTAAGGATCCTTCTGCAGCTCTGTAATCACAATGTTGTGTTGGTTTACAATACAGCAAGCCTGATGGTTTGTCTGACTTAGTTTATAATGGAAGTTATTTGCATATTATTTTTTTCTGCTTAGGCTTACCTATTCTCTGAAAGAAAAAGTGGGACGTCCCTGGCGGTCCAGCGGTTAGGACTCGGCGCTTTCACTGCCATGGCCCGGGTTCAATCCCTGGTCCGGAAACTAAGATCCCATTAATTGAGTGGCACAGCCAAAAAAAAAAAAAGTAAGAAAGAAAAAGTAATTTAGGGGATTGCTGTTCTCTAGAGCTGAGCTCTTCTGCTAAAGTTCCCAGTGCACATCAGTGCAGCCAGAATGAAGCATCTTTGTTAGCAGCTATGTGGCTGAAAAATAACTAGGATGGAAAGCACATCTAGTGCCCAGATCTTGGTTCCAATAAAAGGAATTAGGACTCCTTGGGGAAATGACTGAGTCTAGGACTGGGGCAGTAAATACACAGGGTGAGCTTGGAGCATCTTGAGCCACAAAAAAGCGAAGTGCTGAAACGAAAAATCACAATGATTGGGAGTATGTCAAAGGGACAGAAGAGCCAGCTGAAGGAGCTCCCAGAGACCAAAGTTGGAACAGTTTGAGCAACAAAATAAAGTAGTATTGGATTATAAACCAAACTATAAATATTCATGAGTCCATACTGATATAAATGAATGACTGAATAAATAAATACATATACTGGAGAGAATAGACAAATCCCCCACACAGAAAAATTTCAAATAATGTATGTAGATACTCCTCACTCCTTAAGTATGGGTTTGCATAGTGACTTCCTTCCAAAGAGTATAGTATGGAAAGGGGGAAAAGTGACTTTAACTTTTAGTTCACTGAGAAACCTGACAAACACTAGCCTGGTGATCAAGATTATCATCATTGATGATGAGCCACGTTGATAGCATTACTCTTGATATGATGTGATGAGAATGACACTTTGCCTTTGTGGTCTTCCTCCCCAAAACCCGTAACCCCAGTCTAATCATGAGAAAAACTTCAGACAAATCCCAGTTGAGAGAGGAATCCCAATGGAGGAAAATACCTGACCAGTACTCCTCAAAACTGTCAAGGTCATCAAAGACAAGGAAGTCTGAGGAACTCTCACAGCCAAAAAAGAGCATGACTATTAAATGTAATGTGGTATCCTGAATGAGATCCTGCACCAGAAAGAGAACATTTGGTAAAACTAGTGAAATCTGAATAAAGTGTGGACTTTAGTTAATATAAATAGAATGGTTTCAATTGCTCCAAAGGGATCTTAGAATATCTTACCTTGCATAGTTGAAAGAATTCTGGCTTGGGTGTCATAAAACC
This sequence comes from Balaenoptera acutorostrata, assembly GCF_949987535.1. Classification (NCBI taxonomy): domain Eukaryota; kingdom Metazoa; phylum Chordata; class Mammalia; order Artiodactyla; family Balaenopteridae; genus Balaenoptera; species Balaenoptera acutorostrata. Next base: position 144,355,474 of record NC_080066.1, read on the forward strand.
TGGCATGTAGGCCTCTGCCATTTGGTAGCAGTATAACCATTAAGCAAAGTGTCATTCTGGACTTTATTGTCCCCTTTCTATAAAATTGGACTAGTATAAATTGATGTTATACTTCCTTCACAGTATTATTAGATCCAAATGAACAATGAATATAAAATGCTTTGGAAGGCATATAAAGTTCTAGACAGAATGAGATGGTTTCAGTTAGTTCTTCTCATTATGAAATCAAAACTTAAGGGTCAGGCATTAAAACAGAATTTTTTCCTATTCATATCTCAGACATTCTGAACTGAGTGAGCAAAGTTGTTGACATCAGGGAAAAGCTTTGTTTTGTAACAGGAATAATGATAATAGCTGAGGTTTACTGAGTACTTACTATGTGCCAAGGCCTTTTTAAGCAGTTGTTTAATCCTCATTAACAATTCCATGAGGGTAGGTACTATTGTTATCCCAGTTTTAGAGCCAGAGAAACTGAGGCACAAAGAAGTTAAGTAACTTAGTCCAGGTTACGTAGTTAGTACAGTGATGCCCTCAGTAATAGTGTTCAGTACACATGAAGTATCAGAGTCTAGCAAGGTTAGGAAGAGGTTGAGGATATCAGTGACAGCACTCTGAGGAATCTAGGCATGTCAGACCGAGATTTATTATGCAGAAAAGTTAAGGCAGCTGTTCCTTAAGCATCAGTTGTTTTATTCCTGGAAAATGCTTTCCACTTTCTGCAAATCTATATCTGACCTGCTGAGGAAATCGTTTGGTGAAATGAATCCAGAAAGCAGAGAAAATGTTTCATTACTTTAAATAGCAGCACTAAGCCCATTATAGCTTCTGAATTGTCCCTTCATGGAGTTTGCTAATGCTTCCAACTTAGTCATTTGGAGCTCAAGAGTATGATTTTATATGCCCCTCCTGATATCCTTATCTCTTGCAGAATGTGTAATTATCTGTTTTAGACAATATATTACAAAAATTTTAAACATAAGATCCTGTCCATATATTTCATTATTATTAAACCAGCATTGTACTGTGTTTTGCGATACTTTATCATCTTCTAGAATTCTTTTATGGATCTAATAGAATAAAGACCTCTTGAACTCAGTTCTACTGCATCTATATTTCTCTGTTTAAGTAAAGGGGAACCAGGCAAAGGCATTGGTCTTCTTTGCTTCCCTTTCTGAGATACAAGAAGAAATCACCTGTAGGTGTAGTGGGGAACGTGAACTTGTCCTAGCACCTCATTCTTTCTCTACCTGCTCCATGATGTACAGGTCTGGGGTCAACCTGGTTAGGCTCTTGGAGTTCAAAGCTCAGCCTGTTTGCTGTTGTGTTGTTTTAGCTAGCTCTGTCTTCCTCAAATGATCTTGGGTTCTCCCAGTACTAATTAATTGACATATGATATAGTCTAGGAAGAGCCAGATATGGTTTGTTACTTGTAAGTCATCAGTAAGAAGTATACATTCACTGTTCTTTATTTCAGTGTAACAAGAATCCTTTCGGTTTCATTCTTCTGTTTCCTGAGCAAAGCTAAGTTACTTGACTGAATTTGAGGCTCTTAGTTTTAAAATGTATGTTTCTTGACTGTAGTACAAGTCTCTATTGTGAGATATGCTATGGTTGGGTAGAAAGGAAATCAAGAGACCTGGGTCTGAAATTAGCTTTGCCACCTTCTCATGGTGGGACATTGGGCAAGTCATTCTATCAGTACCTTGTTTTCTTCAATGGAAAAACAGACATAATCATGCCTCCTTCACGGAGTTTTAAAATCAAATGATAAAATGTAAGTGAAAGTGTCATTAGGTCATACAGTGTTGTGGACAGGCAGCTGTCAGCGGTCTTAATGCAGAAACTCTGAGACAGAAGGAAGCACTATTGTGTTGTGGTTAATAGTAGAAGCTTTGGAGTCAGACTGACCTGGGTTTAACTTTCAACTCTGCCCCTCACTAGCCCTTTGTCCCTGAAAAGTGTCTTGCTCAATTACCTTCTCTTTAAATAGAGATGAAAATTCCTCAGGGTCAGTATGAGGATTAAATAACCTAGCATATAGAAAGTACTTAATGCAGTGTGGGCGTATAGTATATGGTAATTTGGATGATGGTTGTGATGGTGATTATAAGAAATCACCAGATTTGAAATCACCAATAAGGGTTTGGCTCAGTGTTCCTTAAACTAAGGAGATGCAACGGTGGGAACATAGTCATGGAAATAATCATCAGTTTCAGTCTTGTATGTATCTTGGCCCCCTAAATCACTTATTGCAAGCCATATTTTTTGTAAGAGCCCTCAGAGGAATGATTCCTTCTGTCCCTCCTCTAAATCGAGTAGCATTATCTCAGCACTTCTGGGAAAGCTTGTTTATGGGACTTCTCCTTACTTCCTGAGTGCCCCTAGGGAAATTTGATTAAAAGATTATGTTTATCTAGGAAAGTAGGTGATTATATTAAGCTTTGCCTTGTCTGTTTATGACCATAAGCTGATATTTCTGAGGAGGTAAAGGGGACCAACAAGATGAGGAATAAAGAAAAGGAAACAATTTCTCATTTCTGAAGCAAACAGCATTTCCCTGACCAAGTGACGAGCCCTCTTCCTAGCATTAAGGCCCTTTCTGATTCTCTCTGCAGAGTCACTTATACTGTAATTCCCATTCCTTTGGGAGTCTCTAAATAATTCTCTCAACTTGAGCCTCATGGGGAAGACCCAACACATTGTTCTGGCATATCAGGCCCTAAGTTGCCTGTGCCATAATACCAGCATCCAGGATAGCTGGCACTGCTGTTAGACATCATAACAGGCAGTAGCACTGTAAAGATGATGAACAAATCATGCTAGCATCCCACATGAATTCTGATTTTATTTCTTCAGGGAAGCAGTTTGTCTCTGCAGTTATTGCTCTAAAATCAATGCTTGGTCCTGCCCACAAACCCATACCCCAGGTCTTGGCTCTGACAGTAGGAATCTTGAAGGGTTTGAGTTCTCAAGAGTCAAATTAAGGATGGCCTTAATTTAGCAGAGAGTCTGCAGAAGGATGCCAGGGGATTCCCACTATACCACTCAGGTTACCGTTTTGAAATAAAGCACCGCTGATGACATAGCTTTAGTAGACGGTCAGACAGTAGGGACCCTTAACCTCTATTCCACATTTACTTCTCAAATGATGCAAGTGCTTAGAAAACAGTTACGGGGAACATCCCTCAGCATTTTCCCCTCAGCATTGGGGTTCTCAAGCTGTGTGTCCAGTTTGGAGAACTGTCCCTTCAGGGCTTCAATGAAGAGAAGTAAAATATTCCATCTAGTGGTCAAAGAAGGAAGGGCAAAATGAGAAGTTTCCAGGAAGAGGTTTGTGGGACAAAGTCAAAGGGCAGTGGCCTGTCAGCTGGTGTCTTTTCTAGAGCATGATAGGACCTTGTCTTGGTGGTGCTTTTGAGTATGCCTGTACTAGGTGAGGATTCTGGGGCACCGTCCTTCAGAGCCATTCGGCAGAACTCTGTTCTCACAGAGAACAGCTATCGTGTTGGCGGGTTATAAACAGTCTGACTGTCTGAAGGGAGGCCCTCTCACATCCCCACCCTCATGGAAAAAGAAGTGAAACCAGTCATTCATGCCTAAACTTGTCTGTCTTGTTCCTGCATTTGTGAATTTGTGAGTGTGAGAAAGACAAGGGTGGAATGTGAACTTTAAAAAAGAGGGAGAGTCAGTCTCACAAAGGATCCAAAACAAACGTTACTCCACAAGGTGATCAGGAAATGGGTAAAGTACTCTTTGTGTTCCCATTAACTGTACCCTCCACGCCCTTGCTGTCATTAAAGTGGACCAAATTCAGCTTCTCAAGGTGCAGGTAACATTTAGTCAGCCCAGTACCCACAGTGAGAGTGACATCTTCCTGACTGGAATCCTCTAACTAACTTCCCAGTGCTTCCTCCACTTTTCTTCCCCTTTCTCCTCGTTATCACCTCCTTTCCCCAGTTCTGAAGAAGAGCCATAAAGTAATAATACAATTCACATTTCCCAAAACTCCGCCTGCCACCCAGACCTTGACCTGAGCCTGCTTTCCAGACAGTAATTGGAGTGTCCCCTCGATCAGAGCCTCCCTCTCCTCAGCCTTTGTGTGCTGCCAGCCCCTCAGTCCCACCTGCAGTTTTATGCCATCCCTCCCACCTCGGTCAAGGAAGAGACACAGAGAGTCTGGCCGTTTCCACACCCGCCCTTTATTGGACTCAGCCAGCAGGCTGGCTCCGGACCCTCACACTTCTCAGACACCTCGCATACAGGTTTAGGAAGGTGCCATCATCCTGTGAAAGCTCAGAGCCCAGCCGTCTTGGAGCCCCAGGTTGAATCACCAACCAGAAGTTTGGGGGGAAGGAAAGGAAGCAGGCAGACCAGAAAGGCAAGGCTATTCAATGAAGGGAACTGATCTGAAGGGAAAGCCTGGGCCCAGCAGAGTCTCCTGAGGGCACACTGAATGCTCAGGAAAGACACTCAGGGGCAGCAGGAAGTAGGAGATCTGCTGGTGTTTATATGGCAACTTTGAGGAGGCGCTTGATGTCGGGCTCGATGTTGATGGTTGGGAAGGTGCGGCTGTAGCGCCGAAAGGGTTCCCCCTCTGGCCCGATGAGGAACTTCTCAAAGTTCCAAGACACGTCTGAGCGGTGCACAGGGCTCCAAATGATGAACTTGGGATCGGTCATGAGGGAAAATGGGTCGTCGTAAGGGTAGGGGAGCTTATCCTTCAGGTAGGTGAAGACAGGATGCTCATTCTGACCATTCACGTCACACTTTTGGATAAGGGTAAAGGTGGGCTGGAATCCACCCCCAGGGCGGACGTACTTGAGGCTGTTCAGGATCTCCTCATTCTGACAGTTCTCCTGGGGGAGGAAAGAGACAAAGAGCTTGGGAAACGCAAGAGATGAAGGATCTACAAAGTCACCCTCCTGTACTCCCCAGGATCATTCTTTCTATTATGTATATCCGCCCCGCGTACCCCCACCCCCAGCTTGCTTCTCTTTCCTTCTTCATTCGCTTTGCCCTACTCTTGACTCGGAGTTTTCCCTCTCACAGCTATTGTCTGATGGTTTGCTAGGCCATTTCTGAAAGTTCTCACAGACCCTAGCTTGGCTGTTCTTGTACTGAAAGATTTAGCACTTTTGAGCTGTCACTTCTCTCCCCGATCTACCCTGAGCAATGCTTAGGGTATCTGTCTGAAGCTTCAAGGAACCTTGAGTTCTGGGCAGTAGAAAGAAAGGGAAAGGAGGCTCAGGTCATACTGCCTAGAACCCTCCTTCCACTTACGCACCCACACATACATGCCTACACACACACACACACACGCACACACACACACACACACACACACACACACACACACACCCCTGCCACCACCTTCCCTTTCCTTTTGCCCTGGTCTTGCCTGTCTTTCTTCTAATTACCTCTGAGTGTTGAATCTAGCCTTGGCCTCTGCCCTCCTCAGCTCCTCAAACTAAAGGTGAAATTGAGGTCTAGAAGAATGGGATTTATAGCTTCTTCCTTTCATCTTGTCCTAGATCTGCAGTACAAGTAGGAGGAAGCTTTGATGAAGGAAAACCCCATCCAAGGAAGACTAGTTTTCAGGTGCCATAAAGGCAAAGTAGGTTAGAGACAACAATGAACGTACTGTAAACGGAATTACTTCGTGACCAACAGGCATGAATTAAATAGGATTGAAGGTTTAGTGTTCTGGAATAGGGAAGGGGAAGTTAAGGAAATAAGTGCTTAAGGACCAAAAGTTGTGAATGTGTAATTATCGTTCCTTTCACTTAGCTTCCTGCACCTCACGCTCACTTGCTGTACTCAGCTAGGATGCTTTAGATCTCAACCTGTTGCCTGTCTTTCCTCCCCGCTGCCAGCACTGTCCTATCCCCACTTAGCATTCCCCACCCCTGACAGCCCTCAAAGACCCATGGAAACCCTTATTTTCCACCCCCATCCGCCAAGTCTAAGAGTCATATATCTCCCTCAGGGGAAGAAGTTCGTGCCTCTGACCTACTAGAACCAATTAGTACAGTCAGTTCCAGGCCATCATGACATCTTGAGCCCAGAGTTGATGGCTATTAGACATCTTATCTCCTAATCAAAAGGCCTGCTGGCTACTGGTAGGTTACAGATTCCCTCCAGCAACTGGCTGGCCTGAAGTGATGGAAGGAGGCATCTCTAGGGCCAGAGAGACACCTCTGAAGAGGTTTTACCCTTTCTGTCTCTCTTGCCCTGGCCAAGCCTAGAAACAGAACTGAGGCAGGGAAGGAACAGTGAGAGCACTCATGGTTTGGGCTCAGGTTAGTCACAGCCAATGACATTTCAGCCTTCCTGCCTATATCGCTGATAATCTCTTCCTTGCCTTAATGCCACTGTGAACTGAACCCAAGGGATTATAATTGGAGGACATTCTGCCTGCTTGTGCTATTAAAATCCTAAGTGAAAATATAAGAATCCCTAAAAAATAACTTGAGGTGTGCGGGCTGAAGATCTATAACAACTTGACCCATTAATCAGGGACAGAGAGGTACGTGTGATGCCCAGAGGAGACACATACACTTTGCAAACCCTTTTGCCTTCCCCCACATTCACTCTCCACTTGGCTGATTTTAAACAAACAAAACCTTTCAATCTAAATAGTAAAGTTGCCTGTATTTGCATATTACTCTATACTTTTCAAGTTACTTTTGTAGCTCTTATCCCCACAACCTCATAATAATCCTATCAGATAAGTGGTATTATCCCTAGTTTATAGAAGAGGAAACCAAAACAGAAAAATTGAGTGACTCTTCCTGGGGCACAGAGGTATTAGATAGCAGAAGCAAATCTAGTGAAAATGAAGGTCTCCTGAGTCAGTTCAAACCTAGTTTGATTATTGATCTTATATTTCCTCCAGTCATTCATTCAACAAACATTTAATGAGTGCCTTCTATACCCAGGCACTGAGGACACAATGGAGAGAAAAACAGACCTGGTACCAGCCCTCATGGAGTGTAGTGGGAAGACAAGAAACCATAAAAATCCATACGTTTGGTGTTCTATCACAGACAGAATCATACTGACTTCTCCCTGGTACTCGCATGCACCTAAAAACCTAGATTAACAAAACATACCCCATGATTCAAGACACTCCAACACACAGAGTCGTCCTCCCCCTCTCTTTAGCCCACTGGAGCTGCAGCAACCCAGCTCCTTGGGTACAATACCAGGAACGTCTCACCTGATGTCCAAATTGGTTGCAAGGGAAGCCAAGAACCACCAGGCGTCTGGGAAAGCGGCATTGCAGCTCGTTGAGTTGGGTGAAGTCCCGGGTGGTTGTGCCTCAGAGCGAGGCCACGTTCTCAATCAGCACTGCCCTGCCTCGGAATGTGTTGAAATCTACCTTCTCCCCATCCAGGCTGATAGCACTGAGGTCGTAGAAGGACTTGGCAATGTAAGCCATGGTGGGAGTGCAGAGTGAGCGGCAGAGCAGTGTGAGCCCACTTAAGGGTCTGTTAAAGGGGCGGGGAGGAAGGAGGAGCCAGGAAGGATATCACAATGGGACTTTGAGCATCCCCAGGATGACTTAGCAAAAACAGTCACCTACCTGTAAGTGCTGTTTGAACAAGGAGGTCGCTCCTATTTACAGACTCTTAACAAAGCCACCTCCCTGCTCCACCCGGTTGGCAACCTACGAAGGGCCAATGTGATATCTCTGAGCAGACATGAATAATTCACTGCTTGCAGGAAACCAGAGCCCCAAAGGTTGGACGGGGAGGAAAAAAGGCAGGGAGGGATGCGAGATTGACTCCTACTTGCCCCAGGAAATTGTTCTCACTTGGCACAGACAGTTATTGAGTGCCTGCTGAGTGCCGAGCTCTGAATTGTGCAATTGAGAGGTCAGGGTCTGCCGAGGGCTGAAGGATGAGGAAGAGGATTGGGCGCATGTCCCCTTGACTCAGACTACAACTAAAATATACATGTTACTGTTCACATTTCTCTCTCTGGCTGTTACTTTCCACAAGCACAAAATCAAAGGGACCGTTAGGAGTACGGTGTGTGGTTTTCTAAAATAATGGCTTTCAGTGCCTCAGCTTGCACCAATCTGAAGAGGGGAAGCTGTGTTTGTCTTGAAAAGTCTCTCAGTGGGTGACGGTACTTGTCCTGGAGAGCACATCTGCCCTTGCCCCTGTGCTGTACCATCTCCTCTAATACCCCACCCCCCACCTCCACAGGGTCATGAGGATGCAGTTGGCTGTGGCTGGGATAACAGAGCGGAGTCACAGAGCAGGTGGGTAAACTCAGAGGGGATGGATACCCCTACCTCTTATCAGACAAAGACTCAGTCCCAGAGACTCCTCAGGGGGGCTGTGCTGGTCATTCCCCACAGGAGGAAGTGTGCAGGGAGTCAAAGCTGCTACGGTTCTAGACCCAGCTAGGCCACTCGCGATGTTTTCAACACCAGCATGCAATGTGTTGCAGGACATCTGGGGACCTGCTAAGAGCTATCATGGGAGCACAGCACTGGAAGCCCACAGAAACTAAAAAGACCTAATGCTTCACTTCATTCTTCCAAACACCCACCAATGCAAGAAATCAGGGGGGTTTTCTTTGTTTTTTTGTTTTTTGTTTTTAATGCCTGGATTTCTCCATCATTAAAGCTGGCTATCAGGCTTTACCTGGCTTTGGGATTTTAGAGCGAAATTTCAATAACAATGCAGTTGTTTACTAGAGAGGTTTTCACAGGTGTGTCCATTGGGAACTGTCTCCTAGAACAAAGAGTGAGCCAGGGTGGGGAGCAGCTGGTCTTGAGAATCTGATTTGTTGAGAAGATGGAGGAAGTACTTTCCAGGAAGTACCCAGGTTTTCTGTTCTGTAGCCTGTTCATGGCTGTTTATAGCAACACGGGAATCCATACATCTTAACTGGCTGTTCCCTACAAAAAAGCCTCCATTACCTAAGTGGGAATGGAATCTTTTGCCACTAGAAGAGGTGGCAGGAAACGCAGAGAGAAGTGTGTCCCCTGCTGAGGCTGGGTGGAGTTGCTAGAAAAAGCAAATAAACGCCTCCTAAGCCACTGAGTCAAGAACTTGGCCTTGATAATGGGCTAAACTCTTAACATGAACTTGCCAGATTCACTTGCATGCCTACCACTTCCCTAGTACTCTCTGGGCTTCCAGATGCCTCTTACTGGCTGCCCTTCTGGGACCCCTCTCCAGGAAGACCATGGAAGTTCCTGAACTGAGGAGTGGAGGTGCCGTCTTCCTTAGGTACACAACATCCCTTTTCTCCAGGGGCAACCTAGGACACCTTGAGTCACCCAGCTTCTCCCCTTTCACGATTGAATACAATTGATGAAGCTCTCCTAAAATACCTCTTTGTTTCCAGCTTTACCTCAAACTGGCCTACTTTCCAGAAGCTTGTAACTTTGTACATGCACTAACATGGCTTTCCACAGGGACAGTAGATGTTCTGGAAACTTCACTGGCTTAGTAGCCAGAAAGCCTAGGTCAATGGTTCTCAATTCTGGCTGCAAATGAGAATTGCATGTAGAGATTTTTCTAAGTAGAGATGCCAAGCTTTCTCCTCTGGAGATTTCAATTCTGGTTGTTCCTTTTAAGCCTTGACTCTGCCACTGTTCCTTGGGGCCCCTAGGCACCTGTTTCCTTATCTCTCGAACTTGGATAAAGATAATCACCTTCCTTATCTCACACAGCCGTGATTGTCTGATTGTTCCAATAAAGGAGATAAAGCATTACAAGTTCTCTGTAAATTGGAAAATGCAGGTTAAGATCTTAGGCTACCGTTGCCCTGCCTTGTTTTACTCCTTCCTTTCTTCCATTTTATCTTTACTTCCAAACATTCTCTGCCTCTTCCATCAACTCCGGACCCCAGAGTATAGTATTCAACAGTCCCCAGACCCCAAGATTCTAGACTGCCTTGTTCCCTTGGGGTATCCAAACACAGGGCTAGGATGAACTTCTGAAAGATTACCTAATCCCACCTCATGCCTTCAGGAAGACCTGTTTCTGTTACATTCCAAGCAGATGAGAACCTTCTTGGTTTTAAAGACACCCTCAGACATAGATATTCAGCATCTCCCCAATGACTCTACTCAATCTTATTTCCGCAATGGGAGCCCACTGCCGAGCAATGGGGGCTTTGCTTGGGGCTCCCCTGCAGGTGGCATTAGGAGAGGCACCAAGCGGAAGACGTTTGCTGTTTCCATTGTCATTCTTCTGCTGTTGCTTTAGGATTCTGTAACCTCTTCTACCAGCACTGCCTCTCTCCCTCCCCCTGAACTGCCAGGGTCCCAGTGAGATCTACTCCCAGGGATTCACACAGGCAGTCACACCTGTGACTTGAAATATTCTTTATTTTGTAAACATCTGTGTTTAAAATAGATGAACCCTGCTCACAATTCATATCCTGGACCCAAAACACAGCACACGAAGTTTACCCGTCACAGGGAGATGGTGGGGCTCAGGAGCAGGTGGAGAGCCTGGGGCTGTGCCGAGCCTCAAGACAACAGGTGCAAAGGTGGTGAGGAGCCAACAGGCAGGCGCACCTGCTCAACAGTCTAAGGCCAGGTCCCAGGCTACCTCCGGGACTGGAGAAGTTTAGGGGTGAGAGGCTGATTCTGGTACCTCATGAGCATAGCTGCACCCTAAAATCCCAACCCCCCCTCCTGCCCCATACCTCTCTCCAGCTGTGGCCCTTATGGATGGGGCTTCTCAGGCCATAGAATCCCAATCCCAAGTTTTCCCTTCCAGAACCCCTAGGGTACAGTAAAAATATAGTCCCTCTTCCCCAAGGGGGCTAGGAGAGAAAGGCAATGGTGCTCAGCCAGATCTTCAGGGAAAGCAGCAACACTGACCACAGGTTGGAGCCAATGGCCAGTATAACTTCCCCTCCCTCGAGTCCCTGGCTAAGGGCACACCGAGGGTTGGCACTGCTGACCTCCCCACCCCAGAGTGATGCTGCATGTTTGAATACCTGAGGAGTTAGTTAGTCCTCAAGGAAACATCCTCAGCTGTGGTCGTGACTTCGTCCTAAAGAGTCAGCTCTTTACATTTCTCATTAGCCGACGATTTATAACTATTCCTGCCTTCCTTTTCCTTCCACTACGATAACCCATCCCCCATTCCTTCATCCTGAGCTACCCTCTCCCGCCCTCTCCTGATTTGATAAGAGTCAGAGGAAAGGTTTGGCGATTTCATCCCCCACCCATTTTTTCAGAGGAGTAAGGAAGTGGGGCTCTTAATCCTTCACGTGTGTGTGTCCTGGATTTTAGTCCTTAATTAGTGAATGTTCGATGCCCAGTTTTGTTTTCACTCCAGTGCCAGCCATGCACTGCAGCTTAAGACCGATCTTCCTCCCTAGGCTTCTCCCATCTTGGGAAGGTGGGGAGGAACCCTACTAGGGCTGGTAACTGACTTGTTCCCTCCTTAAAGGGCCTCCTGCAAACGACTCTTGGACCATAAGGGGTTAAAGAAACTTCTTCCTGAAACAAAGGGCCCTGGAGGAGGGAGTCCGCTTCCCTCCACCTGTAGCCACAGTGCCGTTGGCAAACCCTCAAGCCTCTGAGTCAGGAGCTAGAGGAACAAGATGAGCACTTGGTCTTGAAGGCTGAAGGGAACAGCACCGAGCGTTCCTACCCAGGGCTTGCCTGCTTTTTGCTCATGAGCTCCCTGCCCTTCTCCCACAAACTTTGGGTCTCGGGAAAACCTTGAGAGCGGAAGGCTGGGCTCGGTGAAAGACCACCAGCGTGGTTCTGTCACCTCTCACCTGCCAGGGTGGTGGGGAGATGCCCATCTTACATAAGAAATGGAAGATGGGGCCCAGGAATCCCTGCTGCTGCCGAATTCCCCTCTGGTTTGCAAACTGCTGTCCCAGCTCTTAACCTGATATATAGGAGCTGGTCCTTCACTTCCAAACACTCCCCTTCCCGGAGTGTGTGGTTGGCCCCAGGGCTCTCCTTGCCCCTGCAGTGCCCTCAGGCCTTGGTCCACATCTTTAAATTCGGGAGCCCGGGGGCAGGGAGAAATAGCGCACACGCTGCATGGCAGGTAGAGAATGGAGGTGGCTTTTTATCCCTGCCACCCCTCATCATTTTTTTTTCTTCTCTGAAGCTCAGTTCCCCCAAGAGGCAGGAGGGCAGGCAGCCAAGTGCAGCGGAAGCTGGGGACGGAGGGAAGGACAGCCCCAGGCATGGGGACCACCAGTTTGGGCCTTCCTTCCTCTCTTGCCGTTCCTCTTTCCCCGGTCACCGGGGAGGCAGGCCCATGGCACAAGAAGGGACGGTGGGGAGGAGAGGACAGGGAGAATTTCCCACAAAGCGGGGTGGGGCTTCTCCCGGAGCAGAGCAGGGAACGTGCCCCTGAGCCTGAGTCCACTCCCTAGGCCCGGCAAAAAGGGAGGAATTGAAAGGTGCTGTACCAGCAGCCACACGGGACACGTGGGGGGCGGGGGGAGGGCTCTGATAGGAACACAGCTGAGGGGAAGGGACAGAAAGAGAGGTGGGAAGAAGCGAGGAGAAGCGGAGAGGAGACCAGATGCACTGAGAGAGAAGGAACCTCCAGTGGCCTTGACTCCAGACTGGGCCATCGTCTGGGACCTCAGGGTAGTGAGGCGGTGCTCGTAGCACATCAGGGGCTCGAGGCAGGCCTGTGGCTGGGGAAACAGGCTGGAGGGGGCCATCCCGGGGGGAAGGCGGGGGGAGGGGGGCGAGGCTGCTCGGACAGGACAGAGGAGCTGCTCCCCGGAGCCAGGCAGGGGGAGGAGCAGCGGCCGAGATTCCACAGGGTCACCCGAAGGAGAAGAGAAGCGGGGCAAAGCCCAGGCTCCCTGTGTGCCCGCAGCCCTCCTGCGGGGAGAGGGGACTGTGCGGGGCGGGGGCGCTCCACGCAAGATGCTCAGCACCAGCAGGTTTTCGAAGAGTTCTCCGGGCCCTCAGGTTTGCCCTCATCCTCCTCCAGCTCCGCCAGGGCCAGCTCATTGCTGGCGGGTGTCCGCAGATCTTCCAGCTCCTTCCTGTGGGCCTGCAGCACCAGCTCGGTCAGGCGCGTGAAGGACTGGGAGAGCAAGGAGCGCAATTAGTCCAGGTCTCCCCTCTTCCCGGCACCCCTGTGGCTGCCCGCCCTGGGTGGGGCTCATCTGCTCTCAGCTGCTCTGCTGCCTCGTCCTCTCGCCTCCCCGCCTCGCTGGACTCAGCTCAAGAGACGGGACTCACCTCTTTAATGTTGAGGTTGGTGCAGGCACTTGTTTCATAGAAGTCCATGCCATACTCTTTAGCCAGCTGCAAGAGAAGAACATTCCTGAAAGGGAGTCGCTAAGGGAAGGGAGGTGCCCACAGCACCTGGTGCATCCTTCCTGCCACTGCACTCAGGGCCCGTGCTGTGTCGTGACAGTTTCTCAGAGTAGACAACTTCTCAGATGAGACTAGGACTTCCTAAGACACAGGCTAGCAGAGAATGGGAGAAGATGCTCCACAAATGCACCACCGCTCCCCACCTACACACAGGCACACACATACACCCAACACACACCCATCACGTGTCAGGAGCCAGAGACACAAAATTATTGTGACAAACTAATGAAAAACATGGGTTTTGAGGTCAAACAGACCCAGGCTGGAATACCAGTGCTGTCACTTAAGAGCGTATGACCTTAGACAAGTTACTTCTTCCCTCTAAGCCCCAGCTTTGTCATCTGTTCAAAGGGGATGACAGCATCTATCAACCAAGGCTGTGGAAGGGTTAAATGGGGTCATGCATCTGTAAGCACTTGCTTAGCACAGGGCCACACATACAGTACTCAACAAATACGAATATTCTAGTAGGAGTTGGCCTCTATTTTCAAAATTTTCAATGACCATGTATTATTTTTTATACTAAAAAACAATTTTATTTCAAGTGCTAATGGGATGCTATTGACTGAAGAGGGAGAGAAAAACTCTTGAGGCCCTCAGAGTAAGTGGATGACTCTGGCCTCAGTGGTACCCATCTTTCTTTCTGTTCTCTGGGAGGACGGTCTCCCTGTGTGCTTGGACATTCCCTCAAAACCATCCTCCTACCCTCTCTGCCGCCATGGCTTCTCCGAATGTGGGCCCTTCATGCCTTCATTTCCCTTCCTACCTCTTTTCAAGTGTAAGGAGGACAGGGGGTGGGTGTGGAGAGGTGGGATGACTGTAGGACAGAAGCTATGCCTGGATACTGCTAGAGGAGAAGGGAGCGACTTGAAGTCCCTCCTCCACACTAACCAGGGTGGGCTCTTAGGCAGAGGTTATCCTGCTTTGGGGGCCTTGGAGCTGGGACAGGTCTTTGTTTCAGGATGGACCCCAAATCACTGTCCTAAAGGACAGAAAACAAACTCTCAAGGATGGCAATTCAGCCAGTGCCTTAGGCTACTGTGGAGGTAGGGGGGTGTCTGATGATGGTGATAGAACCCTGGGTCCCAGTTCTCAGGCCTGGCCCAGGAAGCCAGCCAAAAACCCAAGGGATGGATTCAACCAGCTCACTCCCACTTACCTGCTGCCCTTGCTCTCTTCCCACCTGCCGTTTCTGCTCTTCATCAGCCTTATTCCCTATAAGGATCTTCTGGACACCTTCTGGTGCATACTAGGGACAAAGGACAGACAGAACTGCCAGTGAGTGCTGCCTTTCCCCCAATCTCCCCACCCATATAGCCTACACTGGCTTCCACACCAGCAGCAAAGTTAAGAGCCCTAGGGACAGAGTGGGCTGACTGGGTGCAGATGCCAGGCTTCCCCAAGTACCATGGCTGACCCCAGGGGTCCCAGAGGGATGTCACGGGGACTGTTTAGGGTAGAAGACACTGATGCTTCCTCGGGTTGGGCAACTGGAAAGGACATTGGACTTAAGTCCAGCCCCTCACGCCACAGATGAAGAACTGGGGACTCAGAGTTCAAATGGCTTGCCCAGGGCTCCACAACTGTGGTGGCAAAGCCAGGACTGGAACCCCAGTCTCGCAATTCCACCTGGTCCTGACATTTCAGGAAGGAAGCTGTTCACAGCGTAGGCTCTGTCCTAATTCATTTCAGGGGAAGACACAGCCATGGCGGCCTGGCAGGGTACAGAGTATGGAGGGCATGGCTGCTTGGGCTTCTTCCTCATGTCTTACTCACCCAGAGGTCTTGATCCGGGGCTGCAGAAGGCAAGGGTTCCTGGTAGTGTTTGCTCACCAACCCTGATAGCTTCAGCCCTTCCCATGTGGCCTTCACTTTGCCTTCCCCCCTGAGGTGCCCTTCCCCACCCCCAAGAGTGAGGCAGCACATCCTACCTCATCCACATCACTGACCCACTTCATGATGTGCTGGTAAGAGCGCTCGCTGCTAATGTCGTAGACTAAAAATATTCCCTGAGAGAGAGAAGGAGAGAGAGATGGGGCAGGTACATGCACACAGAGACAGTGCACAGTCATGGGGTCAGAATCGGGTGTGGTACCTTAAATGCTGGGTCCCAATCTCCCTTCTCCTGCTTAGCACAATGAAGATCCCTCAGCACCCAGAAAAGTCTCCTTCTCTCTCAGACCCCCAAAGCTGTTGCTTCCTAGGCTCATCACAGAGCTCTCTGAGGCAGAAAGGCACCAAGACTTTGATGTGGTCTTTGGCCCGGGGAGGAGGGTGGAAGTTGAGGGTGAGGGTGGGGACCTGCCAGTAGTGAGTGCTCAGAGAGTAGCTGATGAATGAATGATCAGCGAACGACTGAAAGACCGCCCTGAGCCCACCCCCCTCACTCCCCAGCAGCAATCCGAGGGCCCATTTGGGGATGAGTGGCACAAATATCTCAAACGCCCAGAGCCAGGAGTGTGGGTGGCAGCATCCCACCTCTAAACCCTGAAAATAGCGGCTCACCTGGGCCCGTCGATAGTACTGCTTTGTGATGGTCTGATATCTCTCCTGACCCGCTGTGTCCCTGCAATAGAAAGCCAGCCCTTCAGAAGAGCAGGGACCATGGAAGCAGGTGGGGAGGGGAGGAACGGGAGCTGGGAGACCCTGTGCCTTTGCAGGAGAAACTGGAGAGCTGCAGGGTGAAAAATCAGTGGAGCTTTGGTCCCCAAGGGCATCCAAACGTATCTGACTCTGCAGCAGAGAGGGCTGGTCATAGGTGCTGACAGGGCTTGTGGGTCCTTGTCAACTGTATCTGCACTAGGAGCCACAACCATAACTGGGTCTTGAATAACTGTCTCTAGGATTTGGCCATTGTGGCCAGACTGGTGGGACTGCTCCATCTCCAGTCCCTCTGGGACCTCTGCAGGCAATGCCCATACCACTCTGAAATTGGGAGGCCGCTCCAAATGCTGGAAAGGCAATGCTTCCAGGAGCAACAGGCCAGAGAGCCATAGCGGCCCCCTGTGGCTACTTATGGGAACTGCACTGTGCTGTCGTGAGGAACCCCGACCAGGAACTCCCACCGTAAGGATGGGGCGTAGCCCTCCCTCCTTGGAATCCTACCTCAGTGCTGTGCAGGGCAGCACGGCCCAAGGGAAAAGTTTTATTCGAAGACAAACCCGCAGTGCTCAGTTTGCCAATTCCTTCTAATTCTTGCTTTTTGGTGACTTGCGGTCAGTCCCATAAGTTTCTTAAGAAAGAGATGAGAGGGAACTCCCTGGCGGTTCGGTGGTTAGGACTCCACGCTTTCAGTGCCAAGGGCCTGGATTTAATCCCTGGTCGGGGAACTAAGATCTCGGGAGCCGCAGAGATGAGAGATTAAGGCTCATGGGAGCAGGAGGTGGGCTTTGAGACTTCTGCTTCTCTCCATCGAAGAGGTTGCCAGTTACTCCAGATGAAGCCTTGGGATTTTACACATGGCAGTGGCAGCTAGGGAGAGCCCCAGGTCCTCTCCTCCTACCCAACTCACCAAATCTGTATCCGCACTTTGATGCCGTCTACCTCTATGGTCTTCATCTTAAAGTCAACACCTGGGGAAAGGAAGTGAGCAAGAAAGTTAGGAAGGGGGCTTCCCTGGTGGCACAGTGGTTAAGAATCCGCCTGCTAATACAGGGGACATGGGTTCGAGCCCTGGCCCGGGAAGATCCCACATGCCGCAGAGCAACTAAGCCCGTGTGGCACAACTACTGAGCCTGCGCTCTAGAGCCCGTGAGCCACAACTACCGAGCCCACATGCCACAACTACTGAAGCCCACGCGCCTAGAGCCCGTGCTTCGCAACAAGAGAAGCCACCGCAATGAGAAGCCCATGCACCACAACGAAGCGTAGCCCCCGCTCGCCACAACTAGAGAAAGCCCGTGCTCAGCAACAAAAAATAACATAAATAAATTTAAAAAAAAAGAAAGGAAGGATACCCGCTGAGAACTGAAGTATGGCCCAGGGCACTCATACCTGAGGGTCTCCTTTTGGTTTAATTTGGCAGAAAGATGGCACAAGGTAAAGGCCTTCTTGAACCAAAAACTGACCCTCAGGGAGTGTCCAGGGCTTTGAATGGGGCTTCCCTTCCTCCTTGAGCTGCGAGTTGCCAGGAGTAAAGGGCCTGTGGCACACGGGAAGTGAATATGGGGGAATCCACTCAGTTGCTGCCTTACTTAGCCCCAAAACGTGTCTCACTCTACTCCCGTGTAAAGTCTTCCTTATTTATACTTCTGCAGAGAACCACTTGTATTTATCCCTCCTGGAACTCTAATCCCTAGGAATAGCAGTCCACCTCATTTGCCTGGGTTTATTCTCTCTCTGCCTTATTAGCAACCAGGAGGGGGGTTATGGTGCCGTCGTGAATGTGGGGAAGGCACAGAGACCCTGGCGAGAGAGGAGGACTGTTTCAGCCCCACAGTGTGTATTAAGCCCTCGGCTCCTAGCAAAGGCCCACCAAGGAGACGGCCTAGTGCATCTGTTGCTGACTAGGCCCTTTTACCAGAGGAGGCATTGTTGTTTACTAGAAGGAGCATGGGCTTCAATGTCAGGCCTGTGCTTGAATCCTAACTCTGGCCACTTAACTCATAGCTATGACCTTGGGCACCTCTGAGCCTCCATTTTCTCATCAGTAAAATGGGGACATTACCAATCATTTCAGAGGGTCACTGAGAAAACCAAATGAGATACAGTGCCTGGCACCTGGTGGACATTCAGTCGGTCACAGCTATCCCTATACCAAGTACAGCCCTGGTCTACATGGGTGCTCCTGGGTCACTGCCAGTGACCACATGAAGAGGCAGTGGCACAGCATGTCGTTGGGGGAGGGAGGGTAGACAGTCAGGGTTCTCAGGCTCATCTGCCCAGGGGCTTGAGGAGCTGAGCTGCCACAAGACACAGGAAACGTAAGGGATTTGGCAAACCAGTCCAGCGCAGAAACGTATCTGGGGAATTTTGCAGCAGGAGAAGTCAGCACCACCAGCCGCATGCAGGCTTGAATCTGAGTGACAGCAGTGATGAGGCACCTCCCCCCAGCCCTAACTGTGCCAGGCACTGTGCCCAGTGATTCAAGAGCTGTGTCTAGGAAGTTAATTAAGCTGCAGTCCTCGTGCACTCCCTGGAGACAAGTCAGGAATGGGCACCATTAACCAGTGTTCAGGTGAGAAACAGGGTGAAGGCAGAGTTCTGGCCCGTAGTCCCCAGGCTGCACAGCACAGCCCCAAAGGTGCCAGAATCCCCAGCGCCCCTGCCATTCCACGCCGGTATTAGTTCTTTGCCAACAGGAATACTTCCCCCCTTATCCACATTGTCCCCAGCTTTCCACAAACACAGACATTAAATTCAGGCTCTTCCCTCTCACCACTGAGACCAATCATCATTTAATTAAAAGGGAGAAAAAGATTCAGATGGGACAACCTGAACTAAATCAACTTGCTTGGAAGTGAATCATTTTTCACCTGCCCAAGCTGATTCATATCTATTGAGCTGTACTTTTCCAAATGGGTAACGTCTGGCAGCCATTCTACCGAGGGTGCCAAGAAAGTAAAAAAAAAGAGGAGGGAGAAAGAAGGAGAGGGGCCCCTGGCCTTGGTGGGGGGCAGTAGCGTGCTCACCCCCTCCCTAGACAAGCAGTTGTCAAGAATTTGCTTCTCGGGACTTCCCTGGTGGTCCAGTGGGTAAGACTCCACGCTCCCAATGCAGGGGGCCTGGGTTCGATCCCTGGTTAGGGAACTAGATCCCGCACGCCAAAGCTAAGAGTTCGCATGCCACAACTAAAGATCCTGCATGCCACAACTAAGACTTGGTGCAGCCTAAATAAATAAATATTAAAAAAAATATTTCTTCTCCCCAACACCCAGCATAGAAGGGAATCAAGAAACCTTTGTTCTTTCCTGGTACAGTGCCTTCTTCCCAGGAGAATCAGTGATTCTGTTCATTTTATAATAAAGCCAGCTCATCCTCGTACCAGCCCAGCAAGCCCAGTCAAAGGACAGCACCTTGTGCAAAGTGGTCACAAGGGTGGGGAGCTGGTGAGAGAGAGGAATCTATATCCTTTATTCCACAAACTTCTATGGGAACTTACTTTGTGCCCTGCACAGTGCTAGATGCAGACTAAGTGGCCAAAAAAACAGATGGTCCTTGCCCTTACAGAGCTTATTAGACAGGAAACAAAGGCCCAGGGAGGTAAGATAACTAGCCCAAGGTTGGCACAGCAAGTAGCAGAGGCCTGTTTGATGGCAGAGCCCTTGCACTGTTTCTTGGGGGAATGAGAGGAGAATAGTGTGTTAACCAGGCAGAGAGGCCTTACCTACGCTTTTCTGTTTCTCTCTGGAGAAGGGCTCAGCTGGGGGAGGAGCCCCCAACACCAGGGAGCTTTCCCTGACAATGAAGGCAGGTCTTAGGAGAGGCAGGGCTGACAAGAAGACAGGGAGCCGCCCTGGGAGTGAGCGCTGGGCTTGGATTCCTTCTCCCCTCTTCCCTCGCTTCTTAGCTGTGTAGCCAGGGACCAAGGCTGGGGAATTCTGGCGGCTCATGGCACCTCCCCACCACCGTCTTGCAACCTAGACCTTCCTGACCACCGATAAAATTTGTTGTAACATCTCTGAGAAATAAAATGCATCAGTATTGGCTCTTCACCGGCACTAAGGAAGAAACATAGAAAGTCTATGCCTTCTGAGGGATCTTCCGCTCCCACCCACTCCCCTCCTTTTTCAATTGAAAGATTAACAGCCCAAAGATCTTCTAGTGGAATCTATTGCTCTACTCTGCTCCCACACACCCTGCACCTTCCACGGTGTCCCTCTACCAGTCAGCCCTGGCCTGCCGTGACCTGTGCCCATCCGTGGCCCCTTCCCTGTCCCTGCGTGGCTGTTGGTGTTTTTCCACTGCTGAGCACTGCAGGGCAAAGTCAAAAGACTGGCCTTGTTTAGTCGCCTAGAGACTCACACTTTCTCACCTCCGCCGGCCCTCACCGCTGCTCAGAAGCTGTTTATTCCAGGTGGTTCACCCACCACGTTCCTCACAGCCACTGTCTTCCCTGCTGAAGGGCTCAGTCCCAGTCCACCCTCTCCCTACCACTACTGCTGAAAGAGAACACCCTGTCCACTGTCTTAAGGGCAAAGTGACAGCTGCCTGATGAAGCCTTGCTGTGAGGCCCACCTCATTTCCTCAGAATGTCCTGTCGTCTCCACCTTCCCCGGGGCAGAGTCCTCTGTCCTTTCCAAGTCTCACCTCTCAGCTGTCATCAGCCCCCTCTAGGTGTACATCCTATCCTAATAGTTTCGCCCCTCTCTGTTGCACCTTCAGACTCTTCAGGAAGAAGAGAGATTCTTCATCTGTCTCCACCCCTGGTGTGTTCTCATCCTGGCTCCTCTAAGGCAGCACTTCTCAAACTTTAAAGTGGATGCAAATCATGTGGGGACCATGTTAAAATGCAGATTCTGATTGAGTCGGTGTGAGATGCGGCCTAACAGGCTGCACAAGCCTCTGGGTGAGGCTGATATTACTGGTCCCTGGATCACACTTTTGACAGCAGGCTTCTAAGGACAGTGGTTCTCAAAGTGTGGTCCCCGGACCTGCGGCATCAGCACCAGCCTCAGTCAGGGCTTGTTAGAAATGCCAGTTATTGGGCCTCGCCTCAGATCTACAGAATCCAAAACTCTGGGCAGGGGTAGGGGTGGAGGTGGCTAGGAATCTGGTTTTAACAAGTTCTCCAGGTGATTCTAGTACATGCCAAAGTTTGGGTGTTCCATCTGGACTGAGACTTTGCATGTGAAGTGTCAAGTGAGGCAGCATGGGAGTTCTCTGATTCTCAAGGTGTACTTTGCAGATGCTCAGCTTTAGAATTACCTGGGGTGATTAAAAAAAAAAAAAAGATACTACTTTGACTTTCTAGACCTAATGAATCAGAATTTGAGAGTGAGGCCCTGAAACCTGTATTTTTAACAGGACCACGGGTGATTTTTTAGATAGAGGAAAGTTTGAGGGTTCTAATTTAGTGGAAGAGCTATCCATTGGCACTGGAGTCAGAAAGACCCGGGTCTGAATCCTGATTCTGGTACTTGCTGTGTGGCTTTGGGGAACTCTCAACTTCTCTGAGCCTCAGTTTGCTTGTCCATAGAATGAGAATACCAGTGGCCTCCTAAGGGTTGGTGTGGGATATAAATTAGATAATATATGTGCAGCTCCTCATAGGTAGAAGATAGTCCTCTCACTCCTACCTTCCCTTTGCTAAATAAAGGCTTCTTGGGGAGGAGCCAGGAAAACAAACCCAGAGCACCCTTGATGTGGGAAGGATTGCACAGTCTAGTCCCTTGCTACTCCACTACCCTTGCTCATCCGGAGACCGGCAGCATCCACGTCACCGGGGAGCCTGTTGGAAAATGCAAATGGGCCCACCCAGACCTACTACATCTAAGGCACACTAACGTTTGAAAATCACTGTCTAGCCCATCTCTAGGTAGAACACACGCACGGCTCATGATACTGCTAAGCATTATAGCACACGCCCTGGCTAGGGGATCCAGAGCCCTTGGTTCTCATGCCAGCCCTATGAAGGAGGTAGGGGCAGGGATTATTACCGTGAGGTACAGAGAAGCCAAGTAACTTACTCCCTTCCCACACCCTATGGCTCAGCCAGAACTGCAAACAGGTTTCTTAAAACCTACCCAGGGCACCTCACTTGATCAGTGGCTTCCCAACCCTCCGAGGCTGCAGACTCTTACTGCCTTTTGTGTCCCGCCCCTGCCTTCCCCACCCCTGTTCTGGTATAACAAGGCGTCTAGTAGTGGGTACACATGGAGCAAGCCCACCATAACCTATTATCAGGGAGCCCCTTGCTCTCTGAGAGCTCATGATTTCACTAAGCCCAGATGCATCGCCTTGCACAGCGCCACGTCAGCATCCCTTCAGGAGGACCGGCTTCCTTTCCCGGGCACAGGGGACACCCAGGTGTGAAGGAACAAGCAGCTACCTCCACATCACTCCGGTAGAGGTTCTTGGAGACCTTAGAGCCCCGGGAGCAGAAAGTCAAGAAGACGAGGCCTTAGGTACTGGGGCTGGGGACAGAGGGACAGGGCAGGGGAGACGGCACTGGCACTCCCTCAGCTCCTAGCTACTGGCCCAGTCCACAGTGGAGGGCCTGTGAAGACCATGGAAAGAAGGGAACAGGGCACATCCAGGGGAACGGCACTGCTTCCCATCACTGTCTGCCTCCAAAGAAAACCCTGGAAAGCATGGAGGGAGTGCAGCTCAAGAAACAGAGTGGCTTGAGGACACGGGGAGGGGGAGGGGGAGGGGTGGGCTGGGACAAGGTGAGAGAGTGGCATGGCCATATATACACTACCAAATGTAGAATGGATGGCTGGTAGGAAGCAGCTGCATAGCACAGGGAGATCAGCTCCGTGCTTTGTGACCACCTAGAGGGGTGGGATAGGGAGGGTGGGAGGGAGACGCAAGAGGGAGGGGATATGGGGATATGTGTATACGTATGGCTGATTCACTTTGTTATACAGCAGAAGCTAGTGCACCATTGTAGAGCAGTTATACTCCAATAAGGATGTTTAAAAAAAAAAAGAAGAAGAAACAGAGTGGCGAGGTCATTAACAACACAATTGTGAGGTCAGAGTTTGGTTCCAATCCTGCCTTTACCACTAATTGCCTGTGTGGTCTTGGGAAAGCTACTTAACTTCTCTTTGCCTTAGTTTCCTCACTTGTAAAATGGGGATGGCAATCCCTGATGTCAGAGAATTTTTGTGAGGATTATGAGATAAGCTACAAAACCCATAACACAGAGCCTGGCACAAAGAGCTTCATTAAATCTTAGCTGAAAAAGCTATCTCCTATGGGGGGGATGAGATTAGGGTCATGGCTTAGGGAATAGAAAGAGCTCTAGAAAGTAGGAGGGAGCTCATGTTAGGAAGAGGAAGCAGAGTGGTGCAGAGAGAGGAGACAGCCACACTAAGCTGGAGTGTTTCAACAAAAAGTGAAAATGCCACCCACCATGGGAGCCCCATAGCCCCCAGCGTCTGGCTACACCCTAAATTCTGGCAAAGCTAGGTGTGCCTGTTGGTGAGCCAGCACCTCATGGGTTAATGTCAGGTGCCAGCTTGCCTGCCCGCCCAGTGCCACATGCTTCAAGTGGAAACAGGACTCTTCTGGGTGCCAAATGTTATCACCGTGATCAACCGCAGCCCAGAGGCCCGGCAGCCAGCGTGACCTGAGCCTTTTCATCAGCAATGAGACGCCACCACAGGAACAACTTAATACATCTGAAACCCAAGGCAGATACCCAATCCCTGGAGCCATGTTAGCTCTGGTTACCAAGCTCAAGTCCCAGGAAGGACCCCAGCCCCTCCCCCTGCAGGAAACCAGGATGTAAGGGACAGGATGTGTGGAGCTCACGTGGGATGTGGCAGGAGGTCACCCCGAGAAATCCCAAAACAAACTGTCGGGGAAGGCAGACCCTGCGGGGAGGTGGCTGCCTGACTTTGCCACCCCAAACAAGGCACCAGCGTAATCCCTTGCCCTCAGCAAGAGAGAAAACCATTTCCCTGCCAGCTGAGGGACAAGGGAGGGGAAGAACAGGGAGAGGAAGAAGACAGAAGGAGAGCTAAGAGACAAGGCTTAAGAGAAGATTCCAGGCACAAGTGTGCCTCACACCAGTCAGGTGAGGGGCGGGGGAGAGTGCCTTTGCCCCAAGCCTGCCACTGAATGCATCACCCTTCTGTCTGGGAACTCTTAGCCTCACTGTCAGTGGGGCTGCATGCCACTGACTTCCTCTTACCTAGCTCCAGAATGACTGTCCCTCATGCTGGCCTCGTTCAGGGGAAAAGATGCCCCCAGGCTCTCTCTTGAAGGGAGAGTCTTTGGAGACCCTGGACCCAGGAACCCAGGGGCTAT